>NC_054373.1:7969060-8281560 GCF_017654675.1 Xenopus laevis
AGTCTTATGAGTTACTGCTCTGGACAAGAAAAGGACCAACATCATCATGGAGAACTTAGAGTTACCAAGATCTAGAAGAAAGTTGGTGTGGCCATTGTTATTTGCTGTAGAGCAGAAGATATCCATGGGGCCAATAAAGAATTATAGGGGCTCGACCACAACCCAGTGTTGCACCCACTTCCAACCCAACTGCCATTAAAGTGACGGTATAATCCCGACACATTCCAGGTATGTCACCTTGGGTTCTCGGAATATTCAGACAGTCAACTCTGACCCTACTGGTGCCGACTGACCCCCTGATATGTGCAATGAGGAACAGCTGCCGGGAACACTGCTGAGCCCAAAGCTAATTTGACAAAGAGGAGTCCCCCGGGGAAGCTGTCAGGGAATTGTAACTGAAGTCGGGCGGCTATATCGGTAATAATGGTTTCTGCTGATTGACCCTCGTTTTATGGACAGTGATACAAGTTCTTATGGGACAGGAGGCATCTCCTAAGGGTCTTTGTAAATGTGCTCAGATTAGGAAAGAACTTTATTTGCATTGACACTCTAATTATGGGATCAACATGTGAAATAAGAGAACTGACAGAAATCCTGGTCTGAAGTGTCACCACATCTAGAAAAGAACCGTATTCCTGTCTGATTAGTATAAATATATAAATCCAGTGCCCACTGAGAATCACTCCCCCCACAGTATTACACTGGTGAAATTTATCTGCTTTCTCCATAACGACTAAATAAATAGAAAATTGCCCCTGTCTCTCTTTCTCCATCACCCACCATTTTCTCCTGCTCCCTAAATAATTGAGCACCTCTGATTATTCCTTTTTCTCATTTTTTTCAACCACACTATTCTCTCTCCTGCCCCCCAAACATTCAGCACCTCTGATTGTACTGCTCCACTCCATACCCTGCCCTTCTAATACCCCTCACCTTGTATTAAGCCTTACTTGCACCCTCTATTCTGTCCAACACCCCAAACACTCCATCAGTTCTGATCTTCTCTCTCCTGCACCCCTCCATTCTGTCCAACACCCCAAATACTCTATAACTTCTGATCTTCTCTCTCCTGCACCCCTTCATTCTGTCCGACACCCCAAATACTCTATAACTTCTGATCTTCTCTCTCCTGCACCCCTCCATTCTGTCCAACACCCCAAATACTCTATAAATTCTGATCTTCTTTCTCCTGCACCCCTCTATTCTGTCCAACACCCCAAATACTCTATAACTTCTGATCTTCTCTCTCCTGCACCCCTCCATTCTGTCCGACACCCCAAATACTCTATAACTTCTGATCTTCTCTCTCCTGCACCCCTCCATTCTGTCCAACACCCCAAATACTCTATAACTTCTGATCTTCTCTCTCCTGCACCCCTCCATTCTGTCCAACACCCCAAATACTCTATAACTTCTGATCTTCTTTCTCCTGCACCCCTCCATTCTGTCCGACACCCCAAATACTCTATAACTTCTGATCTTCTCTCTGCTGTACCCCTCCATTCTGTCCAACACCCCAAATACTCTATAACTTCTGATCTTCTCTCTCCTGCACCCCTCCATTCTGTCCAACACCCCAAATACTCTATAACTTCTGATCTTCTTTCTCCTGCACCCCTCTATTCTGTCCGACACCCCAAATACTCTATAACTTCTGATCTTCTCTCTCCTGCACCCCTCCATTCTGTCCAACACCCCAAATACTCTATAACTTCTGATCTTCTTTCTCCTGCACCCCTCCATTCTGTCCGACACCCCAAATACTCTAACTTCTGATCTTCTCTCTCCTGCACCCCTTCATTCTGTCCGACACCCCAAATACTCTATAACTTCTGATCTTCTCTCTCCTGCACCCCTCCATTCTGTCTGACACCCCAAATACTCTATAACTTCTGATCTTCTCTCTCCTGCACCCCTCCATTCTGTCCGACACCCCAAATACTCTATAACTTCTGATCTTCTCTCTCCTGCACCCCTCCATTCTGTCCAACACCCCAAATACTCTATAACTTCTGATCTTCTCTCTCCTGCACCCCTCCATTCTGAAAAATGATACACAGAGGAGCAGTGTATCACTGATGGAGTGTTTGGGGTGTTGGACAGAATAGAGGGTGCAAGTAAGGCTTAATAGGCTTAATAAAGTCATTTTCATCTTTCAGATCTTTCAGAGGGAGCTGGAACATCTGGAAGATTTTTCGGGAATACACTTAAAAATGGTCTATTTTACTATCCTGCCCCCTAATATGGGATAAATATACTGTATGTTGTACATAAATAATGTAGATCTCTGTAGGACTGACCCAAACATGGGAGGAGAGAGTATTCAAATCAAGGCATGGTTGCTAGGGGAATTAGGACCCTAGCAACCAGATTGCTGAAATTACAAACTGGAGAGCTGCTGAATAAAAAGCTAAATAAGTCAAAAACCACAAATAATAAAAAATGAAAACCAATTGCAAATTGTCTCAGAATATCCCTCTCTACATCATACTGACAGTTAACTCAGATGTTAAACCATTTAAAGGGGTTGTTGGTCTTTAACTTAACTGTTTGTTGTATAATCAGCAATGTTGAGTCTTCACGTTTATAGTATTAAAAGTGTATTTAAAAGCAAACACATTATAGTAACACACAGCAGTATTTACAAGTTTGAAAACAAACAGCTGGTTGGTTGCTAGGGGTTACTAGACTAGTAACAAACTTTCAGGCGGATTAAATTCCATTCCCCAATCAGACTCAGCGTTAGAACGAGGAGGAGCCCCGGCACGTTGCACTTCCCTGTCCCATCCAGCAGGGGTCTCTGCTAGTCCGAGAATTTCAGCTCATCCGCACCAGCGTTAGATACACGCAATGCCAGGACACGCCCTCTGAACGCCCGGCATGCTGGGATATGTAGTCAGAGGTCGGTTCGCTGGAAGTTGGTATGAAGGAGCTGAAGGCGACACAAGGACTACATTACCCAGATTGCCCACACGGCGCCTTTATGAAAACTGCTGCCGACTGTATCTGTGACAGTCCAAAGGGCAGTCTGGAGTGGCCCAGGAGCAGGGCCCGGAATAGCGCAATCCCTGGGCCTGGCCATAGAGAAAATACATCCCGCCAGTTTCCCAGCTGAGCATTTTTTCACGTGACCCTGCGTTTCCAACCGGCTCCGTCCTGGGCTCTTTATCACGTGATCCGCTCCTACCTGTCACTTCCCTGCGCTGCAGTTCCCTTAGCCCCGCCCCCTCTGCTGAGAAACAACTTGCCATTGCCCTGGGCTGTCCATCACGTGACCAACTTTCTCCTCACTGTCACTTTCTACTCACTGTCAGTCCTGGCCTGTCACCTGGTCTCTTGGCATCAGCCAGTGTTTAACCCCTCATTATCACTCTCCTGGTGCCCCTGCTGATCCCACTCCCAGGGATTCCTGCCCAGTCTGTGACACACACAGATATAAATATAAATAAGACTAATGTTCAGGCCCCTGTGCTGCTCTTGTGCCCCCTGACCTGGTGACTCTATTTCCAATCAGTTGAGTCTCACGTGCCCATTAGTCTCTGTGACCCGCTTGGCTATTGTGGCCTCATCCCATTCAGTCCAATCCGCTGACCCATCACTTCCCCAGACCTGCCCTTCCCTCTGGTGCCACTCAGGGACTCCATGTTTGTCAGTTTTGTGCTACAGGTGAGGTTCCCAATAGAGTATTACTGTGTGATCAGTGTCAGTCCTGCTGGGCAGCGCTCACTTGTCATGAGTCTGTGGGCACGGGCCGGCCTCCTGGGCTCACTCATTTACCTGCTGCAAAGGAACAGGACTGTGCTGACTGAAGTGAAACGGAGCTGCTCAGACATTGGCAGACATGGGCACGAGTACGAGTTAAAACTGGTGCAGGTTATATAGCGACAGCTTTGGGGAGGCTCCTTCTGATAGAAGCACTGGGGCGGGGCTATCCCAGTAAGCAGGTCCGGACTGAGAATTAAAATAGGCCCTGGCATTTCAGGTACACAAACAGTCCCCACCAGCCCACTAAATACTGACTTTCTATGGCACCTTATAGCAGCCCCTCTGGCATTTGCCAGAACCCACAGATTGCCAGTCCGGGCCTGCCGGTAAGTATGACATGGAGTTGTCCACAAAAGGAAACTCACAGTACGTGTGGTACAATTTTCCCTTTACATCCATATGTACTAAAAGTCACTAAAGTTTGCCCAGGAGCAGTAACGCATAGCAACCAATAAGATGCTTGCTTTTAAACAGGTGACCAGTAAATTCTACCGGCTGATTGGTTGCCATGGGTTACTGCTCCTGGGCAAACTTAGTGCCTTTTATTACATAAGCCCCTTTAATATATTAATATTATGGGGCCTATTTATTAACACTGGAGAGAAACATCGGCAGTAATGTTGTCCATAGCAGCCAATCAGACCTTTCCTTTAGGTGACTGTTCACATCGAATTGCTGATGGGTTGCTATGGGCAACATGACCAGTGATGTTTCTATTCTCTGTTAATAAATAGGCCCCTGTATGTATTGATTGGTCTAGATCATGTTATACTCCTTTATCTTCCCCTGTATATGGGATGAGTTATACTGTACATATAAAGTATGGCTGCACCGAATCCACGATTTTGAATTCGGCTGAACTGGTTGCTAGGGTCCAAATTCCCCTAGCAACCATGCATTGATTTGAATAAGAGACTGGAATATGAATAGGAGAGGCCTGAATAGAAAGAGGAACCCCTGAATCCTTCGCGAAAGATTCGGCTGAATACCGAACCGAATCTTAATTTTCATATGCAAATTAGGGGTGGGAAGGGGAAAATCTTTTTACTTCCTTGTTTTGTGACAAAAAGTCATGTGATTTCTCTCCCCGTCCCCAAATTTGCATATGCAAATTAAGATTCAGATTAGGTTCATCCGAATCCTGCTGAAAAAGGCCGAATCCCTGAATCCTGGATTCGGTGCGTCCCTAATATAAAGTAACATATTTCCGGTCTGAAGGAAATCAAATGGCCACTCCCACTGATTTATATATAAATATTCTGCATTATATGGGCCACTTTATTATATATTCCCCCAGTTTGGTGCTGGTTCCAAAGGGACTCGCACAGGAATCAAACTCGGGCTCCCTTTGTTGTAGTTCAGCACCGTTACTTGTAAAGTTTCGTTTTTTTTTATAAGAAAATCTGTATAAAACACGACAATGTGACTCTTTGTACAGGACCAGCGACCATTGTCACCGCAGACGCCAACAGTGAGATTTTGTATCCCAACTACTATGGCTGCCAACGGCTCAAACATCTGGCCAGGTAACCAGGCCGGACTGGCAATCTGTGGGTTGTGGCAAATGCCAGAGGGGCTGCTATAAGTTGCCATAGAAAGTCACTATTTATTGGGCTAGTGGGGGGGCTGATTGGGCTTCTCTGTACTTGGCCAGTAGTGATGTGCGGGTCTAGAATTTCTCAAACTGTCCCCTCCTAATCTGCACCTGGCGCTGCCCTTTTATTTATAGACCCGCCCCCGCCCCACAGTGACATCACAAAAGGGGCGGGTACAAGTCTATAAATTTGGGCACTGGAAGTGCAAGGTCCAGTGATGTGTGGGCTTGGCTGAAACCTGCGGGTCGGACGGGTCCAGGCCGACTCCTGCACAAAATCTTTGGGTTGGGTGCGGGTCCTGGTGGAGCTCTTCTTCTGCACTCCCCGCCCGCGACCCGAAGATTTTGAAGCTTAGAGAGAGTCACAATGAACCCCCAGATTAAAGGGACAGTTCACCTTTAAGGTACACTTTAGTATGTTATAGAATGCCCAGTTCTAAGCAACTTTTCAATTGGTCGTCATTATTTATTTTTTTATCGACTCTTTCCAGCTCTCACTGACCCCATCTAAAAAACAAATGCTCCGTAATGCTACAAATGTATTGTTATTGCTACTTTTTATTACTCATCTTTCTATTCAGGCCTCTCCTATTCATATTCCAGTCTCTTATTCAGCACAGTCCTGTTCCTATGCAGCAGGTAAATGAGTGAGACCAGGAGGCCGGCCCGTGCCCACAGACTCATGACAAGTGAGCGCTGCCCAGCAGGACTGACACTAGGGTAATTTGGACCCTAGCAACCAGACGGCTGAAATTGCAAACTGGAGAGCTGCTGAATAAAAAGCTAAATAACTCAAAAACCACAAATAATAAAAAATGAGAACCATTTACATATTGTCTCAGAATATCCCTCTCTACATCATACTAACAGTTAATTTAAAGGTGAACAACCCCTATCAATGTATGGGGACCATATGGTGAAGGAAAAGTTTTAACCATAAACACCTCCGTCTCTTCAGCTATAGGGTAAGAGGAGACTGCCTGTATAAGCAGATCATTTGAGCATTATCTGACAGTCGCATTACCCCCTGCAGTGTTTATGACTATAACAGGATTGTGTTTGTTGCAGTTATACAACACCCTTAGCCTTTCCCAGCCTGGGATGTCGGAGGATCTGGAGAAGCTGCGGCAGGACATGACCATTGACAGCACAAAAGAAGTGGATTTCTTTCTTCTCATCGACAACCTGTTGGCTCTATTGGTGCTGGAAACATTAGTTTGGTTTGTGCCGGTGCTGTATAGAGCAAGCAGCCGGCGCCACCTAGTGGAGTTTACTGGAACGTTATGGAGTTATTAGTAATCTGATTAAACTCTGGGGTCTGTTGCTGCTGAACTGCACCAAGCACAGGGGTTCTAATCCTTTGCATAGAGAGTTTCAAGGTGCCGTATCTCCCTCTGTACAGAATGTGAGTGGGTAAAGGAGATGCTCCTGCTGAATTATTCTTAGTACATTACAGCGCTGCGCAATATGTTGGCGCTTTATGTTACTAATAATAATGTCAAACTTTGGGGGTGGTGTTATACCGAGCCTATAGTATTCCCTCAATGCCCCCTCTTGGCTCCTCACAACTAAGGTCAGTCCCCTGGGCTTCAGCTCACAGACTTTGTTGCTTTACACGAGGTAGTGGGAGATGACAGTTAGGCTGTGAGCAGAAATAATGGAGTTGTATGCGAGGCTGAAAGTATAAGTTAATGCAGTTCCCTATCGTTAACAAAGCAATAGGAAACTAATAATGCTGACAGGGTTTTGTATTAGGACAGAAGCAACATGTATTATACTGAGTTAGATAAAAGTTAAACCCCTTATGCAATAAAAGGCACTTCAATTGCCCAGGAGCAGTAACCCATAGCAACCAATAGAATCTCTGCTTTTGAACAGGTGACCAGTAATCTTTATCTTCTGATCGGTTGCTATGGGTTACTGCTCCTGGGCAAACGTAGTGTTTTTTTATTGCATAACCACCAAAGTATGGTAAGAAATTGACTTCGACTTGACCAGTCACAGCCAAAGTTGGATTTATATAAACCATAGGACCAAAAATATTAGGGCGGGTTCTTACAAAGTTCTATGAGCTGAAATTTTTGAGTCCAAATCTGTCCCAAGAGCAATTAGAAGGGAACATTGGGGAAGATTCCTGCGTGGGTCCATTTTTTGGAACCCGTACCTGCAATCCGCAACCCAGACCCACATTCTTACCCAATTGGACCTGCTACTCGACCCGCAAGTACCGTATCCGCAACCCGGACCCGCGACCCACTGACCATCAAGAATCAGGAAGTGCTATCATTGTATACCGGAAGTGACATCATTGGAAGTAGGCGTGATCAGAAAAAAGGAGTAAATATCGATATTGAGAAGACCCGCGGCCTGACCCACAACCTGGCAGAACTGTGACCCGCGTCTATACCCGCACCTGGAACTTCTACCCGCAACCCGCAGGTACCCAACCCGCTGCAGGACTCTACATTGGGGGTTACATGTGATTAACAGCACCACCATCGCTAGCAGAACACTGCCTGCCTGAATGACAATGGTTGTGGGAGGAGGAATAATGATCTGGGGCTGTTTCTGTGGTTTGGGTCTTTGGTTCCAGTGAAACTTGAAGGCTACAGTGACATTCCTGACAATTCGGAGTTTCCTGCTTTGTGGAATAGTTTGGGGGTGAAGCTCTTTCCTGTTTCAGCACATTAACCCCCCCATGTACAGAGCCAGGTCCATAAGGAATGAGTTTGCTGAGATGGGAAGAACCTGACTGCACTGAGCCCTGACCTCAACCCAACTGAACCCCTGTGGGATGATCTGGATCCCCAACTGTGAGCCTGATCCCCAATATCAGTGCCCAACCTCACTAATGCTCTTGTGGCTGAATGGAAACAACTCCCAGCAACAATGTTCCAACATCTAGTGGGACCTTCCCAGAAGAGATGGGGCAGTTATAGCAGCAACAGGAGGAGTAACTCAACTGAAACCCGGTAGAATGAACTGGATCCCCAACTGTGAGTCTGATGCCCAATATAAGTGCCCAACCTCACTAATGTTGTTGTGGCTGAATGGAAACAACTCCCAGCAACAACGTTTCAACATGTGGTGGGATCTTCCCAGAAGAGATGGGGCAGTTAAAGCAGCAACGGGAGGAACAACCCAACTGAAGCCCAATAGAATGAACTTGAACCCAAATTGTGAGCCTGATCCCCAATATCAGTGCCCAACCTCACTAATGCTCTTGTGGCTGAATGGAAGCAACTCCCAGCAACAACTCCCAGCAACAATGTTCCAACATCTAGTGGGACCTTCCCAGAAGAGATGGGGCAGTTATAGCAGTAAAGGGGGGAGCAACTTCATATGAATCCCCTTGGTTTGAGATGATGGGGGGCAGGTGGCCATATAATATACACTTTTCCTGTTCTTCAGGTGCATGGATTTCCCTGCCCGCTAAAGGACCAGTCAAACCTGCAGATTACAGAAGAGAGAACTATCGATATCATCTCTTATGTCATGGGACCTAGTAACAGGTAACTGTGATGTCAGTGCTGCTGTTAAACACTGAGTCTGGTTCTTGAAAGACTTTTGTGGTCATCAGTCTGTGCCGGTGCAGTGACCACAACTGTATATGAAGAGACCGAATACTTGGGTCGGCTTGGGGGCCACTAGGAATGAATAACCGCCATGTTTTTCCTCTCTAGGAAGACTCTGAAGCTGAGCGTGGGGCCCTTCCTACACACTCTGCAGAGGAACATGCTGGAAATGATGAAGAGACTCAGACCAGGTAGAGACCTTTGTACTCGCTGCATGTGGGGCCCCAGGTTGCCGGGTGATGTGTTTGATTTGGAGCCGGCGTGTTTAAGTGAATATTTATCCAGCTGGGAAGTGGCTGAAACTACATTTAGTGAGCGGATGCTGTGGCCCCAGAGTAAATGTCACAGCAGAGATACAGGATCTGACTCACATCCACCAGCTGTTCAACTACAACTACCAGCCTCTGGCAGTCCCCATGCTGAAGGGTTGAATACTGGCTTTTCCTATACAATACAGTAATGGGGACAATTAAGGGGGTGGATCACCTTCAAGTAAACTTTTAGTATGTTATAGAACGGCCAATTCTAAGCAGCTTTTTAATTGGACTTCATTATTTATTTATTGTTTTTTTTTTAATTATTTGGCTTCTGCCTTTGACTCTTTCCTGCTTTCAAATGAGGGTCACTGACCCCTTCTGAATACAAATGTATTGTTATTGCTACTTTTAATTGCTCGTTTTTAGATTCAGGCCTCTCCTCTTTATATTAACGCCTCCTTTTAAAATCAATGCATTGTTGCTAGGGAAATTTAGACCCTAGCAACCAGATGACTGATATCACGAACTGGAGAGCTGCTGAATAAAAAGCTAAATAAGTCAAAAACCACAAATATTAAAAAAACAAAAAACAATTGCAAATTGTCTCAGAATATCACACTAACAGTTCATTTAAAGGTGAACAACCCCTTTAATGCTATACATACCATAGAGATGGTACCTCCTGATATTCACTGCCCCTCCCCATTTCCTTTCTCAGGAAGTTGTACCTCTATGCTGCCCATGATGTCACCCTGATACCCCTCCTGATGGCCCTTGGGATCTTTAACAAGAAATGACCTCCCTACACCTCGGATCTGACGTTAGAACTTTACCAGCGCCGGCCCTCCAGGGAGTGGTTTGTGGGCCTCAAATACAATGAAGAGGTAAGAAACTCCAACTGTGATGTCGTGAGGAGTAATGACATCATCTCCAGAGATGGGAGGAGTTCAGCAGGAGAGATCACTAATATAACGGCTATGAATAACGACTTCCGTAACAAGGTGCTTAGCAGGAAGGAAAGCAGAGGGTGACATTTAATGACTACAATCCACTAGTAAGTACTGGAGGGGACTACGCTGCTGTTAGTTAAAGCTGAATGCAGTTTAAAGGAGAAACAAACCTCATAAAAAAAAAAAGAAACCCACATAGACCCTCCTCCACTTTTTTACTTGCCCCTCGGTGCAGATTCAGGGATCAGAGTTCATGGCAGCCATCTTCTGGTTCTTCAGTAATCTGAGAATGAGACCGGTGTGGCGGCACATGCGCAGTTGGAGTCATCTCACGTTTCACGAGAACCGCGCATTCGCCGAAATTGACGAATCGCCGGAGGAAGACACGAAGACCCGGAAGATGGCTGCCATGAACGCCGATCCCTGAATCTGCACCAAGGGGGTAAGTAAAGAGTTAGGGGCATTTGCCCGGGGTAGCACTTGGGCTGGGGGGGGGGGGAGAGAACGGGGTCTATGTATAGTAGGGGGTAGGTTTACTTCCTGGTTCTCAGCTCTCTTGGTTTCCACTGATGGTTACCAGGCAGTTACCAATCAGAGTCTTAAGGGGGGGCCACATGGATCATAACTGTTGCTTTTGAATCTGAGCTGAATGCTGAGGATCAATTACAAACTCACTGAACAGTTATGTCCCATGTGGGCCCCCTTATAGTAACTGACTAACTCAGAGCTGAAAAGCAGGAAGTAGTGTTCTGGCTATTATGTTACACATCCAGTCACTCCAGCCTTTATACATTACATTTTTGCCTAACTAACTATATAAGATACATTGTTTATTTTGCACAGACTATTTATTTACCCAATTTTTATTTTTATACTGAACTGGCAGTGACTCTATGGGCTGCAACATGACCCCTCTTTTTGTGGGAGAGTAACACTTTTTTCCCCAGGTACAAACTCTGCCTGTGGTACTATGAAGACACAAATGTGATACAGGTAAATACATAGATCAGTCAGATAATACCATAACCCTCTCACTGTTGCATCATGGGGAAGCGGCTCTTGTCGTCCCACTTGGAGTCTAATAACAAATAAATGAATCCTGGGAGATCAGTGTTTCAGACCAGATCCATTGGTCACACTCCTTCCTGGGGTTCTGAGACCTGTTCCCTCATATTCACCCCTAATGATGCCATAAAGTGACAGTTAGAAAAGGCCTAGGTGCTGTAAAGTCCATATTAGCCTCTATTCAGAGAATCAGACATCATCAGCCAACTCAGTACTACTATACAGAGCAACATGGGGGCTGATCAGTTGGGCAGAACTAACGCAGTCACCCCAATGTTATCTCAGAACCTCTCACGTGTGGACTATGTTATGTTATAGCATTATACTCTAGGGATGCACCGAATCCACTATTTTGGATTCGGCCGAACCCCTGAATCCTTCGCAAAAGATTTGGCTGAATACCGAACTGAATCCTAATTTGCATATGCAAATTAGGGGTGGGAAGGGGAAAACATTTTTTACTTCCTTGTTTTGTGACAAAAAGCCACGCAATTTCTCTCTCCGTCCCTAATTTGCATATGCAAATTAGGATTCGGAAGAATCCTGCTGAAAAAGGCCGAATCCCAAACCTAATCTTGGATTCGGCGCATTCCTACTATACACATTAGCTACATTTACACAAACCAAGAGGAGGCAGGACCACCTTAGAATATTTGTACAGAACATTATACTTCTGTTGATGGTCTCGTTACTGAGTTGTTGCCTTTGAGATGACACTTAGAATGAAACTGTCACCACAACAACCCATTCTGTGATTCCTAAACCGTTTTCTTGTGCTTTTCCGGGGATGCAGCATTTATTGCACTTTCATCTTAAACGGATTCTTCACATTTGAGTTAACTTTTAGTACAGGTATAAAATCCGTTATCTGGAAACCAGCTGTCCAGAAAGCTCCCAATTACAGAAAGTCTCCTATAGGCACAATTCTGCCTTTTTCCAGCAGGATTCGCTGGAATCTTTCTGCCCGGCCAAACCGAATTAGCATATGCAAATTAGGGGCAGGGAGGGAAATCGCGTGAGTAAATAAATGTTTTCCCCTTCCCACCCCTAATTTGTATATGCAAATTAGGATTCGGTTCGGTATTCGGCCAAATCTTTCATGAACGATTCGGGGGTTCGGCCGAATCCAAAATAGTGGATTCGCTGCATCCATGTTATTTAATGTTTACATGATTTACTAGTAAAATAAGACATGAAGATCCAAATTATGGAAAGATCCATTATCCTGAAAACCCCCACATCCCGAGCATTCTGGCTAACAGGTCCCATACCTAGAGACAATTTGCAATTGGTTTTAATTTTTTATGGTTTTTGAGTTATTTAGCTTTTTATTCAGTAGCTCTCCTATTTGCTAGGGTCCAAATTACTCTTAACATCCATGAATTGATTTGAATAAGAGACTGGAATATAAATGAGTAAAGATGAGTAATAAGTAACAATACATTTGTAGCCCTTAAGAGCACTTGTTTTTTTTTAGATGGGGTTACCCCCATTTGAAAGCTGGAAAGAGTCAGAAGAAAAAGGCAAATGAGCAAAAAAACTAAATAAGAAAGACCATTAGAAAAGTTGCTTAGAATTAGCCATTCTATAACATACTCAAATTTATCTTAAAGGACAAGGAAAGTTAAACTAAAGAAGTATGTAGAAATGTTGTACATGATGTTTTGTGCTTCTGTACCAGCCCAAGGCAACCACAGCCCTTTAGCAGTAAAGATCTGTGTCTCCAAAGATGCCCCAGTAGCTCCCCATCTTCTTTTCTGCTGATTCACTGCACATGCTCTGTGCTGCTGTCACTTACTGAGCTTAGGGACCCACTCACAATATACAGTACACATAGAATAGAAATGTCACAATATAAGGCTGATTAGTAATTAATACACATAATTACTACATGGCAGCACAGAAACCAGTGCAATTAGCATCAGAATTGAATAATCAGCAAACCTGTAGCATCAGCTTATATTACAGCCAGGGAAGCTCATTTTCTGCTGGATAATTAGTGACGAGCCCTAAGCTTAGCTTCTCAACAGCCAATCAGAGCCCACTGAGCATGTGAGTGTCACAGACACTTTCCAAGATGGTGACCCCCTGTGACAAGTTTGAAGTCCTGGATCATTGCTGCTATTGACAAGCTGAAACTTTAGCCTCGTGCAATAAGTTCACTATATAAAATATGACATTTTTAGCCCTATTCATTTGTAGGGTTTAGTTCTCCTTTAAAGGTGAACCACCCCTTTAAAATCCAGTTCCTGCTGAAATAAAGCTGTGCTTTCATTCACAATATCCGCAAGTTTAAACAATGATTACATTTATTTTTACTTTGTGGCCAGAACCTTGAGTGGGGGCGTGACCAAAAAAAGAAATGGCCTAAATAAGTCAGACTTTTTATTGGTGTCCCCAGATTTCACTTTAAAAAAAAATGTGGTAACCTTAAACCAAGGGTGATGCCCATGATCAGCCATAACGAGGGGCAACGTCTCACTCTAGGAACAAAGACACCGGTGAATTTGTAAGAAATATATTTTATTTTTTTCCGACACCACAGCCCTGGCAAGTGGTTTTGTACCAAATTTAATGGAGATTACACAGAATGTTTTAACGCTGGGGGTTGGGGTAAAAGGGGGGACAACAGGAAGAGTGGAGGGGGAAAAAAAAAAGTAACCGTCACAAAATGATGAAAATAAAAACTTTCCAAGCCCACGTTCTGAATTACACGGGATTCCTAAGAGACAGGAAAACGGAAGATTTACTGCATATGGTCTGTGTGTGTAACAGCCGAAAGCCTGGCCTCTTGATAAAAGCTCTACCAAAATACAACGCCAGTCTCTCCTACATTTTCCCTCCCCCAAAAAATACACATTGAGCAAAAAAAGAAACGAGAAAAAAAAAAAAAAAAGGGGGGCGGAGACAAGAAGCCTACACAGCATGAGATTTGGAGGGAGCAAAAACAGAACCAAAAAAAAAAAAAATTTTTTAAAATGTCGTATTTTTCTCGCCGTAGTCTGATTTTTTTTTAGTTTTTTTTTTTCATAAAGAAAGGAGATCCCGCTAACTGGACTTATAGTTCGTTTTTGTGCTTTTTCTTTTTTTTTTTTTTTTTTAATAATACTCTTTCTGTATGAGGTCATAGTTTGCTTTACTATACACTGGAGTTAAAGGAAAAAAAAAAAAACACAAAAGTAACAAGATTGTGAAGATGGATTATCCACCTAAAGTAAACAGCACTGAATCTCGGCTAAAATCCCTTTTACAATATAGTACAGTACACAAAAAAAAAAATAAGGGGGCGGGGGGGATGAAACCATGTGTCCTGAAGAAGCCAATCCAAATGACGTAAACATACAAGATGGTGCAACTCATGACAAATGGCGATTTCGCAAAATACAGCTACAGATTTTTTTGTTTTGTTGTTTTTTCGTTGTTTTGTCCTCCCCCACGTATGCGAGAGGGGAGGGGGGTAACCCAAGTCCACAAAAATAATTTTTTTTTTTTTTTAAAAATAAATCTTAAAAAAAAAAAAAAAAAAATACAAACAAAAAATAAAAATAAAAAAACACCTTTTGAATAATTGAAAGCAATGCTCGGATAGTTTCATACATTCTTAAATTTCTCCAAATTCTGATATTTGGGTCTTTTATTTTTTTTTAACCTATTGCATGGCCAAATGGGGACACTTTTTTTTTTTTTTTTTGCTTTTCGGGTTCCTCGGGAGACACTCATCTCTACAATGTTCAGTTTTGTCCGTTCGTAGCAGCTTAAAACATCATGTTCCCGGGGTTGCCAGGCCCTTGGCTGAATCCACTCATCCCGACGTCAGAAGGCATACCCCGAGGGCGTATCATGATGTTCTGTTGAGGTCCCATCATCCCCTGCATTGACATCAACATATTGGGAGAAGGGACGGGGCCCGGGTGGCTATAAAGTCCTGCAGGTAGCCGTTCCTTTCCTGGCATCATCCCCACCCCTCCTGGATTTCCCATCATAGTCAGTTGGCCAGGCATTCCTGTTTGTGCTGGTGACATCATACGGTGGTGAGGTCCAATCATGCCTTGCTGCATAAAGCCCGGGGGCCTCATAGAGTTGTGTCCTGGCATGTTTGGGCCACCACCTAAGGGCATGTCTGAAACGACTGCTCCTCCCATACCAGGCATATGTAAACCCATCCTCGGGTTGGGCTCTCCCATCATACCAGGCAAATGTGAAAAAGCAGGTCCTTGTTGCGGTTTTCTGCCTGGAACTTCCCCACGAGGGAAATATTGCAGTGTTTGACTGGGTTTCTCCGATGGGATTATCCTGGAAAGGTCAAACTCAGGGATTCCAGAGGCCCCGGGTCTAATGACTTCCTGCAAATCTGGGTCGGTGAAAACTGAAGGCATATTGTTTCCCATGACGGTAAAGGAATCCGGCCCTGTATGACATCCCGGCTTACAAAGTGCCGGGTCTGCATTTGGGGGCAGGTTGCCAGGGCGACCTAAAGGCCCCTCCCCTGGAAAGACCATCCCAGAATGAAAGTTTCCTTGCCCTCCATGAGGGCCATTATGTGGAAAAGAAAGTAGCGGGGGTGACTGTACAGGAGGAAAGCCTTGGGCAAATGCCATACGTCCCTGAGGTACCATCGGAGGATCATGGGATCCATGTGCCATCATAGGATTGTGTTGCAACATTCCGTGTCCCATAGGACCTCCGTGGGGTGGTACGTTGGGAGCCATGGCATTCGGAGATGGCATCTGGCCACCGTGAGAAAGAGGCATGGTCATACCCATCGGGCTGAGCGTCGGCATGGAAACATTAATATGCGGACCTGACATCTTAACAGAATTCTGGGGGTTCATGCCCATGCCTGCAAGAAAAGAAAAATAGATTTAAGTAAGAAAACTTGCATCTGTTTAAATAATCACAGAACCTCTGAATATTAAAGCAAATATATTTTTAAGGAAATCAATTTCTGACTCAAAGTACACACTAAGAAGAAAAACAAAAAAAAACAGGAGGGGAAAATGTAGAAAATATTGGACAGGGAGGCACCCAATGCACTATTTTGGATTTGGCCGAACCCCCGAATCTCGTGAATACCGAACCAAATCCTAATTTGCATATGCAAATTAGGGGTGGGAAGGTGAAAACATTTTTTTACCTCCTTGTTTTGTGACAACAAAAAAATCACTCGATTTCCCTCCCTACCCCTAATTTGCATATGCAAATTAGGATTCAGATTCGGTTCGGCCGGGCAGAAGGATTCAGCCAAATCCTGGATTCAGTGCATCGCTAATATTGGAGCCACTGAGAAGGAAATAGCTTAGCCACTCCCACTCAAACAACATAGGTCACGGTCCTGCCGAGTGCATCAGAGGGATCTCAGGCAGGAAATGGAAAAAGAGGAACGGAGTTCCCTGCAGAACTGACACTTTGACCGGCAGGCAATTTGGAAAGCAAAAATCTAAGCTTATAATAAATGCATCATGAGGAGATCTAGGTGTAACATTAGTTGTGGCCCAAGTGCTATTGCACCTTTAAGGACATGAGGTGAAAATAAAAGTGAAAGCAGAGAAGAGAAGCAATGGGAATGAATAAGCCCCGCCCTCGCTAGGGGTTGCCCTTCTAATCCAATGGGCACCGGGTAGCCTTAAAGGGATTCGGGATGCACCAAATCCACTATTTTGGATTTGGCCGAACCCCCAAATCCTTCGCGAAAGATTCGGCTGAATACCGAACCGAATCCTAACTTGCATATGCAAATTAGGGGTGAGAGGGGGAAAACTTTTTTTTTTACAGTCACGCGATTTCCCTCCCTGCCCCTAATTCGCATATGCAAATTCAGTTCGTCCGGGCAGAAGGATTCAGCCTAAGTCACATGAATTCCCTCCCCGCCCCTAATTTGAATATGCAAATTAGGATTCGGATTGGCAGGGCAAAAGGATTCCCTAAAAGGGTTACATTTCCATTCAGTTTACCCATCTCTATGATGCAGCTCATTACAAACACAGGACATTCCTTCTCTGAATATCTGCATAGACACCACCTAGACCATATTTTGGCACATATACGTGTGTGTGTGTGTGTGTGTGTGTGTGTGTGTGTGTGTGTGTGTGTGTGTGTGTGTGTGTGTGTGTGTGTGTGTGTGTGTGTGTGTGTGTGTGTGTGTGTGTGTGTGTGTGTGTGTGTGTGTGTGTGTGTGTGTGTGTATATATATATATATGTATATATGTATATATGTATATATGTATATATGTATATATGTATATATGTATATATGTATATATGTATATATGTATATATGTATATATGTATATATATATATATATATATATATATATATATATATATACACACACACACATATATACATATATATATATATATATATATATATATATATACACATATATACATATATATATATATATATATATATATATATATATATATATATATATATATATATATATATATATATATACACACACATACATATACACACATACATATACAGACACACATATATATATATATTTCTGCAGAGAAAGGTTGTGCCGTGCTTTGGAATTTCTTGATACATTCCTGTACATTTAAAGGGGTTGTTCACCTTTAAATTAACTGTTAGTATGATATAGAGAGGGATATTCTGAGACAATTTGCAATTGGTTTTCATTTATTGTTTGTGGTTTGCTGGTTATTTAGCTTTTTATTCAGCAGCTCTCCCGTTTGTAATCTCAGCCTCTGGTTGCTAGGGTGCAGCTTGTTCTCCCTCCTTCTGGGCACTAAGCAGTTAATAAACCCAGCCTGTATCCTGTTACCTTCTTCCTGGGCACTAAACAGGTAAAGCGTTTGTTCAGCTTTAAATTAACTGTTAGTATGATATAGAGAATGATATTCTGAGACAATTTGCAATTGGTTTTCATTTTTTATTATTTATGGGTTTTGAGTTATTTTGCTTTTTATTCAGCAGCTCTGCAGTTTGCAATTTCAGCAATCCGGTTTCTAGGATACAAATTCCCCTAGCAACCATGCACTGATTTGAATAAGAGACTGGAATATGAATAGGAGAGGCCTGAATAGAAAGAGTAATAAAAAGTAGCAATAACAATAAACGTGTAGCCTTACAGAGCATTTGTTTTTAGATAGGGCCAGTGACCCCAATTTGAAAGCTGCAGAAGGAAAAGGGAAATATTTATAAAACTACAAAAAATAAACAATGAAGACCAATTAAAAAGTTGCTTAGAATTGGCAGGTTTATCACATACTAAAAGGTAACTTCAACCTCCCTTTAATCTGGAGGTTCACTGTGACTCTCTCTCTGAGCCTCATTGCTGCTGTTACAGCTCCAAAAACGAAACAAAATAAATAATGAAGACCAATCGAAAAGTTGCTTAGAATTGGCAGCTCTATAACATACTGAAAGTTAAGCACCCCTTTAATGGTAGTCAAACGGCAGATAAATGAGGCTTTGTAACGTAGGAGCCGGCAGAAGAGAACGGAGAGGTGGTACAAGAATTCCCGTACCTGGCATATTATTCATTGATGGTAGGTTGGGTGAGCGGGCAGGAGGGGAATCGTCATCTGAACTAGCCACCGTTTTGATGGCATCATGGTACAGAGGCGTGGAGCTGGGCATGGCAAACTTTGACATCCTAGACATCATTATGGAGAGAGGGTTTTGGGAAAGAGTGGGCTCAGGCGGCAGTGTGTAGCTAGTGCTGGAGGGAAGACTTCCGGGGTGATTTATCGGAGCAGACTGGCTGACTGATGGAGGTGGGCCTCCTAAGAGAGAATAAACATAAAATTTATTAAAACAAAGGAAAATTAAAAAAAAAAAAAAAAAAAAAAAAAAAAAGAAAATAAAATAAAATGTTTGCTTGGCTCATTGACAATGACACCCGCCTTCCAATGCAACGACTTTATCAAGATGGAAATTAACGGGAGAAGAAATAAAAGGAAAGGGGTATTTAATCCCAGCCCTGGAATTTATCCTCCTCAATCAGGGGGAAGTGTAACCAAGAAATATATATATATATTGCATATCATTTTAGGCAACGATCGTATGTCCTACCCACTGCCTTCGCCCATGGTATTCCTACTCCTACCATTTGTATTGGATTTATTACTAAACCTTTAAAATAAGAGAATGTAAAATTAATGAGGGGGCTATTCTAAGCACTTTTGTCATTTACATTCATTATTTATTTTTTGTTTTTATTCCAAGATATTAAGGGATACGTTTACTGTTAATATGAATGAATGTTGTTACAACAGCGCCACCTGCTGGTCAGTTTCCCACCAATCTGACCAGCAAGTAGTCAAGGAAGTTGTCAGGAGAAAGAAAGAGGCTGCTCTGATGTTCTTCTGCTTAGGAAAGATGTGAGAAAGGTTTCTGATTTTATTCCCAAGCAGAAGAACATCAGAGCAGCCTCTTTCTTTCTCCTGACAACTTCCTTGACTACTTGCTGGTCAGACTGGTGGGAAAATGACCAGCAGGTGGCGCTGTTGTAACAAAATTCATTCATATTAACAGTACATGTATCCCTTAATATCTTGGAATAAAAACAAAATAAATAATGAATGTAAATTACAAAAGTGCTTAGAATAGCGTCCTCATTAAGTTTAAAGGTTTACTTATCTTTAAATGACATTTTTTAATGTTTTTTTTTTCTTCTGCAGTAATTCCTTTTTATTTATTTTTTGCCAGGGTCTCCGAACAGACAAGTAGAAAAAATTTCAAACAATAAGGAGGCAGAATAGGAAGACAAAAGCCATAAAAAAAATCACTGGATCACTATAAACAGAGAAGATTAGGCTTATGTATAACATACTAAAATTGAATTCAACTTCCCCTTTAACCAATTTCGTATGTTTTATCTAGGGATGCGCCAAATCCAGGATTCAGCCTTTTTCAGGAGAATTCCGATTCAGCAGAACCCAATGCCTGGCTGAACCGAATCTGGAAAATCATGTGACTTAAAGTCAAATTTTGTTCTCTTTTTTTTACTCTTTCCCCCTTGTTTCCCTAATTTACAAATGCAAATTAGGGTTCGGATTCGGTCGAATGTTTCACAAAGGATTCAGCCAAATCTTAAAATAGTGGACTCTGTGCATCCCTAGTTATAGCCAATACTCTATGAAAGGTGGAGTCTAAGTGGGGAAGCGGTGGTGGCCAAATGATTCGGATACTGGTAAATATAAAAATACCGAAGGAGGTGGTTCATCTTTCCTCTCCTTTCCCATAGCTACAGCTTAAAGGATCAGTAACAAACATTTTTTATTAAAAAATTCATTAGTATAGAACGAAAAAAAACCACACAAATTAAACTTTTAAATCACTAAGTCTTTATCAAGAAATAACTTACCGAAACTCCACTTGCGCTGCTCTTCAGAAAAGGTGATCCATCGTTCGGCGCTCGATTTCTCCTCCCTGCCTTCTTTATAGGAGATAGCCAGGGGGGAAAAAATGGAGCGCCGCACGCTAGATCGTCGCCGTGTCAAGGAGTTTCAGTAAGCTTTTTCTTAAAACTTAGCGATTTAAAAGTTTAATTTTTCTTTGTGGTTTTATATTTTTCTTTCTACACCAACAAATTTTTTAATGAAAAAATAAATTGATGTTACTGGTCCTTTAATGGGGTTATGTAATAAAAAACAGATTTATTAAGGGTCGAATGGTTAATACAAATTTTCGATTTTTTTTTTATTTCGAGTCAAAACTCACAAACTCAAATTTAAAAGCACCAACTGGAATGTAAATGCGAATGTCAGATTTATCACATTCGACCCTGGAAACGGTTCGATTCAAATATTCGCCACCTAAAACCTGCCGAGTTCATGTACAAGTCAATGGCGGAGGTCCTTCCTGACAGTTTTTTTCCCTGAGGAAAACTCGATTCGAATTATTCGGGTCGTTCCCATTTGATCGAATATTATAGGTTTGAGTTTTTTTCATAAATAATCTCCCATTTGAGTTGTGAGTAGATTAAAATTTATTAAAGTTGAAAAAAATTCACACAACTTCGAAAATTCGACCTTTGATAACTCTGCCCATACGTTTGCCCAGGTGTAGTAACTCTGACCAGCAGGTAGTATTTACTGATTGGTTACAGCACCTGGGCACACTCACTGCCCTTTAGAACATATCTTCCACTTTAATTGCATTTTACCTGCTCTTTCCTCTTTAGTTGAATTTTCAGCTGGAAAAAGACCATGTAAGTCCATTTCTGTGAAATAATACCCAAGTATCTGCACAGTTAAAACACAAGGGACTCATTTATCAACACTGGGCAAATTTGCCCATGGGCTGTTACCTATAGCAACCAATCAGATTGCTGCATTCATTGTTCTTCTTGCAGCTGGCTTTAAAAAAAATCGAATCACTGATTGGTTGCTATAGGTAACAGCCCATGGGCAAATTTGCCCAGTGTTGATAAATGAGCCCCAAGATGCCCAAAACAAGTGCGGCTCCACCTGGTCGCACGAGTCGGCATGGGGAATAGGTGAGAAATACAATATATTTAAGGCTGTGTAATATACAGTATGAGCATGTTAGGAACCCAAAAAACAACTGGATCAACATCTTAACAAACGTCGGTAAGCCTTAAAGGGGAACGATCATGAAAATGAAATATAAGCTTCATCCAACTGAAATAAGAAACTTTCTAAATACAATAAATTAAACATTCTGTACTGTTTCTGAAATAATCAAGTTTATATTCACTATCCCTCTCTCAGCATCTGTTTCTCCTCATTCTCTCTTCATGCAGCAGTTGGGTGTCAGATATTCATTGACGGTTAGATCCAATATATCTTATAGGGGGGCTCCTTTTGCCTAGAAGATGTATTAGAGGTCACTCTATTAAACTCACCAGACATCATGTCTCTCTACATGCAGGATTTGTGCAAAAGGCAGTTATTTTGTTACATTTTGTTTGTACTGGAATCAGTTATTTGAGTGAGCTGTAATCTGTTTCTATCACTATCCCTCTCTAAGCATCTGTTTCTCTTCATTCTGTCTTCAGGCAGCAGTTGGGTGTCAGTTATTCACTGACAGTTAGATCCAATATATCTTATAGGTGGGGCTCTTTTTCTAGCAGATGTATTAGAGCTCATTCAAATAACTGATTCCAGTACAAACAAAAAAAAAAACAGCTTTTGCACAAATCCTGCATGTAGAGAGACATGATGTCTGGAGAGTTTAATAGAGTGAGCTCTAATACATCTTCTAGGCAAAAGGAGCCCCCCTATAAGATATATTGGATCTAACTGTCAGTGAATATCTGACACCCAACTGCTGCATGAAGACAGAATGAAGAGAAACAGATGCTGAGAGAGGAATAGTGAAGATAAACTTGATTATTTCAGAAATGGTACAGAATATTTAATTGATTGTCTTTAGAAAGTTTCTTATTTCAGTATTATGAAGCTTATATTAAATTTTCATTTTCACAATAGTTCCCCTTTAAATAAGACATGGGCAGATTAAGGACAGTTTAGGGTTGGTGCTGATGGTCGTTAAGATGACAGTTAGAAGTCACCTTTGGAATTTAAGTATTTAAGGGGCACTTGTGGGTGAAAGTCTCTGTCTGCTCCCACTTTGGCCATTTCCAGGAATGACAGAATAGTAAAGAGAGAAGGAAACATGCAAAGAGTTGGCAGTTGCCAGATCACATGGGCAGTTTACTATTAATGCGATACAGGCTATAGACCGCAGGCGAGATGCGTATGAATGTATCACAGGCCTGAAAGCATCATGAGAAGAAATATAAACAACTTAAAGGTACTAATAGCACTTGTGTATAAAGGGGAAATGATCACTGTGTGTCTCAGCAGGGAATAACATTGAAATCTGGAAACACATGAGAAAAACATGAACGATAGGACTGTTTGTATTTACTACTTGGGGGGGGGGCAAGGAAGTCACTTGAGAAAACACAAACATTACAATTTTTGCACCTTCTGTTTTTATCTATGTATAGATTTATATTTATTAATGTACACTGCTTAAAATATGAGACTACCAGAAGTCAATTCAGAGTTCCATGACATATATAAATGCACTGTCTTTATATGGTCACAGAACAACCCTCAGTGACTTCTAATATCCTTATCATTTACAGTAGGGGGTACATTATCCCTTATAATACATGAGTGATACTCAGAGTCCCCTGTATAACTCAGCCTGCAGCCTTGTGCCTTTATATGGTCACAGAACAACCCCTCAGTGACTTCTAATATCCTTATCATTTACAGTAGGGGGTACATTATCCCTTATAATACATGAGTGATACTCAGAGTTCCCTGTATAACTCAGCCTGCAGCCTTGTGTCTTTATATGGTCACAGAACAACCCCTCAGTGACTTCTAATATCCTTATTTACAGTAGGGGGTACAATATCCCTTATAATACATGAGTGATACTCAGAGTTCCCTGTATAACTCAGCCTGCAGCCTTGTGCCTTTATATGGTCACAGAACAACCCCTCAGTGACTTCTAATATCCTTATTTACAGTAGGGGGTACAATATCCCTTATAATACATGAGTGATACTCAGAGTTCCCTGTATAACTCAGCCTGCAGCCTTGTGCCTTTATATGGTCACAGAACAACCCCTCAGTGACTTCTAATATCCTTATCATTTACAGTAGGGGGTACATTATCCCTTATAATACATGAGTGATACTCAGAGTTCCCTGTATAACTCAGCCTGCAGCCTTGTGCCTTTATATGGTCACAGAACAACCCCTCAGTGACTTCTAATATCCTTATCATTTACAGTAGGGGGTACAATATCCCTTATAATACATGAGTGATACTCAGAATGGAAGATAAAAAGCAGAAGGAGTGGTTTTATCATACATTAAACAGATATCTAGCCTCACAGTAAATCTGCTCTATGGTAGCCAGGGTGAGTTCACTGAAATGCTAGCACAAATTTGCTTATATTGCACAAAATGTTATATATAGTTCATTTGTAAATAAATCTAAAACATAACTAACATGGGATGCAAGATATGATCCCTATTATTCTAAGCATTTCTGATACAGAGCATGAAAGAATATCTAAGAACTGTTAGTATGATGTAGAGAGGGATATTCTGAGACAATTTGCGATTGGTTTTCATTTTTTTTTATTGTTTATGGTTTTTGAGTTATTTAGCTTTTTATTCAGCAGCTCTCCAGTTTGCGGTTTCAACAAACAAACTGATTTAAATAAGAGACTGGAATATGAATAGGAGAGGCCTGAATAGAAAGAGGAGTAATAAAATGTAGCAACAACAATACATTTGTAGCCTTAGAGTTTTTTTTTTTTTAGCTGGAAAGAGTCCTAAGAAGGCAAATAATTAAAACATTTTGAAAATAAATTGAAAATAAATAACGAACAACTGAAAAGTTGCTTAGAATTGTCCATTCTATAGCATACTAAAAGTTAAAGTAAAGGTTTAATTTTAGCACTGTGTAAAAGCAACACCATAATTGCCTACAAAATTAGTTTTTTTTTCATTTATCCTATGTGTCTCCTTTAAAGGATAAGGAAACCTTTAAAATAAGTGAATGTAAAATTGATGAGAGCGCTATTCTAAGCACTTTTTTAATTTACATTCATTATTTATTTTCTTTCCAATATAGCAGCCTCTTTCTTTCTCCTGACAACTTCCTTGACTACTTGGTGGTCAGACTGGTGGGAAACTGACCAGCAGGTGGCGCTGTTGTATTAACAGTACGTGTATCCCTTAAAGGGATACTGTCATGGGAAAACATGTTTTTTTCAAAACACATAAGTTAATAGTGCTGCACCAGCAGAATTCTGCACTGAAATCCATTTTTCAAAAAGCAAACAGATTTTGTTATATTCAATTTTGAAATCTGACATGGGGCTAGACATATTGTCAATTTCCCAGCTGCCTCCAGTCATGTGACTTGTGCTCTGATAAACTTCAGTCACTTTACTGCTGTACTGCAAGTTAGAGTGATATCACCCCCCCAGCAGCCTAACAATAGAACAATGGGAAGGTAAACAGATAACAGCTCCCTAACACAAGATAACAGCTGCCTGAAAGAACTAAGAACAGCACTTAATAGTAAAAGCCAAGTCCCACTGAGACACATTCAGTTACATTAAGTAGGAGAAACAACAGCCTGCCAGAAAGTAATTCTGTCCTAAAGTGCAGACACAAGTCACATGACCAGAGACAGCTGGGTAACTGACAAAATGTCTAGCCCCATGTCCGATTTCAAAATGTAATATAAAAAAATCTGTTTGCTCTTTTGAGAAATGGATTTCAGTGCAGAATTCTGCTGGAGCAGCACTATTAACTGATGCGTTTTGGAAAAAACATGTTTTTCGATGACAGTATCCCTTTAATATCTTGGAACATAAAGAAAATAAATAATGAATGTACATTACAAAAGTGCTTAGAATAGCACCCTCATCAATTTTACATTCACTTAAAGGTTTACTTATCCTTTAACAAAATATAGCATTACAGTTATAGCAGCATCCCTCATGTTTGCAATCACTCACCTGATTCCATATTCCCCATCATGGCTGGTGAGTTCATGCCAAGGGGTGGCTTGTGCTGGTTTGGGGGTATTCCAGGACTTTGCATTGGAGGTTTAGGAGAAGATGTCCAACCTGGGGAAGGTACAGGTAAGGATGGAGATTTCAGGTGGACAGGGGAAGCAGCAGCAGACCCCAATACTGGCGGGGACTTAATGGAAGCAGCAGCTGCAGCGGTTGGTCCTGTCAGCATCCCGGCTAACTGAGATGGCGTCTGAGGGGATTTAAGATTTCCAGAGGGGGAGCCCAGCATTGGTGATTGGACCTGGCGCATTGTTGGAGATTTCAGAGGGTTCACACCAGGAGAGTTCACTTGACCGCCTGAAATAGAAACATTATCCAAAGGCTTTCTTCCCATGCCACGTTGAACAGGGGGCGCAGCACTGAGGTTGCCCGGGTTATTGTTTGGGTTGAGAGGTAGAGGTGGCATGTGACTGAGTCTGCTGTTAGTCCTTTGATCAGGCCCCATCTGTTCTCTGGGATTCCTCAACACTCCTCCGGGACCATGGGGCATATTGAGAAAGGGCCTCATGCCATACTCCTGTTGATGCTCAAATGCTGCCGGATGCATTTTTTGCTGATTGGGAAGCATCTCAGAGCTGCCCTGTCTCATTTTCATCATTTCCTCAGGTACCATCACCACTTCTCTCATTTTCTGGGACATTAACTGCTGGTTAGAAGCCATATTAACATTGAGGTTCATATCAACCTTCATGTTCATGTTTCCAGGGCCCATTCCAAATTCTACCTCTCGATTTGGGCCCATGTTAGGGGGCATGCCCTTGTGAAATTCCATCCTGGAAGGGCTCAGTGCTGCATCTCCAGGCATGCGAGGAAACAGACCACTGCCCGGCTCAATATTCCTTTGTGGTGCCATCCCTCTGTTCATTTCCATGACCGGCCTAATTCCTTCCATGCCCATAGCAGAGGGCATCCCCATTTGCTTCTCTGAAACAATGTGCTGATGAAAAATCTCGTCAGGTAGACCTTGCGGGTTTGGAAAACGTTCCCCTCGCCCCGGGCCACTGTATATACTCTGCCCAGGGGGAAAGTTGCGTCCATCTGGAATTTTTGGCACCTCATCAGGCCAGTTAACACCAGGAAGCCCGGATCGGGATGAGGGGTTCTGAACATTAGGTCCATCCATATCGGGGTTCATCATTCCAACAAATCCAGGCAATCGCTGCATTTGGCTTCCAGGCACATTTGGATGAGGGGGCATCCCTTTGGGCGCCATTGGGTGAGGCATGCCTATTCCATCTGGGAAAGGCTCTGGCCCTCCTGGACCCCAGTTTTCCCCAGGATTCATTTGATAAGGAGGTGGTGGACCTCTAACCATACCCCTAGGCCCATGCTGGTGTACCATCATATCCTGCAAAGATCGCTGCTGAACTACAACCTGCTCCTGCTTGCGTCTCTTTTCCTCATAGAACTCCTGCTGCATCTTCAGCCACGCTACTTGCTCTGGAGTCATGTGGTCAAGATGATCTTGGCCAGGCTGAGGATTCATCGGTGGAGGAACCATGTCATCTGGAGAAAAAGGCATGTCCCTGTGTCCTTGAGGCCCAAACGGCATACCACCATCTGGGTGGGGCCCCGGACCTTTACCTAAATTTTGAGACTGAGCCATCATCGCCTGTATTGGCCCTTCAAGTTTTTTCTGGAGACTGTCCAACATTCCAGCACTTGGTGGCCCCCCACTTTGGCCTGTAAGGTCCTTTAGGGCAAACTCCTTCTCGTCAGGGAAAAGCATACGCTGTATGTCTCTAAGGGTTTGCAAAGAGCGTTCTCTGTGCTCCAGTTGCTCTTGAGAAAGCCCATCAGGATTTTCGCCTAAAGACGGTGGTTCCCCAGCTGGCACAGGCTGAGACAAACTTTTTGATTCAACCGTCTTTGTCTCCACTGTGGGAGCAACATTCCCTTGAGCTAAAGGACTGGCAACTTGATTGTTAGGGGTAGAGCTCTGCCTACATCCTTCAGTTTGTAAAACATTGGCTGGGCTGCCGGCTGCCATTTTACTCTCCCCAACCGCGCTCTCTTGCCCAAGCGAGCAGTGAGATGGTGTAGACTTTGGAGGAAGTACTGGACCGGGCTGATTGGATTGCGCTTTGGCAGCTTGCGAATGGTTTTGCTCCTGTGGAGTTGGCGCTCGGGGATTCGCTTTAGTTTCATTCCTAATATTAGTAGAAAGCTGAGTGTTCTGCAAAAAAAAAAAAGAAAAAAAAATTATTAATAAATACATAGCCAGCGTTAAAGGAACAGTTCAGTGTAAAAATAAAAACTGGATAAATAGATAGGTTGTGCAAAATAAAAAAATGTATCTAATATAGTTAGGTAGCCAAAAATGTAATGTATAAAGGCTGGAGTGAGTGGATGTGTAACATAATAGCCAGAACACTACTTCCTGCTTTTCAGCTCTCTAACTCGGAGTTAGTCAGCGACTACAAGGGGGGCCGACATGGGACATAACTGGTCAGTGAGTTTGTAATTGATCCTCAGCATTCAGCTCATATTCAAATGCAACAGTTATGACCGATGTGGCCTCCCCTCAAGTCACTGATTGGTTACTGCCTGGTAACCAATCAGCGGAAACCAAGAGAGCTGAAAAGCAGGAAGTAGTGTTCTGGCTATTATGTTACACATCCACTCACTCCAGCCTTTATACATTACATTTTTGGCTAACTATATTAGATACATTTTTTATTTTGCACAGACTATCTATTTACCCAGTTTTTGTTTTTATATCAAACAATTCCTTTAAAGGGGATCTGTCACCCTAAGAAATAATTCCAAATTATGTTCATGTTGATTGAGCAAAATAAACTTTACTTACACTATATTTATTATTTAAATTGTGTTTAGTTCAATCATGAAATGACACAATCACAGCAAGCCGACAGGAGCCATTTTGTGGACCCTTATTAAGATTTAAATTGTGTATCAGCCCAAAATCGCGTATGCACCAGAATGGGGGACCTATTTCCCATGCATAGTGCCCTACACAATAATAGAGCCTGAAGAGGAAAGGGGAAATTTGAAGAGTGCAGTGACATGTAGGAATTGCTGAACGTGAAAGTAATTGACAATATTTGATGGACAGCTCAGATATTTAAACACCTTTATAACAGGTATAGATTTTTAATGAAAAAAATAATTTGTGTTTCATTATGCAGCTTTTTATGTGTAGGTGACAGGTCCGCTTTAAACAAAGCAGAACACTTGCACAAATAATTTGTTTCAGTGGAAGTTTAGAGCAATCAGTGATGCTAAACATGTCTCAAAGTGGCACTTTTTAGCACGGCTGAAAAATCAGGCGAGGACTGTATTGAACTACAGATGGAGCCCTCTCCAAGCGATCCTGCATGGCCCCCCAAGTGATGAGATTTTGGACCCAGGGATCAACGTTTTCAGATCAACTCTCAGAAAGCTGTATCATTTCTTACATATCAACTATAGTCACGGGCAACTTTTGGCACTTCCATGAAGCAAACAGTGGTGTGGCCGGGAATACTATACACACAACATTCCTTCTCTGCTTATTGACATTGTTATTGGGAGTAGGAGGTACCATGTTACTTGCCTTGTCTGGGGAATTCTCTAGTGACAAACAGAGCAGTACCGTCGGTTTGTGAGAACTCGACAAAGGCCTTGGTCGAGGAAGGTGGAAATGCATCTCCCATAAAGTAATGAAGTGTCAAATACTTATAATATTTGTATTTATTGCATGCATGTCTGCATAAAGGCGCCTCTATGATACTATGGGGGGAATTCACAAAGTGGTGATATTGAGACAAAGTGGAGATAAAAATGTCGGATTTCCCACCGAATTCACAAACCTCTATCTCCACTTTTGTGAATTTGTCTGTTAAACGGACAGTCTGTCTATTATACAACAACGTTTTTTTCTGAAGTTGTCCTTAGCTCTTACTAAATCTGCCAGTAAGTCATCAAATTGCCATTTCTTGGAGGGGCGGGGTTTATTTTACCTAGGAAAATTATAAATCATTTTTTAGGATAACCTGGGCTTTCTAAATCTGCCTACGTTTGTGTAAGTTCACTTCTGTTACTAGATACAAGGGTCTAAATACAAACAAATGCTATTTTGCATAATATACGGATTTGTATCAGAAATATGTTTCATTATCTTAGGTCGAGTGTCTAATTTGTGCTAACATGAAAAAAAAAAATGGTTGGGAGGCTTTACTTTTCATTTAGATAATATATTCACTCAAATTGCGAATATTGCCTCATCCTAGGGATGCACCGAATCCACTACTTTGGATTTGGCCAAACCCCAGAATCCTTCGCGAAAGATTCGGCCGCATACTGAACCAAATGCTAATTTGCATATGCAAATTAGGGGTGGGAAGGGGAAAACATTTTTTTACTTTATTGTTTTGTGACAAAAAGTCACACAATTTCCCTCTCCGCCCCTAATTTGCATATGCAAATTTGGATTCGGTTCTGCCAAATGCGAATCCTGCTGAAAAAGCCAGAATCCTGCCGAATCCTGCATTCGGTGCATCCCTACCTCATTCATTAAGCTAAAAAAGTAAAATACCGCAAACGTGAGTTTAAAACTCTTTTTATATAAAATTGTATAAAATACACTTTTTTTGTTTTACTTGTTTTGTTAATGAGGCTTTTACACCTATAGGGTTAGACAGAAACTTGTGCCCCGACTATAAAATGCTAATCCCTATTAATATGCTAAAGATTCCCCAATTGGGGAACCTACAAGAGGGGTGAAATGAAGATTGGGCGAACACATTGTTTTAGAATTGAACACGTGAGGAAGACTCACACTGAGCTTTACTCCATTTTTATAATGGCAGGTGAAAACGTCACTTAAAATGACGTTTTTTGCCCCGTTTTTATGTCGTTTGAAAGACAAATTCATAAAAGTGTCTGTAAACTGTCTGTCACTAAAATTTGAAAAGTGGCGGTTGAGTCGGCATTTAGGCGGATTTCTGTTTGTGAATATGGAGAAAGTATTTTACTCCAGTTTACCATCACTTTACTCCAAAAATTGTCTAGCTTCACTTTTGTGAACCCCCCCCCCCTCCTAGAGGCGCCTGATAGTTATAAAGCCAAATAGACCGAGTCAGTTCTCAATAAAACCAGCCTCCCTTCAGCAGAACTGACTTAACCCTGTAAGTGCTCAGTGCCAGCAGCAATCCTTTATCTGCCCTGGCAGCTTACTAGTAAGTGCAGGGTTAATTCAATTGTTCTGCTGGAGGCTGGCTACTATGATTCAGAGCTGATTCACAAAGTCTGGCTGGATTTGGAACTGTTCAGGTGTCTCCAGTCACTTACACAATGCTGTCTATAGCTGAAAGCCTTCTCTGGAAAAGCAGCAGGGAGAAAATTACCTTTCTTTTTTCATAAAAAAAAAAAAACAAAACAAATCAGGACTATGGGGGAAAAAAAAAACCCTTTCTGGCTGTCAACTTGGAAAAAGGCAAGGTTTATTGGTGACAGTCATAGCAAAGCCGATTATCTATAATGGAAAATCATTGGTCAAAATGCTACATTTCCTCATGGCAACCACTTATAACCAAATTACTGTCAAGGGCTATGAAAGACATGGAGTGGGGGAATATGACATTTGCTACAGGTAACATTAAAGGCCTGTTGCTGAACATTATGCCCACAGATATAATGCGGCCGAACATGCAATGGAAAAGTTAAAGAAACCGTTTCCCACCGTAGGTGTTGAAGTGCGTTCTGCTTTGCTGTTTGAGGTGCTCTGGATGTGGAAGAGAACAATGGATTCAGCCTGGCCCTTCAATACAGCTTCTGCCGCTCTGCGGGGGTTAAACAGTTAAAGGTAAGTCACATGGAGACATATTGGCAAGGTGCCTTCATCGGGCAAGAAACGATGGGTCATGAAAGGACGGATTCAAAGAGTGAACTTAAAGGGGAAATATTGTGAAATAATATGAGCTTCATCATACTGAAATAAGAACATTTCTAAATACAATCAATTAAATATTCTGCATCATTTCTGAAATAATCAAGTTCATTTTCACTATCCCTCTCTCAGCATCTGTTTCTCTCCATTCTGTCTTCATTCAGAAGTTGGGTGTCAGATATTTATTGACAGTTAGATCCAATATATCTTGGGGGGGGGGGCTTTTTTCTAAAAGATGTATTAGCGCTCACTCAAATAACTGATTCCAGTACAAACAAAATATAACAAAATAACTGCCTTTTGCACAAATCCTGCATGTAGAGAGACACTAATTTTTTGACGTTACTGTTCCTTTAAAGGGATTCTGTCATGGTTTTTATGATGTATTTCTTATTTATAAATGACACTGTTTACACTGTAAATAATTCTCTCTACAATATAAACTTCCATTCCTGAACCAGCAAATGTATTTAGTTGTAATACTGGTGTGTAGGAGCATCTTAGGTCATTTTGCCTGGTCATGTGATTTCAGAAAGAGCCAGCACTTTAGGATGGAACTGCTTTCTGGCAGGCTGTTGTCTCTCCTACTCAATGTAACTGAATGTGTCTCAGTGGGACCTGGATTTTATTATTGAGTGTTGTTCTTAGATCTACCAGGCAGCTGTTATCTTGTGTTAGGGAGCTGTTATCTGCTTACCTTCCCATTGTTCTGCTGTTAGGCTGCTGTGGAGTGAAGGGAGGGGGTGATAGAATTCAAATTTGTAATACAGCAGTAAAGAGTGACTGAAGTTTATCATGGCAGTTACATGACTGGGGCAGCTAGGAAACTTACAATATGTCTAGCCCCATGTCAGATTTCAAAATGAAATGTGAAAAAATAACTGTTTGCTCTTTTGAGAAATGGATTTCAGTGAAGAATTCTGCTGGAGCAGCACTATTAACTGAAACTGGTTGAAACTTTTTTTTTTTTTTCCCCATGACAGTATCCCTTTAAGAAAAACTGTTGGGGTCCTAGGGATGGGGAGTTCCGTGTGCTAGTGCTATAAAGTGGCTATGAGCACTAGTAAATAAAGAATTCTTACTTGTTGGCCATTTCAGTAGAGAAGACATACACCACTTTGGATGGTGTTTTTCTCCCAGGTGCAGAGTCCAGTATTGAGGGTCCGTGTGAAGGAGTGGAAGACCTGGGGACGGAGGGATTGGAAGGGGTCATCGCGTGAGATGCATGGGACTCTAGGGGCATCCCTTGATCTGTAGTGTTGCAGTCTGGAACAATAAAGCACAGAGGGGAGAGGGGGGAAACAGTTATAATAATTCACATACAGATAAACACCCACTTCACCAAATCCCTTTGTGGTCACTTTTTTCCCTCGTCATAGGGACACTGGAGAGACTGGAATATGAATAGGAGAGGCCTGAATAGAAAGAGATGCAATAAAAAGTAGCAATAACAATACATTTGTAGCCTTACAGAGTATTTGTTTTTTAGATGGGGTCAATTATACCCATTTGAAAGCTGGAAAGAGACCGACAAAGAAAGCAAATAATTCAAAAACAAAAAATTTAAATAGACCAATTGAAAAGTTGTATACAATTGGTCACTCTTTAATATACTAAAAATTTACATAAAGGGGTGAACCACCCCTTTAAAGAGGCCATACACCTTAAAAGGAATTGTTCCGTGTAAAAATAAGTGACTGGATGTGTAACATAATAGCCAGAACACTACTTCCTGCTTTTCAGCTCTCTAACTCTGAGTTAAGGTGGCCATACACGGGCCGATAAAAGCTGCCGACAGACCGTGTCGGCAGCTTATTGGCCCGTGTATGGGGGCCCCCCGACGGGCTTCCCCGATCGAGATCTGGCCGAAAGTCGGCCAGATCTCGATCGGATGGGATTAAAAATCCCGTCGGATCGTGGCCGCATCTGATCGTTGATGCGGTCCCGCGATCCGACCGCCCGTTTGGTGAACGCTAGGATCCGATCGTTGGGCCCTAGGGCCCACGATCGGATCAGCCCGATATTGCCCACCTCAAGGTGGGCATATCGGAGGGAGATCCGCTCGTTTGGCGACATCGCCAAACGAGCGGATCTATCCGTGTATGGCCACCTTTAGTCAGTGACTATAAGGGGGGCAAATGGTACATTTCTGGTCAGTGAGTTTGTAATTGATCCTCAGCATTCAGCTCAGATTCAAAAGCAACATATATGTCCCATGTGGCCCTCCCTCTCTGATTGGTTACTGTCTGGTAACCAATCAGTGGAAAGCAAGAGAGCTGAAAAGCAGGAAGTAGTGTTCTGGCTATTATGTTACACATTCAGTCACTCCAGCCTTTATACATTACATTTTTGCCTAACTAACTATATTAGAAACATGTTTTATTTTGCACAGACTATTTACTTAGTTTTTATTTTTTTCGCTGTTCAATTCCTTTAAAGGGGTTGTTATCCTTTACATTAAGTATGATGTAGAGTGTCATTTTTTATTTGTGTTTTTTTTTTTAGTAAACTTTTTATTCAGCAGCTCTCCAGTTTGCAGACACGGCAATCTGGTTGCTAGGTTCCAAAGCAACCATGCACTGATTTAAATAAGAGACTGGAATATGAATAGGAGAGGCCTGAATAGAACGAAGTAACAATAACAATACATTTGTAGCCTTACAGAGCATTTGTTTTTAGTTGGGGTCAGTGATCCCCATTTGAAAGCTGGAAAGAGTTAGAGGATGGTAAATTAAAAAAAAATTAAAAAAAAACTAAAAAATAAATAATTTAGACCATTTGAAAAGTTTCTTAGAATTTGCCATTCTATAACATACTAAAAGTTATCTTGAAGGAGAACCACCCCTTTAACATGCACTCCATCAAATGGAGGAAAGCGGAAAGGAGCCAGACAGTGAAGCTGGCCATACATAGACCTCGCCAATCATCGAAATCTGGCCATCAATCAGGGAAGACCATCTGAGAGTACCATACACTGGGCAATCAGCTGCCGACTTCATCTGTCAGCAGGTTATATCTGCCCGTGTATGGGGGCCTTGAGCCCAACGTGTTACACAGCAGCTCACTGTAGAGAAGTCTCCCCTATGATTAGTGGCAGGAGAGTATCACATGTTGCACATACAGACCCACGCTAATCCCTTGCTTTGCTTAAAGTGGTTGTTTACCTTTAAATTACCTTTAGTATGATGTAGAGAGGGATATCCTGAGACAATTTGCAATTGGTTTTCATTTTTTATTATTGTGGTTTTAAGTTATTTAGCTTTTTATTCAGCAGCTCTCCAGTTTGCAATTTCAGCCATCTGGTTGCTAGGGTCCAAATTCCCATAGTAACCATACATTGATTTGAACAAGAGACTGGAATATGAATAGGAGAGGCCTGAATAGAAAGATGAGTAATACAAATTAGTAATAGCATTACATCTGTAGCCTTACAGAGTATTTGTTTTTACATGGGGGTCCCCCCATTTGAAAGCTGGTAAGATTCAGAAGGAGGCAAATAATTCCAACACAATAAAAAAAATATAGTGAAGACCAATTGAAAAGTTTCTTAGAATTGGCCATTCTATAACATACTAAAAGTTATCTTGAAGGTGAACCAACCCTTTATCAATGAAACAAAAGCAGCAATTTACAATAAATAAGGGCAGGTCCAATGAAAACAAACATCTTGTTCAGAATGTAGCGCACTATATTTGGATCTATTACAGTAATCTGGTATGGGGCAATTCTCATGAAAGCCTAACTAAAGATGTCGGTAGATATGTTGTACATGATGTTTTGTGCTTCTGTACCAGCCCAAGGCAACCACAGCCCTTTAGCAGTAAAGATCTGTGTCTCCAAAGATGCCCCAGTAGCTCCCCATCTTCTTTTCTGCTGATTCACTGCACATGCTCTGTGCTGCTGTCACTTACTGAGTTTAGGGAGCCACTCACAATATACAGTACACATAGAATAGAAATGTCACAATATAAGGCTGATTAGTAATTAATACAGATAATTACTACATGGCAGCACAGAAACCAGTGCAATTAGCATCAGAATTTAATAATCAGCAAACCTGTAGCATCAGCTTATATTACAGTCAGGGAAGCTAATTTTCTGCTGGATAATTAGTGACGAGCCCTAAGCTTAGCTTCTCAACAGCCAATCAGAGCCCACTGAGCATGTGAGTGTCACAGACACTTTCCAAGATGGTGACCCCCTGTGACAAGTTTGAAGTCCTGGATCATTGCTGCTATTGACAAGCTCAAACTTTAGCCTCGTGCAATAAGTTCACTATATAAAATATGCCATTTTTAGGGTTTAGTTCTCCTTTAACAGCAGCCGGGTGGCAGATAGAAATTTTGAAAGAAACTACACTGTGCAGCCTGGGTAAGTAGCGGTAGCTGCCAGTAAGAAATACTTTTTTCTAAGACCTGTGCCTTTAAGAGGCGGCCAACCGAGTGAACATGACAGCTGTCCGTGTGTCTAATTACATGATATTATGCGCCAGACAACCCAGAATACCACATCCTAAAACACCACGAGCCATTTGGAAACAAAACTGAGCACGGTTTCTTTTTTTATTCTAAAGCGCCACTGAACGGCTGCAAGTTTTTTAAAAAAAAAAGCAAATTTAGTAGAGGTCACATGATATGAAACTATATTGAAATGTATTAATAAATAAGCTGCGTTTCTATTTTGGATAAAGATAATCGTATGCGCTGAATGAAAGCCGGGCATCCTGGAGGCAGACTGGATATGAGGGACATTTCCCTTCTACCTAAAACTGGCACTTAAAACTGACAGGACACTAACAGCTGCCAGCATTTGAGATGGGAGTTATTGATAGAATCTGCACACTCTGGAGGTGCCGAACACTTAGCAGACGCCCCTAAAACAAACAAAGATAGAAACCCCCCAACCAAATGTTTCCATGGGGCCCCCTGAGCAAGATGCCACCATTTGTCCACTAAGGGGGTATAAAGTTACACACATTAACACCACACACTTCACTTACCCACATGTCAGACTAGGTGCCTGCAGTTTCGGTCACTATATAAGCCCGTAAAATGTCGCACAGACTTGCGGTTAGATCCACAAAGTCCGATTAGTATCCTAATAAATTTGGCACTTGAAAAGACTGATCAAATCAAACTAAATGTACAAAAGACAACAGCATTGAAAAAGGTCTGAACAATCGGCTCAAACGTGGCTAAATTGGACTGGATTGTGCAAAATGATTAGGGTGCATCAAATCCACTATTTTGGATTCGGCTGAACCCCTGAATCCTTCACGTAAGATTTGACCCAACCAAATACAAATTTGCATATGCAAATTAGGGGTGGGAAGAGGAAAAACATTTTTACTTCCTAGTTTTGTGACAAAGTCACGTGATTTCCCTCCCACCCCTACTTTGCATATGCAAATTAGGAATCGGATCGGCCAGGAAGAAGGATTTGGCCGAATCTAAATCCTGCTGAAAAAGGCTGAATCCTGGCCGAATACCGAACCGAATCCTGGATTCGGTGCATCCCTAAAAATGACCGCAAGGTCTAGTCAGCCAGGATGCTCAGAGAGGCTACCGACTAAAATTAACTTGCCAAACCACAATTGCAGAAATGCAGATTTCCCCACAGTTAGTTGCGCTTAAAAAACTCAGTCATTAAAGGGGTTGTTCGCTTTTGAGTTAAATTTTAGTAGGACGTAGAGAGTGATATTTGCAATTGGTTTTCATGTTTTGTGATTTGTGGTTTTTGACTTATTTAGCTTTTTATTCAGCAGCTCTCCAGTTTGTAATTTCAGCAATCTGGTTGCTAGGGTCCAGATTACCCTAGAAACGGTGCAGTGATTTGAATAAGAGACTGAAATATGAATAGAAAGAGGAGTAATAAAAAGTAGCAATAACAATACAGTCATATGAAAAAGTTTGGGAACCCCCTCTCAGCCTGAACAATAATTGACTCCACTTTCAACAGAAATGATAACAGTGGAATGTCTTTCATTTCCCAGGAACATCTGAGTACTGGGGAGTCTAGAGGCTCCTTTGCAAAAGGAGCTCAACTAAGTATTGATGTAATTCTCTGTTGGGGTGCCCACATTTATGCACGTGTCTAACTTTCTTATGATGCATATTTTCTGTTAATCCAATAAATGTTACGTCACTGCTAAAATACTACGGTTTCCATAAGGCATGTTACATATTAAAAGGAAGTTGTAACTTTGAAAGCTCAGTCAATGCTAAAACTCCAAAGAATTAAGAGGGGTTCCCAAACTTTTTCATATGACTGTACATTTGTAGCCATACAGAGTATTTGTTGTTTAGATGGGGTCAGTGACCGCCATTTGTAAGGTGGAAAGGGTCTGTCAAAAATGGCTGAAGTGACTGGATGTGTAACATAATAGCCAGAACACTACTTCCTGCTTTTCAGCTCTCTTGCTTCCCACTGATTGGTTACCAGGCAGTAACCAATCAGTGACTTGAGGGGAAGCACTTGGGTCATAACTGTTGCTTTTGAAACTGAGCTGAATGCTGAACAGTTATGTCCCATGTGGCCCCCCTTCAAGTCGCTGACTAACTCAGAGTTAGAGAGCTGAAAAGCAGGAAGTAGTGTTCTGTTCTGTTACACATTCAGTCACTGTTTTTTTAGATGGGGTCAGTGACTCCCATTTGAACTCTGGAAAGAATATGAAGAAGAAAGCAAATAATAAAAGAAAAACTACAAAAGATAAATAATGAAGACTAATTGAAATGTTGAGTATAGGCTGAGTTAGTGCCCCAGTTGGTACGAAACGCGTTAGGCGGTTATCTGCATGTCTTAATAAATGATTTGAACTTTTAATTATAATTTTTGGTTTTTACTTTCGTAGAAAACTCACAACTTTTTGCTCTTTTAAAGGTGAACCACCCATTTAATTTTGACAGAAGGAAAACCTGCAGAGATTATACCCAAACAGAAAGTATATCTAAACATGAGCCATGATATTGTGCAACAAATATGATGGAAAGGGAAGCAGTAAATCAATAAACCATTCTGAGTGCAGACTCACCTTTCATTTCAGAATCTGTAGTGGGAGTGCCTGTATCTCTCTGATCGAAAGATTCTGCAGAAATACTTCTTTCCCTTTTCCCTTTGGCTCCATTGCCTGCCCCATTCTTAAGTCCCATGCTGCCCGCGGGTCCTTGCAGCGGCTTGGGGGTGTGGTTACCAGTCTTTGGGTCACAGGGGGAAGCTTGTGATTGGCTTGTGGAGCTTCCCTGCTTTCCCTGGCTAGAGAACTTGGAATCCAGCTGCGGGTTGCCGGATGGAGACATCACGGAAGGAGGGTGGACCATAACCTCCGGCTTGGATTTCGGGCTGCTGAAAAGAGAACAAGCATTGGTAAATAAATACACATATAAGAACATGCTCTGCTATCTCTCGGTTCTCACTCCTGCAACAATGCTGCAAGGCAGTCGATTAAAAGAACAGACTCCTGCAACATTACAGCATATCAACAGGACAATAAACGGAGAATAAAGAATACAGTAAAAAAAAGGAAAGCTGTGCTCATGACTAAGCACTTTCCAAATATTAAGCAGGGGTGCAATGCAGAGATGTTGGAGAGTTCGGGAGCGATTTTGGGTATCTCACCAAAAATGTAACCACTCCAATGCCTAGTAACTTTAAAGGTGAACTATTGTGAAAATGAAACTTAAATTTAAGCTTCAGCATACTGAAATAAAATAAAAAAAAAACTTTAAAAATCAATTAATTAAAAGTTCTGAATAGTGTCTGAAATAATCAAGTTTATCATTATTGTCCCTCTCTCAGCATCTGTTTCTCTTCATTCTGTCTTCATGCAGCAGTTGGGTGTCAGATATTCACTGACAGTTAGATCCAATATATCTTATAGGGGGGCTCCTTTTGCCTAGAAGATGTATTAGAGCTCTCTATTAAACTCACCAGACATCATGTCTCTCTACATGCAGAATTTGTGCAGCAAATGGCAGTTATTTTGTTACATTTCGTTTGTACTGGAATCAGTTATTTGAGTGAGCTCTAATACATCTGCTAGGAAAGGAGCCCCCCTTTAAAGGAGAATTCAACCGGTAACATAAAAAACACCAGCCCCTCTACCCTACGTAGACCCCCCCCCCCTGCCTACCTGGTACCCAGGGCAAATACCCCTAACTTTTTACTTTCCTCTCGGTGCAGATTCTGTCCTCGGGAGTTCACGGCTGCCATCTTATTTTCTTCTTTAAACTTCGGAAGCAGACCGTAATTTTCTGTGCATGCGCAGTTGGAGTAATATTCCAATCTCAAACAATTTCGGTGCATGCGCAATTATTCGGGGGATGGAATATTACTCCAACTGCGCCTGAAAACAACGGTCTGCTTCCGAAGTTTAATGAAGAAAAGAAGATGGCGGCCCGGGAACTCCCGAGGACAGAATCTGCACCGAGGGGTAAGTAAAAAGTTAGGGGCATTTTCCCCCGGGTACCAGCTAGGCTGGGGGGGTGGGGTCTACGAAGGGTCGGGGTTTTTTATGTTAAGGGTTGAATTCCGTGATCTAACGGTCAGTGATTATCCGACAATAAACTGCTGCATGAAGAGAGAATGAAAAGAAACAGATGCTGAGAGAGGAATAGTGAATATAAACTTGATTATTTCAGAAACAATGCAGAATAAGTTTTGTATTTCAGTACGATGAAGCTTATATTAAACAATAGTTCCCCTTTAAATACAAGCACTGAAGCAATAACTGGTCATGAACAATAACTCCAGTTAGTTTTGGATTGTATTTAACAGCTATTCTACAGGTCGGATTCAATTCATATACAAGTTGTTTTAGGTTTTCCAATTGTGTTTGGTTTGTCGTTTAACTTTGATTTTGTTTTAGAATAACCCAAGGATGTGGTTTATATTTTTGAGCTTTGGCAGTGATCACATGCCTTCGATGTTGTACTTAACTTCTTTCAATCAAGACGGAAATTACATTAGTTTATTAAAGGAACAATAACACCAAAATATGTAAGTGTCTAACATATAATATAATGTTGCCCTGCGCTGGAAAAAGTGGTGTGTTTGCTTCAGAACGACTACTACAGTTTATATAAACAAGCTGCTGTGTAGCCATGGGGGCAGCCATTCAAGCACAGGATACACAGTAGATAACAGATAAGTACTACTATAGTTTATATAAACAAGCTGCTGTGTAGCCATGGGGGCAGCCATTCAAGCACAGGATACACAGTAGATAACAGATAAGTACTACTATAGTTTATATAAACAAGCTGCTGTGTAGCCATGGGGGCAGCCATTCAAGCACAGGATACACAGTAGATAACAGATAAGTACTACTATAGTTTATATAAACAAGCTGCTGTGTAGCCATGGGGGCAGCCATTCAAGCACAGGATACACAGTAGATAACAGATAAGTACTACTATAGTTTATATAAACAAGCTGCTGTGTAGCCATGGGGGCAGCCATTCAAGCACAGGATACACAGTAGATAACAGATAAGTACTACTATAGTTTATATAAACAAGCTTCTGTGTAGCCATGGGGGCAGCCATTCAAGCACAGGATACACAGTAGATAACAGATAAGTACTACTATAGTTTATATAAACAAGCTGCTGTGTAGCCATGGGGGCAGCCATTCAAGCACAGGATACACAGTAGATAACAGATAAGTACTACTATAGTTTATATAAACAAGCTGCTCTGTAGCCATGGGGGCAGCCATTCAAGCACAGGATACACAGTAGATAACAGATAAGTACTACTATAGTTTACTGTAGTATATATAAACAAGCTGCTGATTATTTCCCCAACAGCTTGAATGGCTGCCCCATTGCTACACACAGCTTATTTAGATAAACAACAGTAGTCTTACTAAAGCAAACACTGTTTTTACCAGTGCAGAGCAACAGTACATTATATTTTAATAACTTTGATACACTTTTTGGTGTTACTGTTCCTTTAAGGAACAGAATTTTCATTAGCCCAGTGTAAAATGTTTTCCCCCCATGACGGCAGTGATGAAGAATGCCCTGAATAAGTTCTATACATGCGAGTATAAGATGCATGAGATTCCCGTTGCAAAGGAGATCTCTGATCACATCAGTTGCAGACACAAGAGGGCTCTGCACAGGCTGAACCAGATTTTACTACAGTGAAACCTCTATTTTAAGTCTCCTGATTTTACGTTTTCACGCATTTTACAAATGTATATGTGGTCCCACCAATTTATAACGCATTTCAATGGGTGCATTTCCCTGATTTTAAGTCATGTTTTCCCTGTCCTGATGTTCCCCAAAACTTTTTTTTTCCTCTATGTGTTTTTATTTGTGAAATAAAGAGGTTTTGTATATTTTTCCATGGTTCTGCCTGTAAATGGTAAATTGCAATTAGTCTGACCCGTATACAGCCCTGCACCAATCACTCATTTTTTCCCTCAATTTTTTCCTTCACTGCCATTGATATTTCTCCCTATTGCCTCATAGTTAAGACATTCCTGACTTAAAGGGATACTGTCATGGGAAAACTGTTTTTTTCCCAAAATGCATCATTTAATAGCGCCGCTCTAGCAGAATTCTGCACTGAAATCAGTTTCTCAAAAGAGCAAACAGATTTTTTTATATTCAATTTTGAAATCTGACATGGGGCTAGACATATTGTCAGTTTCCCAGCTGCCCCCAGTCATGTAACTTGTGTTCTGATAAATTTCAGTCACTCTTTACTGCAAGTTGGAGTGATATCACCCCTCTCCCTTGCCCCCCAGCAGCCTAACAACAGAACAATGGGAAGGTAACCAGATAACAGATCCCTAACACAAGATAACAGCTGCCTGGTAGATCTAAGAACAGCACTCAATAGTAAAATCCAGGTCCTACTGAGACACATTCAGTTACATTGAGTAGGAGAAACAACAGCCTGCCCGAAAGCAGTTCCATCCTAAAGTGCTGGCTCTTTATGAAAGCACACGACTGGGCAAAATGACCTGAGATGCACCTACACACCAATATTACAACTAAATACACTTGTTGGTTCAGGAATGAAATTTTATATTGTAGAGTGAATTATTTGCAGTGTAAACAGTGTCATTTAGAAATAAAAACTACATCATAAAAATCGTGACAGAATCCCTTTAAGTTGTTTGTAAAAGTGTTTGCCATTAAATGCGATCTCTCTTTTTATTGACTAGTTCTGACTCTTTTTTATAGCCATTACATTTACACAAATTTTGGAAACGGCCATGACAGCAATTGTATCAAAGTTACGTCTGACAAATAGTAGTGACAGTCACATACATACATACATAGATATACATATACATATACATAGTCAAATAGGCAATACATTCAGAGATATCGTTAGCCAATAGAAATCTTTCTAATAGACTAAACAACCGATTACCATGGTATAAAAAAATGTCAGGACAATCCACACATGGTCTGAATATTGTACATAACGAATTTGTGACTTCTTTGCATCTATGGCCAGTTGCAGAAGCAAGTATGCGATCTGTTATCAGGAAACTCGTTATCCAGAAAGCCCATCTCCCATAGACTCCATTTTATCCAAATTTTAAAAAATGATTTCCTTTTTCTCTATAATAATAAAACAGTAGCTTGTACTTGATCCCAACTGAGATATAATTTAATCCTTATTGGAGGCAAAACCAGCCTATTGGGTTTATTTAATGTTTACATGAATTTCTAGTAGGGATGCACCGAATCCACTATTTTGGATTTGGCCGAACCCCCGAATCCTGCGCGAAAGATTTGGCTGAATACCAAACCGAATCCTAATTTACATATGCAAATTAGTAGGGATGCACCGAATCGAGGATTCAGCCTTTTTCAGCAGCATTCGGATTTCGGCAGAACCCTTCTGCCCGGCCGAACCGAATCCGGGTCATAATTTGCATATGTAAATTAGGGGTGGGAAGGGAAATCACGCGACTGTCACAAAATGAGGATGTTAAAAATGTTTTACCCTTCCCACCCGTTAATTTGCATATGCAGATTAGGATTCGGTTCAATATTCCGGGGTTCGCCCGAATCCAAAATAGTGGATTCGGTGCATCCCGGAAAGGGAAACTTTTTTTCTTCCTTGTTTTGTGACAAAAAGCCACACATTTTCCCTCCCTGCTCCTAATTTAAATATGCAAATTAGGATTTGTTTAGGCAGGGCAGAAGGTTTCTGCCGAATCCTGCTGAAAAAGGCCGAATCCCGAACCGAATCCCTATTTTCTAGTAGACTTAAGGCATGAAGATCCAAATTAAGGAAAGATGTTATCCAGATCACTCCAGGCCCCGAGCATTCTGGATAACAGGTCCCATACACCTTCCTATAGTTCCAGGAATGTACAGTAATTAAGAATGAATTCCCAAATGTGACCCACAAGCAATGGGGCCAGAGTTCGGGGACCCCAGGCCTATGTGGAGTGACTTACCTCTGTGTGTTTCCTGATGGGGAGTTTCGCACTTTGGGGTTACTGGAATGCATTGACAGAGTTCCGGAGCTCACAGTCACAGATGCGCTGGGGCTTGCCAAGTTCTTTGGAGGGCTTGGGGTTTTTAAATCGGTCCTTAGAGCTTTCTGTGAAGTGCTTTTATCAATGTTGTCCTTTAGCTCGTCTTTCTCCTTTTTGTTTCGCTCTCTCTTGTTGAAGTGTGCTCTCCCCTCCTGCAGCTCCAGCATTCTTCGGACATGTGCCTCTCGCTGCAGAGGGAACGTTGTGCATCGCCAAGGCACACTGCAAAGGCAACACAGATAAACACAGCTGTTACACTCGCATGTTTATTCTAAAGCAAGATGGGGGGGATGCTGGGAATTGTAGTTTGATATCTGTTACGCTTGCTTCATCTGTGGCTACCTGCCGATACAATTTGGTTTCACCGTTTCCACCAGCAATAGAAATACATACATAAAATAGTATTGTAAATAACTGCAGGGAGTCCATAATATTCATGGTTTCCCCATTCATGAAAATGTAGCCATTTAAACCACATGGAGATCAGGTTCCCTTTAAAGGACGAGGAAAGTTAAACTAAAGAGGTAGTTAGGAATGTTGTACATGATGTTTTGTGCTTCTGTACCAGCCCAAGGCAACCACAGCCCTTTAGCAGTAAAGATCTGTGTCTCCAAAGATGCCCCAGTAGCTCCCCATCTTCTTTTCTGCTGATTCACTGCACATGCTCTGTGCTGCTGTCACTTACTGAGCTTAGGGAGCCACTCACAATATACAGTACACATAGAATAGAAATGTCACAATATAAGGCTGATTAGTAATTAATACACATAATTACTACATGGCAGCACAGAAACCAGTGCAATTAGCATCAGAATTTAATAATCGGCAAACCTGTAGCATCAGCTTATATTACAGCCAGGGAAGGTCATTTTCTGCTGGATAATTAGTGACGAGCCCTAAGCTTAGCTTCTCAACAGCCAATCAGAGCCCACTGAGCATGTGAGTGTCACAGACACTTTCCAAGATGGTGACCCCCTGTGACAAGTTTGAAGTCCTGGATCATTGCTGCTATTGACAAGCTGACACTTTAGCCTCGTGCAATAAGTTCACTATATAAAATATGCCATTTTTAGGGTTTAGTAGAAATCTAAATGTACACACATTAGCTTTACAACATCCACTTGCATATAGAACTCATTAAATGTGTGATCAAACACCACTTATTAGCCTTGTTTCTGTTCAGTTTTCTTTAATTACACTTCATAATTTGCCTCATATTGCAATTTGACATGTAATTAAGCCGGCATCATTAGTGGATAAAATGAGCACAAGAAAGCAGTGCGGATAAAAACGGCAGACGGGTAAAGCCTGGAGCAAGTGCAATATGCAGAGAAGATATAGGCAGTTACCATGTTATTTCTACAGGCGACACGATGTATAATGCAAAGGACTGCTGGTGACCGAGCAAAGATTATTTTATCCAAATGATCCAAATTTTTAAAAATGATTCCCTTTTTTCTGCAATAATAAAACAATACCTTGTACTTGATCAGACTAAACACAACATGGCAACGTAGTGAACACCAAGAACGGCCTAAAACAAAAAACCCTGGCAATGTATTCAGGACACTTTCAGGGTTAATGAACTATGAAAAGTTAGAAAATAAAATTGTTATCGCTATTGTTATTCCTTTCTATTCATATTCCAGACGCTTATTCAAATCAATGCATGGTTGCTAGGGTAATTTGGACCCTAGTTACCAGATTGCTGAAATTGCAAAACTGGAGAGCTGCTGAATAAAAAGCTAAACTCGAAAATCACAAATTAAAAAAAAAATAGGGATGCACCGAATCCACTTTTTTGGATTCGGCCGAACCCCCGAATCCTTAGTGAAAGATTCAGCCGAACACCGAACCGAATCCGAACCCTAATTTGCATATGCAAATTAGGGGTGGGAAGGGGAAAACATTTTTTATTTCCTTGTTTTCTGAAAAAAAGTCATGCAATTTCCATCCCGCCCCTAATTTGCATATGCCGAATCCCGAACCGAATCCTGGATTCGGTGCATCCCTAAAAAAAAATAAAACCAATTGCAAATGGTGAACGACCTCGTCAATGGGAATTTTGGTTAAACCCAATACAAGGTATAGGATCCCTAATCCGGAAACCCGATATCCAGAAAGCTCCAAATTATGGAATGACTCTCCGATAGACTCCATTTTATCCAAATAATACAAAAATGTATAATTATTTACTTTTTTCTCTGTAATAATAAAACAGTAGCTTGTACTTGATCCCAACTAAGATATAATTAATCCTTATTGGAAGCAAAACCAGCCTATTGGGTTTATTTAATGTTTAAATTAATTTCTAGTAGAGATGAGGCATGGAGACCCAAATTACGGAAAGATCTGTTATCCGGAAATCCCCAGGTCCCGAGCATTCTGGATAACAGGTCCCATACCTGTATATGTTAAAGCCCCCTTTAGTACATTTATTAAATTTAAAGGCGAACAACCCCTTTACATTGGCTGTTTGGAAGCTGTCACAATACATATTAGGTTCTGGTCTTCTTTATTGTACTAGTACAGACTGATTGCCTTGTCTGTACCGAGAGATCCCATAAAATGAACAGACATTCCCCTGTACTAAAACAACTGTCACAGCCTGTACAGAGCGACACTTTAGAAAAGGAAGATGAATCGAAGTTTGCTTATAGCCTGAACATCAAGATACTATAGAAATATATTGGGAGAGGTATTTCCCTGTACAAAGCACAAATCACTAAATTTGCTTTTAAGGTGGCCATAGACGCAAAGTCGCCAAACGAGCGGATCTTTCCCCGATATGCCATTAACGAGCATGGCTATATCGGGGGTAAACGACCAAACGTTGACTTGATACAATAGTTGCAAATACTCCAGAGATGCTGCTGAGAAATGGATCAACTCAATGTTGCAAAATGATAACAGTTTTAGAGTCTGCGCCTGAATTACTGAGTTGCCAGACCCAAACACCAGAGACACCAACATTCAACTTCAAATTTAGATTTTGGAAAAACAGTAAAAAATAAATAATGGAAAATAACTGAAAAAAGTCTTGGAAGGTGAAGAACACATTTAAGCAAGCAGGGCTGCTAAATGATGAAATATGGAGAGACTATAAAAAACTGGTAAGTAACCCTAGTCTCATAGCTGGCTTGGAAGGCAAGAAGGAAGCAGTAACATAAATCAATATGGAGTTTGTAACAAAGCACTAATGTGGTGCCGTGAGTCAAGGACTAAGGATTTTGTGGTCAGGGATTCTGCTCCAAATGTGACGGGCTCTGTCTGGCACCGGCCCAAAGCTTCATACACTGGTGTTGGCACCGTAACTGCCTGTAAGCCACAGTGGTGACAGCATTGGGTTATGGGGCTGCTATTTATCAACAAGGGATTGGGCAGCTTGCCCAGAGGCAAATCCTAAAGGGAAACCTGACTCAGTACCAGAGACCTGGGTGTGGGGGCGTTGGGCAGAACAATGATGCTTTCCCTGATTAAAAAAATAAATAAATAAAAAATACCCTAAATGAAGGGTTTATATTTGACTAAACATCTTCAAAATCTTAAAAATTGGCCTAGTTTGTGTTGCACGGGGAGCTTTGTTTGGATATTTATTTGTACAAGTGGGCGGGAGTTTAGACACTTTTACACGCTCCCTTGTTTTCTATAAAAATACAAGTTAAGTACAGCACGTGCCTCCTTTAAGGGTGGCGGCACACGTGGGAGCGACAAATCTCTACTGTGTGCGAATAATCTCCCCGAAATGCCTTCCCAACAGCAAGAATAGGAATCGCCGACGGGATGGCATACGAATCGATCCGAATTTCCAAAGTCGCCTTAGGTTTCCTCAAGAGGCTGTTTCGGGCGACTCTGGAAATCCGAAGTGATTACTATGCCACCCCACCTGCAATTCCTACAACATCCCGCCGGCAATTTCTAACCCATCCCGCCAGCAATTCCTGCGCCATCCCGCCGGCAATTTCTAAAACATCCCGTGAGCAATTCCTAAGCCATCCCGCCGGCAATTCCTACGCTATTCCTGCCAGCAATGCGTATTCTTGCCAAAAGGAAGGCATTAGGCCGCTGGGACACTAATGTCCCCGAATTTTCACGTCTGCCACCACCCTTAAAGGAAAACCTACCTATATTTTCCATATATCAAACACATGGAAAAAGGGGGTGCTTATCGTGTTCCCATAATATATTAATATACATGTAATGTCTTGAGAAAGGCCCAGAACAGGACCGAAACGTTGACAATAAATTTTCTTTTCTAAACTGCATTATGAAGTCCTGGAGTGCGTCAATCTTGCACTAATTGCACTGGTTTCTGTGCTGCCATGTAGTAATTATGTGTATTAATTACTAATCAGCCTTATATTGTGACATTTCTATTCTATGTGTACTGTATATTGTGAGTGGGTCCCTAAGCTCAGTAAGTGACAGCAGCACAGAGCATGTGCAGTGAATCAGCAGAAAAGAAGATGGGGAGCTACTGGGGCATCTTTGGGCGCAATGTGACAACAGTGCAACAGTGTACAACATTTCTAGCTACTTCTTTAGTTAAGCTTTAGTTCTCCTTTAAGGAAAAGAAAACGATGCCCAGTAGATGGCTCTGTTGCACTGGTGTCCACATGGAAGACTCCAAAATAAAAAAGCAATATGGCAGATCCTACTTACATGGAAAAACACAAAAATGCAGAAAAGGAACACATTTTGCAAACAATAAGCTAAACTCAAAGCATCTCCAAATTCCGTTCAAGTTCCTATAACTCAAGTCATAAAAGCATTAGAATGACAAGATTACAACTTATTTACATTGTATCTCTTTAAATAACAACTCAGGCCCCATAAGCATTTTGGCAGATCCTGCAACTGAACTACTTTCTATATTACGCAGCCAAAATGTCATTTAAGTTAAGGCCCCACCTATCTCTACCTTTTAACCTTAAGCTGTCTGCCCCACCTCCTTTCATTATGCCCTGGGCAAAGTATGTACATAACACAGTAGCCTGGCATGCAGGACTGTATTGCGCTGAAATAATCAAGTTTATCTTCACTATTCCTCCCTCAGCATCTGTTTCTCTTCATTCTGTCTTCATGCAGCAGTTGGGTGTCAGATATTCACTGACAGTTAGATCCAATATATCTTATAGGGGGGTCCTTTCCTAGCAGATGTATTAGAGCTCACTCAAATAACGGATTCCAGTACAAACAAAATCTAACAAAATAACTGCCCTTTGAACAAATTCTGCATGTAGAGAGACATGATGTCTGGTGAATTGAACCAGGCCTGTAGAATAGCTGTTAAATACAATCCAAAATTAACTAGAGTTATTGCTTCTGCCAGATCCTCCTTCATAGAAGCTCTTTAATCCGATTTGATTATTTTCAGTGCTTGTGTTTAATTGTGAACATGAAAATTCTTATATACGCTTCATCACACTGAAATAAGAAACTTTCTAAATACAATCAATTAAAAGGTCTGCATAGTGTCTGAAATAATCACGTTTATCTTCACTATCCCTCTCTCAGCAGCATCTGTTTCTCTTCATTCTCTCTTCATGCAGCAGTTGGGTGTCAGATATTCACTGACAGTTAGATCCAATAGGGGGCTCCTTTCGTAGCAGATGCATTAGAGTTCACTCAAATAACTGATGCCAGAACAAACAAAATCTAACAAAATAACTGCCTTTTGCACAAATTCTGCATGTAGAGAGACATGATGTCTGGTGAGTTTAATAGAGTGAGCTCTAATACATCTTCTAGGCCAGACCTTTTGGCTTCACTGGGCCACATTGGAAAAAGAAAAATTGTCTGGGGCCACACATGAAATACATAAACACTTTTGATTTGTAAAAGTAAAGAAAATACACAAAAAAGAACTACAATACCAGTTGGATAATCAGATTGAGTTTTACACTGGAATATGGGACACCTGGATATTAAATAGACTTATTATATTATTATGACGTTTACTCCGGAACTGAGCGTTTCAAGCTGGGCCGCAGGTTGGACACCCCTATTCTAGGCGAAAGGAGCCCCCCGATAAGATATTGGATCTAACAGTCAATCATTATCTGACACCCAACTACTGCTTAAAGAGAGAATGTAGAGAAACCGCACATATACTACGATCTGTGAAACCAGAATAAATCACACCACCCGTGACTTATACCTGGCATAACTCAGGATACCCTTTGGTCTAGAGAGGCCAAACCAAAAACTCATGGCTGCATGTGTCGGAGTTAATATATGGCCAGAGCACACCTTTAAAACGCAAGCAAATGTTGGTACACAGGACCGCCAACGTTTTTATACAAAGGACATTCTGGTTCTACGGGTTAAAAAGCACAAAAAAAACTCAACTTACAAGCTATTCAGTTAAACCCTGGCGCACCTTTAAATCAGTTGGACCTTTAAAGGGACAGATACCTGGGGCTGATAGGTGATCTTATGTCAACAGGCTGAGCCAAGGAATTATTTGCACTGGGATTTAGCAGCGTTCATTCCAATCAACTTCCATTTCTCTCTCTTTGGCATGGGGGCAAGAAGTGTTCTCAGACTGGCACTTTACTCAAGTAAAGGTTGTTCACCTTTTACTCACTAAAGGTTGTTAATTTGCTCTTGGGTTTTCATTTTTTATTATTTGTGGTTTTTGAGTTATTTTTATTCAGCAGCTCTACAGGTTGCAGTTTCAGCCGTCTGGTTGCTCGGGTCCAAAGGAACCCCTGGCAACCACGCATTGATTTGAAAAAGACTAGCCAATGAAAAGATGAGGCCTAAATAGAAAGGGGAGTATTCAAAAGTAGCAATAACAATACATGTGTAGCCTCAGAGAACATTTGTTTTTTTTGTTTTTAGATGGGGTCAGTGACCGCCTTTTGAAAGCTGAAAAGAATCAGAATCAAAAAACGTTTAGGAATAAAAAATTAAGACCAATTGAAAAGTGGCTTAGAATTAGCCCTTCAATAACATACTAAAAAAGGGGTGGTTCACCTTTAAGGTAACTTTATTATTATTATTATTATTATTATTATTATTATTTTAAGCAACTTTTAAATTGGTTTTCATTATTTATTTTTAATAGTTTTATAATTATTTGCCTTTTTCGTCTGATATTTTGCAGCTTTTAAATGGGCGTCGCTGACTCCCTTCTAAAAAACAAAAGCTCTGTAAGGCTACAAATGTATTGTTATTGCTACTTTTTATTGCATCTTTCTATTCAGGCCTCTCCTATTCATATTCCAGTCTTTTATTCAAATAAATTCATGTTTGCTAGGGTCATTTGGACCCTAGTTACCAGAGTGGTTAATATGCAAATTGAAGAGCTGCTGAATAAAAAGCTACATAACTCAAAACCTTCAAAAATGAAAACAAATTGCAAATTGTCTCAGAATATCACTCTCTGCATCATACTAAAAAAATTATCTCAAGGTGAACCACCCCTTTAAAGGGTAAGGGCACACCTGGAGATTTCCGAAGTCTCCCGAAGTTTCCACACGAGTAAACTTCGGGCGACTTTGGAAATCGAAGGGCCGCTAGTGCATTGGCGCAGGCGTTTTTTTTTTTTTTTCATTAAAGCCGGCGGAAGACACGGGGAAGCAGTTCGTCCCAAAGAAGAGGCGATTAGTCCACGGGCGACTAAATCTCCCTGAATATCCAGGTGTGCCCTTACCCTAAAGGTGAATCACTCCTTTAAGCAACAATGGTCATCACTTTTTTTTTTTCTTTTTCCACCCCCACTCCCAAATTACATTTTGCTTTTCAACCAGGTTTGTTGAATTAAGATGGGCTTCAATTCGGCCGCTACTCACCAGGTCCCCTGGGGTCACGATACAGCAGTGCTCATCTTGTCTAGAAGTCAGTGAGGGCCCGTGCAACAGAAACGTAATTACCTGAAAGAGAGAAAAACATGTATTGTTAGGGGACAATATACACTCCCAATGGAAACGAGAAGCAATAGCCAAGTAAGAGAGTATTCATAATACAAATGTATATGCGAGGAACCTCATGCTAATTCAACCTCTTCATCTTTAGCCATGTCAAGGACTTCTATGAAATACCACGGGCAGGCAGAAAGGGAACCTGAATACCCAGTTAGACAAGCTTCACAGCCCTACTTTCTGCAAACGCTGCCCATACACAGTCAAACGTAAAGGACCAGTAACTTTAACTATTAGTCAAAGATAACACAAGTAAACACAAAATGCAGTTTTCAAATGAGGGTTTTTATTATTTAGGGAGAAAAGAAATCCAAACCTGTGTGAAAAAGTAATTGCCCCCTGAACCTAATAACTGGTTGGGCCACCCTTAGCAGCAATAACTGCAATCAAGCGTTTGCGATAACTTGCAACGAGTCTTTTACAGCGCTCTGGAGGAATTTTGGCCCACTCATCTTTGCAGAATTGTTGTAATTCAGCTTTATTTGAGGGTTTTCTAGCATGAACCGCCTTTTTAAGGTCATGCCACAACATCTCAATAGGATTCAGGTCAGGACTTTGACTAGGCCACTCCAAAGTCTTCATTTTGTTTTTCTTCAGCCATTCAGAGGTGGATTTGCTGGTGTGTTTTGGGTCATTGTCCTGCTGCAACACCCAAGATCGCTTCAGCTTGAGTTGACGAACAGATGGCCGGACATTCTCCTTCAGGATTTTTTGGTAGACAGTAGAATTCATGGTTCCATCTATCACAGCAAGTCTTCCAGGTCCTGAAGCAGCAAAACAACCCCAGACCATCACACTACCACCATCATATTTTACTGTTGGTATGATGTTCTTTTTCTGAAATGCTGTGTTACTTTTACGCCAGATGTAACGGGACGCGCACCTTCCAAAAAGTTCAACTTTTGTCTCGTCGGTCCACAAGGTATTTTCCCAAAAGTCTTGGCAATCATTGAGATGTTTTTTTAGCAAAATGGAGACGAGCCTTAATGTTCTTTTTGCTTAAAAGTGGTTTGCGCCTTGGAAATGTGCCATGCAGGCCGTTTTTGCCCAGTCTCTTTCTTATGGTGGAGTCGTGAACACTGACCTTAATTGAGGCAAGTGAGGCCTGCAGTTCTTTAGATGTTGTCCTGGGGTCTTTTGTGGCCTCTCGGATGAGTTGTCTCTGCGCTCTTGGGGTCATTTTGGTCGGCCGGCCACTCCTGGGAAGGTTCACCACTGTTCCATGTTTTTGCCATTTGTGGATAATGGCTCTCACTGTGGTTCGTTGGAGTCCCAAAGCTTTAGAAATGGCTTTATAACCTTTGAAATTGAACTCAGGTGTGATAAACCACAGTTAAGTTATTTTTTTAACAAGGGGGGCAATCACTTTTTCACACAGGCCCATGTAGATTTGGAGTTTTTTTTCTCCCTTAATAACGTAAACCTTCATTTAAAAACTGCATTTTGTGTTCAATTATGTTATCTTTGAATAATAGTTAATGGTTTTTGATGAGCAGAAACATTTAAGTGTGACAAACATGCAAAAGAATAAGAAATCAGGAAGGGGGCAAATAGTTTTTCACACCACTGTACGTCCATTCTACTTTAACTTGGCGCCGTATGCAAATTAGGCATCACTTGCGTAACTTCGCTTTGCTTGACGAATTAACTCTAGCGCAACTTTGTTACCTTTCGCCTCCCTGAGTGTAAATTCAGATTTTAGTGAATTAGCGGCACCCTGGCAAAACTTCGCCTGGCGAAGTGCGGCGAAGGTGTCACTATCGCATTTTTGGCGCTTCGTGAATTTGCCCCATACCTTTAAAAACAGGTTTTGTTGCACTACGAAAAATGCAATTCACACACCGGGTACGCAAAGGTCTAGTGCAATTTTTCTTTCTAAAAAACGATTTAGTTGCCACCATGTATTAGGGCTTTCACATCCCTGCGTATGAAGGTAATGGGCTCTACCATGAGAGGGAATTTGAAACCGATCGATATATAATTAATCGTGGAAGACTTGCTAATGAAGAGGCGCTTATCTTACTCAGTCAGACAAATTGAATAAGACACAGCAATACAAGAGCAGCAGGTAACACACAGTGCCATTGTTTACTGCATGAAAACATCAATTTAAGATAAAAATGACCATAAATGACGATAACAAATCACGGTGTGCAACTGTATTTATACAATTAAAGCCCAAAATAGTAAAAAAAAAAAAAAAACTGCCAAAGCAATTGAAATTTACGGTTTATATTCCCATCAGTCTGCAAACTGCTTAAACTCAACCAAAATAGCCCGATCTATAAAAATGGGGCTGCCGGGCCCTGCTGTAATACTTAAACACCCATAATCGCCATTACTCTTACAAGAAGTTAGTACAGGTTTGGGACCTGTTATCCGGTAACCCGAAATCCAGGTTACAGGATGCCCTCCTCACATAGGCATAGCGTGACGTCATTTCGGGACTTCTGCGATTTACTAACGGGTGCTGGCATAATTTCACTAGCGAAGGAGATAAGATTGTAGCGCTACTTCGCACTCTAACGCCAGGCGAATTTTCGCTCTGGTGAATAGACGTAACTGTGCAAATTCACTAAAATGCGGATTATACTGAACGTTAGCTCTTGGGCCCGACTATCTGGCCTCATGTGTAGGGCAATATAACAACTTTATTTTCTTTTATTAAGGTTTCCCGGGCTTGTGTACCGGTAATTAATGTATTTGCTGCAACATATACGTCCATTGAAATTTAACTTCCCGCCGCATGCAAATTAGCCAACGCTAGCGCAACTTAATTTTTCTTGCCGAATTAACTCTAGCGAAACTTTGCCATAGTTCGGCGCCCTGGACGCAACTTCGCATTTTCAGTGAATTGTCCTGGCGAATTTTCACCTGGTGAAGTGTGGTGGTGTGAGCGAAGCCGTCGCTGGCAAATTTTCGCAGATTAGCGAATTTGACCCATAGACTCCATTTTAGCCAAATACTCCAAATTCTTCAAAATAATATTCTTTTTCGCTGTAATAAACAGTAGCTTGTAGTGGATCCAGACTTAAGGTGGCCATAGACGCACAGATAATATCGTATGAAAAAACGAATTTTCGTACGATATTCGGTGCGTGTACGGTTGGAAAAGAGCCAACCGATATCGTCAGGCTCGTCGATCAGGCTGGACGGAAAATTTTGATTGGGTGCCTTTGAAGGGATCGCCCATTGTTAGCGCTGATTTGTCAGATACAGGTAGAAGTCTATTGTTTCTATATGAATATCTAACGATTCAGCTCTACACGTGTGTATTGAAACCAACGATCTTTCCTGGATATATCTTTTCCAAGAAAGATCGTAATTGTTACGTCTATGGCCACCTTTAGATGTAACTTATTGGAAGCAAAACCAGCCTATTGGGTTTATTTCATGTTTACATGATTTTCTAGTAGACTTAACCTATGGAGATCAAAATTATGGAGAGTTCCATTATCTGGAAAGCCCCGGACCCCGAGCATTCTAGATATCTAGTGATGGGCGAAATGCGAATCTTGACGCCGGCGACAATTCAGACGGCGGCGACATTTGACGCACATTAAAGTCAATGGGCGTCCATTTAATCGTCACCCGCAAAACGAGGAAATTCGCCATGAATTTGTGGCTGGCGAATAAATTCGCTCATCAACGCAGAACAAGAACAAAGCCGGCCATTGATGTGCAGATTATTAGCCTGTGTCAGAAAAAACGATTGTCCTCTTACAATCTTCCGACCTGCAACTAACCATTCAGATTAATATAAAGTAGTAAAGAGAACACGATGCTCTATTTCTACAAATCTTATTGTAGTAGCAATAACCTGATAAGTTAACTTTGAAAACATTTTAATTCAATTTCATAGCAGAGTAGGACTTTTTCTCTTGGATTCTTTATTATTTGTGCCCCTGAGGAAGAACATTATAGCCGAAACACGTTGGGTTCACTACTTATTTTGGGATTTATTTGAAACCCCCTTTTTTTTTTTCTTGGATGAAATAAAAAAAATTTATTTTTTGATTTTGGTACGTTAGTTTTGGAGACCCTTAAGTGGATTAGCGCCTCATGATTAACTTCTAGGGTGTGCACCTTCTTGCTTCATATTCAACACAATTCATAGCACATACCTTAAAGGGATACTGTGATGGGAAAACGTTTTTTTTTCCAAAACGCATAATTTAATAGTGCTGCTCCAGTAGAATTCTGCAATGAAATCCATTTTTCAAAAAAGCGAACAGATTTTATTTATATTTAATTTTGAAATCTGATATGGGGTTAGACATATTGTCAGTTTCCCAGCTGCCCATGGTCATGTGACTTGTGCTCTGATAAATTTTTACTCTTTACTGCTGTACTGCAAGTTGGCATGATCTCCCAGCAGCCTAACAAAGTAACAATGGGAAGGTAACCAGATAGCAGCTCTCTAAAGCTGGCCATAGATGTTGAGATTTTTAAAAGATCAGATCCTGATCGTGAGACCACAATCTTCTCAGAACGATCGTACGAATTTACCATCAACTAAAAAGACCAATTTGCCAGGAAAACATAGGGGAGCTGCCTGCCTGGCCCTGCAAACATAGATACATTGCACTGGGACCGACAAAGATTTTTTGACCTGGCCGATCAATTCCCTGACAGATGTTGGCCGAAAAATCGTAAGATGTACGATCGTTCGAATCCCACTAACCGCACGATAATTTCAAAGGATTGGTCGGGCTTCCCTAAAATCGGTAGTTTGGCAAGAAGAATCGTCGCGTCTATGGGGAGCTTAACACAAGATAACAGCTGCCTGGTAGATCTAAAAACAACAATCAATAGTAAAAGCCAAGTGCCACTAAGACTGATTCAGTTACATTAAGTAGGAGAAATAACAGCCTGCCAGAAAGAAGTTCCATCCTAAAGTGCAGGCACAAGTCACATGACTGGGGCTGCTGGGAAATGGACAATATGTCTAGCTCCATGTCAGATTTCAAAATTGAATATAAAAAAAATCGGTTTGCCCTTTTGAGATTGGATTTCAGTGCAGAAGTCTGCTGGGGTAGCACTATTAACTGAAAAAAAAAAAAACATTTTCGCATGACAGTAACCCTTTAACTACTATGACTTAACATGCACAGAAAACAGCCCAATCATGAACTGCTATGTAAAAAGAGAGACATGCACACACAGCATACTCTCTATTCATTCCTATTAGTTTACATGCACCAACAAGGCACAGAGCAGCCATTCATTATACACGTGTACATGCACAGGGCAGACCTCAGCCGTTTATTCCCATCCATTTAAATGAAGCAGCCTGATGCAGGGAACCTCAACCTATTATTCACTATTCTTTCCCATCAACTTAAAAACTGAAAATCAACCAGATATTCACCGGGCAAGATATGAAAAGTCAGACCGACGAGCAGTTCTGATCTGAGTGTTGATCCGGTCCTCCCTAGTTGCCAAATCAAACAAATATTTAATGGGGATCTATTAGTGTTTGGCAAGGGTTTATGAAGTGGGTGATTTAAAGGGGTTCAGTCACAAAGAACTATGGAGTTTGGCACATCTGAAACTGCAAGGAAAATAATGTGAAATGTATAATGTAATAAATTAAACTTCTATGAATCATTGCAGATCAACATCCAGCAGAGCTAAAACATCATCTATCCCTGCTGTAGAAAAAAAAAAAAAAACTATTTGGTGAAAATGGCAGTCAGGGGTTGCTATTTTTAATTCAGCATGGCATTTGCTTTCTGAATTATTCCCATGGCAACTTGAGAATGAAGCAAATCCTATCAATGACTATAACATTTTGGTACTAGAAGTAGGCTGAATTTGACAAGTACCACTTTAGACTGTAAGCTCCGATGGAGCAAGGGCTGCTGTATGGGCTGACCCGATAATATCCTTCATTTACAAATAATAGTGACAGTCGTATTTAGATGTTTTAGCAATGGTTTTGTGAACGGTCAAATTCTACCTCCCGTGTCAACTGATGGGTAACAAAAGCACCTTAAAGGACCAGTAACAGCTTTCTTTTAAATACGTATTTCCCCCCAAAATAGGCTGGAGTAAGAGTAGCCGCCACCGTATCCACTAGAAACTCCATTACTGAATCCACTGGACTTTCTCTTGTGACTCTTCTAAGCTTTCAATTGGGGTCACTGACCACATCTAAAAATCAAATGCTCTGTAAGACTACAAAATTTGCTATTGTTACTTTCAATTCGAGCCCTCCCCTATTCCTAATACAGTATCTAACTCAAATCAATGCATGGTTGCTAGGGTAATTTGAAACCTAGCAACCAGAACCTGGAGAGCTGCTGAATAAAAAGCTAAATAAATGAAAAACCACAAATAATAAAAAATGAAAACCAATTGCAAATTGTCTCAGAATATCACTCTCTACATCATACTAACAGTTAATTAAAAAATTAAATGCTCTAAGATTTATCACTACTTTTTTAATGGTCATGTTTCTGTTCAGTCCCTCTCCTATTCATATTCCAGTCTCTTACTCCAATAAACACATGGTTGCTAGGGGAATTTGGACCCTAGCAACCACATTGCTGAAACTAGACAGCTGTTGAATGAAAAGCTAAATAACAAAAACCACAAATAATAAAAAATAAAAAACAACTGCAAATTGTCAGAATAGCATTCTACATCATACTAAAAAGTTAACTTGTAGATGAGCCACCTTCTTTATCTTAAAGGGGGGGGGCCAACTCTAAGCAACTTCCCAATTGGTCTTCATTATTTATTTTCTATAGTTTTTTTTATTTTTTATTTTTTAAAATTTATTATTTATTTGACTTTCTTTTCTAATTTTTATAATTATTTGACATCTCCCTCCAACTCTTTTCAGCTTTCAATGGGAGTCACTGGTCCCATCAAAAAATTAAACACTCTGTAAGATTTGTTATTACTACCTTTAATTACTCATCTTTCTATTCAGCCCCTCTCCTATTCATATTCCAGTCTCTTCCTCAAATAAATACATAGTTGCTAGAGTAATTTGGACCCTAGCAACTAGATGGCTGAAATTGCAAACTGGAGAGCTGCTCAATAAAAAGCTAAATAACTCAACCACAAATAATAAAAAATGAAAACCAATTGCAAATTGTCTGAGACTATCCCTCTCTACATCATACTAACAATTAACTCAAAGCTGAACAAACCCTTTAATGTGCCTATACGGTCCCTTCATAAAGTCTTCAGCTTATCTGCCCATGATGGGTTTGAAAAATCATTGCATTATATCATACAAAAAGTTATAAGATTGCTTAGAATTCTATTTTCTTTGCAGAAAAAAAAATAATAAAATCATTATAAATAAAATGTTATTTTCAAGGCTTAGAGGAGAAGGAAAGGTTAAAACTAAGCTTTATCAGAAAGGTCTATATAAATACACCAGTAAACCCTCAAAGTAATGCTGCTCTGAGTCCTCTGTCAAAGGAAACAGCACATTTCTTTCCTTCTATTGTGTACTCATGGGCTTCTGTATCAGACTTCCTGTTTTCAGCTTAAACCTCCAGGGCTAGGGCTTGAGCATGCTCAGTTTGCTCCTCCCTTCTCTGCTGTAATCTGAGCCCAGAGCTATGAGAGCAGGGAAAGACTCAGGCAGGAAGTGATTGTCACACAAAGCTAATATTGCAGCTGCTATCCTAAACAGAGAGAGCTGTTTACTCAGGTGTGGTAAAGCATTCTGTAGCATAAATAGTGTTATAGCTTGCATTATTGTGGCTAATCTATTGGCAATAAACTGTTTCGGTAGTTTTCCTTCTCCTTTAAGCAGCAGGTAGGTATGCCCAGCCTCATAAGATCTCAATTAAAGAACTAATTAAACAGCCCTAAGAATAAGGGAGTGCACGCAGCAGCAGTAGTAGTAATTTGGTGAATCATTGGCGAGTGTATGGCAGGAGAGTGATGAGCAGGGGGAAAGCACTGGCGCTATAGAGGGAGAACGAGTAATCCAGTAACCCGACTTAATGACAAGTCATTTGTGCCGCCTGCTCAGGCTGAAAATCAGATGTCAGTGATGTGCATTTGACCATTAAAACAAACACAGGAAGGTCACTAGAATCTTCCCTGAAATGAACAGGTCTCTATTTGTAGTGCAGCCAAACCTGCTACATCAGTAGTGAACCCTCATTATGGCTCAATCTCAGAGGGGCCAGGTATAAAATTTATGCAATGTTTTAATTACACCGATCTTGTTGTATTGTTATTTTAGCAACCGAAGAGCAGGGGAAATGACAGTAGAGGAAACATTAAATGTCAAAACCGACAAAGACCAACTGCAATTGGTCTCAGAATACTTTCAACTACAGGTATGGGACCTGTTATCCAGAATGCTCAGTATCTGGGGTTTTCCGGATAAGGGATCTTTCCATGATTTGGATCTTCATACCTTAAGTCTACAAGAAAATCATGTAAACATTAAATAAACCCAATAGGCTGGTTTTGCTTCCAATAAGGATTAATTATATCTTAGTTGGGCTCAAGTACAAGCGACTGTTTTATTATTACAGAGAAAAAGGAAATCATTTTTTAAATTTTGGATTATTTGGATAAACAGGAGGCTATGGAAGATTGCCTTTCTGTAATGCAGAGCGTTCTGGATAATGGGTTTCCGGATAACAGATCCCATAACTACGTTTCCAGGTTTACACTACAGAAAAAACATGGTGCCTTGCAACTAGGGAGGCACCAAATTCACTTTTTCTGAATTCAGCCGATACCCCAAAACAAATCTGCATATGCAAATTAGCAACATCGGGGGGGGGAAGAGATTGGCCATTTCTGTAGACGTGACCTAAGTTACAATTGAGGGTTTGGATCGCCAGGACTTTGGATTCGGCACAGCCAAATACGGATTTGGCGAATACCTACTTTCAGTCTTTCCCAAGCACGTCTCAAGCTGCTAACTTGCTGGTTTAAAGGAGAACTAAATCTTAGAAATGTTGTACAAGATGTTTTGTGCTTCTGTACCAGCCCAAGGCAACCACAGCCCTTTAGCAGTAAAGATCTGTGTCTCCAAAGATGCCCCAGTAGCTCCCCATCTTCTTTTCTGCTGATTCACTGCACATGCTCTGTGCTGCTGTCACTTACTGAGCTTAGGGAGCCACTCACAATATACAGTACACATAGAATAGAAATGTCACAATATAAGGCTGACTAGTAATTAATACACATAATTACTACATGGCAGCACAGAAACCAGTGCAATTAGCATCAGAATTGAATAATCAGCAAACCTGTAGCATCATCTTATATTACAGCCAGGGAAGCTCATTTTCTGCTGGATAATTAGTGATGAGCCCTAAGCTTAGCTTCTCAACAGCCAATCAGAGCCCACTGAGCATGTGAGTGTCACAGACACTTTCCAAGATGGTGACCCCCTGTGACAAGTTTGAAGTCCTGGATCATTGCTGCTATTGACAAGCTCAAACTTTAGCCTCGTGCAATAAGTTCACTATATAAAATATGCCATTTATAGCCCTATTCCCGTTAGGGTTTGGTTCTCCTTTAAAGCAGGGATATGCAAACTTATTTGAACAAGGTTTTCACATGTTTATTACAGACAACAGCCAAACCCCACTACCCAGTTAGGGTTAAAGGCTCTGCCGCCATTGTGGCTAAGCACATTTTACACCGATACTACAAAAATGTCATAACCAAAACAACGAACATGAAATATATTTGCACTTTGATGTACTTCCTGCGCATGAAATGTATGGGGACTAATTAACATTACCTGTAATTTGCCCTTGTGAACAAAAATCACCCATATTACTGAAAGCGAACTCTGCGGAGAGTTTCTCAAGTGCATGATGAATTATAGCACTTAATTACCGTATATCTCGAAGAGAAACACTTTCAAACGAGAAATCATTAATATACAGTGGATAGACAGGTAACTTTAATGCACTATTCAAATAACGGTGACCGATTCGATTAGAATCTAGAATAAAACGTTTGCAGTTTAGCCACCAATGTAGCAGGTCGGATCTCCTCTAGTCAGATTAAAGCAAAATACAAATTGCTAATCGGGGGCACCCACCCACCAGACTGATGGTATGACCAGATGGGACAGCGGGTGGCCAGAAAACCGATTCTTACACAGCCAACTGTCGTATCTAAATGGCGATTCACACTGGCAACTGCAGAGATATTTCTACGGACAGGTGCAAGCAGTAAGACGGGATCTCCCAAGCCAACAGTCACTTACACTGCACTTGGGAGAGGAACAAGCCCAAAAACACTGGCTTTGCTTTAACACTCACATATACACACACATTGCCCATCACAAAACAAAAATTTCCCAATGGAGATTCGGGATATTTTTAGCCATATTGTGTAATGATCCAGTCACACTGGCACGTCACCAATACTATTGTGACTATTCCTTGGTCTTGCTCTGTACAAGGGAGGTACGCCACTGGACATTACAAATACAGGTATAGGATCCCTTATCCGGAAACCCGATATCCAGAAAGCTCCGAATTACGGAATGGCTGTCTCCCATAGACCCCATTTTATCCAAATATTCCAAATATTAAAAATGATTTCCTTTTTCTGTGTAATAATAAAACAGTAACTTGTACTTGATCCCAACTAAGATATAATTAATCCTTATTGGAAGCAAAACCAGCCTATTGGGTTTATTTAATGTTTACATGGTTTTCTAGTAGACTTAAGGTATGAAGATCCAAATTACAGATCTGAATTACAGAAAGGCCGTCTCCCAGTCTCCATTACAATCAATAAATCCAAATTTTTAAAACTGATTTCCTTTTTCTGTGTAATAATAAAACAGTAGCTTGTACTTGATCCCAACTAAGATATACTTAATTCTACTTAGATTCGACCGAACCCCCGAATCCTTCGCGAAAGATTTGTCCGAATAACAAACAGAATTCAAACCCTAATTTGCATATGCAAATTAGGGATGGGAAGGGGAAAAAAATTTTTACTTCCTTGTTTTGTGACAAAAGGTCACACAATTTCCCTCCCGCCCCTAATTTGTATATGCAAATTAGGATTCGGATTCGGTTTGGCCGGGCAGAAGGATTCGGACGATTTATTATTAGACATAACGCATGAAGACCCAAATTACGGAAAGATCCGTTATCCGGAAAACCCCAGGTCCCGAGCATTCTGGATAACAGGTCCCATACCTGTACAGGTATAGGACCTGTTATCCAGAATGCTCGGGACGTGTGGTTTTCTTATAGAAAATCATGTAAACATTAAATAAACCCAACAGGCTGGTTTTGCTTCCAATAAGGATTAATTATATAGTGCATGGTTCTGTTATAATCTTACAGAGAAAAAGACCAGAGCTTTCTGGATAACGGGTTTCTGGATAATGGATCCCATGTATTTAAATTTCAGGGGAAAGCACAGAACTGATTAATACCAGCCAACGGCCCAGCAGGATAAAGTTAACTGTATTGAAAAATCATAAAAATCTATTTGCCAGGTAGTCCTGCCCTCAGCACTGGACATTGGGTTTAAAGGAGAAGCAAATCCAAAAGTTAAAAATCCCTTAACCTACATAGACACCCCCTCCCTCCTCCCCCCCAGCCTAAAGGTGGCCATAGATGTAGAGATCCAAAGGAGCGGATCTCTGCCCGATATGCCCACATTGAAGTGGGTGATATCGGGCTGATCGTAATGCAGGAGAACGGGCAGTCGGATCGCATAACCACATACATACAGAGATGCGGCCGCAATCCGACGGGATTTTTTAACCCACCCGAACGATCGGGAAAGTCCGTCGGATGGCCCCACACATGGGCCAATAAGCTGCTGACTCGCTCTGTCAGCATCTTTTATTGGCCCGTGTATGGGGGGCCTTAAGTGTTACCCCGGGCAAATGCCCCTAACGTTTCACTTACCCCTCGGTGCAGATTCAGGCATCAGAGTTCATGGGCGCCATCTTCGGTCGATTCAGTAATTTTGCTCCAACTGTGCAGGCGCCGCCAGTCTCATTCCGAAGATTTCGAAAAGAGAAGAAGATGGAGCATGTGAACTCCGCTGGACAGAATCTGCACCAAGGGGTAAGTAAAGACTTAGGGGCATTTCCCGGGGTAACACTTAGGCTGGGAGGGAGGAGTTTTTTAACTTTAGGGTTTGCTTCTCATTTAATTACAATTAAGTAGGTTCCACGACTTCTCAAGTCCAAGCTCGACCTCCCTACTTAGCGAGTGTCCTCATCTCTGGATGGAAGGGGTAAGAAGCCGCCACTTCTACAGAGGAACAAGCATGTGCCATATTATACCATAGCACAGGCTTATATGTCCCAAAAAGGGTCCAAACTAACCTTGTGACTGAGAACAAACTGTTCCGTATCGAGTTTGATATTCCATATGTGACCGTACTTAGCCAAACATTAACCAAATACAGTAGCAGGGCTGAACTTCCGTGTCAACACCATAATGATTTTTGTAAACACAACAGACTACAAATTCCATTTGACATGTGTCAAAATTTTCTGAAAGTTTCTGTGTAAATAAGCCTAAGGCACATCTAGTCGCTTCTACTTTCCGCCGTTTAGGAGCAGGTTTTTCTGTATTCTGGTAGTAAGGAATGACGAAACGGATAAGTAGCCAGTGACAAGGAGTGGCGGCAATGCCCTTTCATTAGCCGTTAGCCCAGGTCATGTGAATTCGTTCAGAAGTACAAGAGTGCTAGAATCAGCGTTCCTCAAGATGTAGCGCAGTACAATGAACGACCCTTTTATAAAACTAAGCCCAGAGTGATACGCTGAAGATTCTAGATCATTCAGACCCTCTTTTCAACACTGGTCACAAGTATCACATTCTACTCAATCAAATGCTCCTTTAGCAGAAATTCTACAGCCTAAACCACATTGCAGGTAAGGACTCAATGATGATCAATAAAGAATGCTTCTCCAATGATTCTTTTACTTGCCGCCCTTTCCCTATATTTTTCCCCATCTTTTTCCCCTCTCTTTTGGCTGTTTTCTGTTCTGACCCGATTTCCCCACCCATATCTTCTATATTTTTATTTTATCCCTTGAGTTCTCCGGCTCCTTCATCTACACATTTGTACATATCGGAGTCTTATCATTGTCTAGACTTGTTTCAGTGCCCCCGTGTAGAGACACACATTGTACATTGTGATTGGTATAGCGAGTGTGCAGGACGGTAAACTGGAACATTCGGAGTAAGACAAATATGGGTATGGGATCCGTTATCCAGAAAGCTCGGAATTACAGGAAGACCGTCTCCCATAGACTCCATTCTATCCAAATTTTTAAAAAATGATTCCCTTTTTCATGAGATGACAACAGAACCAAGCACGTTATACAAACTAAAATATAATGAATTCTTATTGGCAGCCATTCAAGCACAGGATACACAGTAGATAACAGATAAGTACTACTATAGTTTATATAAACAAGCTGCTGTGTAGCCATGGGGGCAGCCATTCAAGCACAGGATACACAGTAGATAACAGATAAGTACTACTATAGTTTATATAAACAAGCTGCTGTGTAGCCATGGGGGCAGCCATTCAAGCACAGGATACACAGTAGATAACAGATAAGTACTACTACAGTTTATATAAACAAGCTGCTGTGTAGCCATGGGGGCAGCCATTCAAGCACAGGATACACAGTAGATAACAGATAAGTACTACTATAGTTTATATAAACAAGCTGCTGTGTGAATGTGCTGTAAAAAGGTGGCTCCAGTGAGTGAACTACAACTTGATACACCCTGGCACCCTCTGTGGGCATTTACAATTGGTCATAGAGTAGCCCACATTACAATTAGACAGAACACATTCATAACGTATCATTACAACTTCACAGCCACATTCTGCAAGTTGCAATAGAACAGCCGCCAAGACTACATGTCCCTTTCCCTGTCCTCAAAATAGGTGATTATACCGCTTGTCGCCTTCTACGTATCTGTCTGACTCGGCTGCCTCTTACTGTTTTTCGCACGGATTCTTACCAGCACTCCCTAAAGGTGAATGACAAAGGAGAAGTTCTAATAGCGGAGGATTCACTTGTCTGGCCCACAAAAACCACAGCACGCCACTTTAAAGGGGTGGTTCATGTTTCAGTTCATTTTTAGTATCTTATAGAATGGCTAATTCTAAACAACTTCTCAGCTGGTCTTCATTATTTATTTTTTATAGTTTTTGAATTATTTGCCAACTCCTTTCGACTCTTACCAGCTTTTAAATGGGGGGACACTGACCCCATCTAAAAACAAATGCTCTGTAAGGCTACAAAAGTATTCCTATTGCTACTTTTTAGGACTCATTTTTCTATTTAGATCTCTCCTATTCATATTCCAGTCTTTTATTTCGAATTCAAAAAGACCAACCGAAATGAAGTCTTTTTTTTTTAACGTAAAGGTCCATTTTTGATCAAATAGGTCCGTATTCGGCGGAATTTGAATAGTACGAATCAAGTAATAGTGCATTCGATCGAATCAAAGTTTTTCCCAAAAAAAAACCTTTGATTTTTCAAAGTCCATCAACTGACTCCAAATAGGTTCTAGGAGGTCCCCCATAGGCTAAAACATCAATTTGGCAGGTTTTAGATGGCTAATGGTAAAATTCGAATTTTTAGAGACTACATGCTAAATTTTGAAATCCTCGTTTTTGAATTTTTTGCAAATTCGAATAGAATTTAGACTATTCCCTAGTCGAGGAACACAAAAATAACTTGAAATTCGAATTTTTTTCATTCTAAAATTCACCTCGACCTTTGATAAATCTGCCCCTAAAGGTGGCCATAGTCCAAGATCTGCTTGTTTGGCGATTTCGCTAAACAAACAGATCTCTACGCAGGGGCGTAACTATAGAGGAAGCAGACCCTGCGGTTGCAGGGGGGCCCAGGGGTGTAGGGGCCCAGTGAGACCCTAATTAATTAGCAATTTTAATATATCTTGATAAAATAGGCCAACTTATAAATATTTTGGGGCCCTAAATTGAATTTGCTATGGGGCCCAGTAACAACTAGTTACGCCACTGTCTCTACGTGTATGCCACCTTTAGAGTTGGAAGCAGGTCAGACTGGGGGGGAAGTATATCCTCCTCTGCTCCCGAAGATTACCTGTCTTAAAACCAGAAGTAGAATACAGAACGAGAAGACACAGGGTCGAGTCCACACCATTCAAAAGAAAAAGCACTGCCAATGGCTCCCAGTGCTTTCAGAAAGAGCCAGCGCTTTAGGATGGAACTGCTTTCTGACAAGCTGTTGTTTCTCCTGCTCAGTGTAACTGAATGTGTCGCAGTGGGACCTGGATTTAACTATTGAGTGCTGTTCTTAGATCTACCAGGCAGCTGTTATCTGGTTACCTTTCCATTGTTCTGTTGTGAAGCTGCTGGGAGGGGGTTGATACCACTCAAATTTGCAGTACAGCAGTAAAGAGTGACTGAAGTTTATTAGAGCACGAGTCACATGACTGCGGGTTTTTGGGAAACTGACAATATGTCTAGCCCCATGTCAGATTGCAAAATTAAATATAAAAAAAATCAGTTTGCTCTTTTGAAAAAGGGATTTTAATGTAGAATGCTAGAGCAGCACTATTAACAGACTAAAAAACATGCATCCCTTTAAGAACACCAGCAAGTGACAACAATACTGCCACTCTGTTTCAAAATCAAGTACCACCAGGGAGAGAATAGAAAGGGACAGGGACACTGCTTTCAACAGCAATTCGTGCAAGTATCCCGACCCTAACCTGCCCCGTCTTTCCGCTTCTTCCCCTCTATTAACACCTGTGCCCGACCCGCAGTGACATCACGAAAGGGGTGGGGCAGCCGCGAATCTATAAATTTGTGGTAGCAGGCCCAACCCACGGGTCCCAGGCCGGCCCGCACATTGCTAATTTAAACATAACTTTAGAACAATGTGTAATAAATGTATATTGGGACGTTGCTTATAATAATGCTCTTTTTTTTTTATTCTGCAAAATGTTATTTTTGGGTTAGCATCCCCTTTAAATACGCGAAATAGTAATAGCAGTAATACCTTTTAAGTTAAAAAGCCACACAAGTTCGAAAAGAACCGACTTATAAATCACCGCGTGCTGATTACCTACCCGCTAGTCAACACGGGCTGACAGTAATGGTGCTGCTAATCTGCATTAGGCCGCTTCCATGCTACGAAATTCCACGCTTTTTTTTTTTCTAAGATGTCAGTTTGCAGGGAGACTCGGTGCTTCTCCTGAATTCAAAGAGCAACAACATGTCCAGGGAGAGAATGGAAATGTCTGTCTTCGGGGAGGGCGATAGCCTGGCTTCGTTTTAATTACACAGGAAGCGGAGCTATTCCTGGAAATGTCATATTTTACACTATAACGCTGCTTACAATATCTATATATTGATATCTATAAATCACACAAGCTATAAATAACCTGTATTCTTATAAATGGGGCTTGTGTCACATGACTCGTGTTTTCAAAGGAATAACGTAGCGCCCTACTGCTCCTATTTAAATGAATAATGCACCCCTCCCCCAATGCTTGTAATACTATGGAATGTCGAGGGTCTCCCGTCTGACGCACATGGAGCAATGACATATAGCATTGCTCAGTGCCAAAACCGAGATCTGCTTTACCGCTTCGGGACCAGTTTACCGGACAATGCTCCATATCTGTCCAATACGGCGCCTTTCATTCAATAGTATTAGGAGTGGTGTCATTTTGACTGCAGATGCTCTCCGCCAGAGAGAAATAACGGCAAAATAGGCCCATGTGCCATTACGCTTAAAGGTGGCCATAGACGCAAAGATCCGCTCGTTTGGCGACGTCGCTAAACAAGCGGCTCTTTCCCGAAATGCCATTAATGAGCATGGCTGTATGGCCGAACGATCCGATTATGATGTGCAATGGGCTCCGGCGGAAACGGTCGGGTCAAAATCAAACCTGTCCGATCTCCGCCGGACGAAAGATGTTGGCACTCTCCTCACACGATCCGAAAATTGTACGAATCCTCGATTCGTACGATAGGATCTGTGCGTCTATGGTCAGAAATGGGTTTTTTTTTTCTAAATACAACAATTAATATAGCTTCTCCAGCAGAATTCTGCACTGAAATCCATTTCTCAAAAGAGCAAACAGATTTTTTTAGATTTAATTTTTAAATCTGACACGGGGCTAGACATATCGTCAGTTTCCTAGCTGCCCCCAGTCATGTGACTTGTGCTCTGATAAACTTCAGTCACTCTTTACTGCTGTACTGCAAGTTGGACTGATATCACCCCCTCCCTTCCCCCCCCCCCCAGCAAATTCTGGAAGATTTAGCCACCTGGCGACTAATCGCCTCTTCTTCTGGACACGCAAAGGCAGTTAGGGGAGATTGTCGCCCAGAAGAAGAGGCAATTAGTCGCCAGGCAACTAAATCTCCCTGAATCTGCTCGTGTGGACTGACCCTAAAGCTGGCCATACATGCAAAGATCCGATCGTTCGAATCCTCGAACGATCGGACTTCCCCATTTCCCGACCTGCCACCAACCATTCAGATCAAATAAAGTAGTAAAAGAACAGATATTCTGCCCCTGACAGCAATCGTACGAAAGTTATAAAGCTATTGACAGTCTCCCACTGAAAATCTTCCGATCGGCAATACATACAGAGATATTATCAGCAGCCGACAGAAATCTTTTAACCTGTCCGATCGACCAAACAACCGATCTCCACCGGACGAAAAATGACGGAACCCTGCACACGCGGTCCGAAAACGCGGATCTTTGCGTCTATGGCCAGCTTTACACAAGATAGCAGCTGCCTTGTATATCTAAGAACATCACTCAATAGTAAAATCCAGGTCCCACTGAGACACATTCAGTTACATTGAGTAGGAGAAACAACAGCCTGCCAGAAAGCAGTTCCATCTTAAAGTTTTGGCTCTTTCTGAAAGCACATGACCAGGCAAAATGACCCAAGATGGCTGCCTACACACCAATATTACAACTAAAAAAAAAAATACAATGCAGTGTAAACAGTGTAATTTAGAAATAAAAACCATCATAAAAATCATGACAGAATCCCTTTAAGGCAGCAATACACCCACACAAATATAATCGTACAAAATTGTTGTGCATGGGAGCCCACTGTCCCAATCAGATATTAAACATGGTGCATTCGCAGAAGAGGAAACGTAGAGGAGCGATGAGATGAATCGCAGGTGTCACATCGGATGCGCCGAGTCTAAGGTAATAGTAATGTCGGACGCTGGGGCTGCGTGCATACGACACGACTGTCTGATGCGAACGCTGCATGTTGCATTTTCATTAGGAATGGGCAAATTTTTTCGCCTTGTTTCGCCGCAGAAATGACGCCCATAGACTTGTATGGCGTTACGCGTCAGAAGAAATTTGATGCCCATAGACTTTAATGGGCGTTGGCCATATTTCTCCCAGTGACGTATTTTTGGCAAAACAAAACGGGTCAAATTCGCCCAAGCCTAGTCATCATCTAACAGTTGTGTTGCATCGACAACGTCCAACATTGCTATTACTTAACTTAAATTGGGTGCATCAGATGTGACGTCTGCGATTCATCTCAGCGTGTCGCAACGGAAGCGATCGCACTAAAATCACCCTTATGGTTGATCTATATTTTCCTGAAGAGAAGCCTGAACATTATGGATCATTCATTCCTGTTCCTCTTAGACTGTAAGTGAACTGGAATTCCCTTTGGCCTTCGTATGTGTGCACTTGCTCTCCACCCATAACTTCATGGCTGTGAAATACTATGACTTTAACAATAACATGTAGGTGGATCAACTGAAACACACACACAAAGAACTCCAAAAATGTCAGCATACAAGTATTTCTGCAAGGTTACTAAACAAATAATACTTATTTTAGAACTGCTTATAGTCCACCATTGACTTTAATGTTATTTGTACGGATGCACCGAATCCAGGATTCATCCTTTTTCAGCAGGATTCAGATTTGGCCGAATCCAAGTGCCGGGCTAAACCGAAAACCAAAAAAAAAAAACCCACATAACTTTTTGTCACAAAAACAAGTCAAATTTTTTTACCCGCACGCTGCGCACACTGATCTCTTTCTCCATTTGTTTCCCCGATTTACAAATTAGGATTCGGTTTGGTGTTCGGCCAAATCCAAAAATAGTAGGGATGCACCGAATCCACTTTTTTGGATTTTTTTTTATTTTGGATTCGGTCGAAATCCTTTGTGAAAGATTTGGCTGAATACTGAACCGAATCGGTGGGAGGGCAAAAACATTTTTTACTTCTGTGTTTTATGACAAAAAGTCACGCATATGCAAAATAGGATTCGGATTTGGTTCGGCCGGGCAGAAGGATTCGACCGAATCCAAATCCTGCTGAAAAAGCCTGAATCCTGGCCGAATCCTGAACCGAATCCTGGATTTGTTGCATCATTAGTCATTTGTAATTATTATTGAAACCATAAAGTAGAAGCCAGCTAATTCATGGGCCTACGGCCTACACTGTTTCAAGGGTCAGAAGCAAAAACAGAAAGGGATAAACAAATACAGGTATGGGATCTGTTATTCGGAAACCCATTATCCAGAAAGCTCCTAATTACGGAAAGGCCGTTTCCCATAGAGTACATTATAACCAAATAACCCAAATTTTTTAAAAACGGATTTCCTTTTTCTGGGTAATAATAACACAGTAGCTTGTACTTGATCCCAACTAAGACATAATTAATCCTTATTGGACGCAAAACCAGCCTATTGGGTCTATTTAATGTTCACATGATTTTCTACTTAAGGTATGAAGATCCAAATTACAGAAAGATACGTTATCTGGAAAAACCCCAGGTCCGGAGAATTCTGGATAACAGGTCCCATGCCTGTACTGCTTTCCTAATACAAGGTGGCCAAGGTGGTTGTAACTCACTGGATAGATAACTGGATGGTGTTCTGTAGAATGTGACTCCTATTAATGTTTCAGTACAATGGAACAAGAAGAGTCTTCTTAGATCTAATCAGGCTTAATAAAAGAGTGTAACAGAGCTGCTCTTATATACATACAATACAGCAGTTAAGTCAGACAAGCACAAACAGGCTATGGGCATTATCAGGAGCCAATTAACCTGTCTGTAGGAGTCTCCCTGGTCATTATCAAACCCAGGACCTCAAGCAGCAAAAACACTATTATTGCCTGTGCAACACAAAGTAAGCATTTCTTAAAGGGATGGTTCAACTTTAATGTTTAGTTTATGTTTAGGTTTAGTTAATGTTTAGAATGTTCTAGAATGGCTAAGTGTCAGCAACTTTTTAATTGGCTTTCATTTTTTATATATTGAGTTATCTGCTTTCTTCTTCTGCCTCTTTCCAGCTTTTAAACAGGGGTCACTGACCCCATCTAGAAAACAAGTACTCGGTAAGGCTACAATTGCATTGTTATTGCTACTTTTTTATTCCTAATGTTTCTATTCAGGACCTCTCCTATTCATATTCCAGTCTCTTATTCAAATTGGATCCTAGCAACCAGATGGCTGAAATTACAAACTGGAGAGCTGCTGGATAAAAAGCCAAATACTGTAACTCAAACACCACAAATAATAAAAAAATGAAAACCAATTGCAAGTTGTCTCAGATTATGCCTCTATATAACATACTAACAGTTAATTTTAAGGTGAACAACCCCTTTAAAGCACACACACATCTCTCTCTAGATCTCTCCCTCGATCTCTCCCTCTCTCGATCTCTCTCTCGATCTCTCTCTCGATCTCTCTCTCGATCTCTCTCTCGATCTCTCTCTCGATCTCTCTCTCGATCTCTCTCTCGATCTCTCTCTCGATCTCTCTCTCGATCTCTCTCTCTAGATATCACTATATCGATCACTATATCGATCACTACATCGATCACTACATCGATCACTACATCGATCACTACATCGATCACTACATCGATCACTACATCGATCACTACATCGATCACTACATCGATCACTACATCGATCACTACATCGATCACTACATCGATCACTACATCGATCACTACATCGATCACTACATCGATCACTACATCGATCACTATATCTATCACTATATCTATCACTACATCGATCACTATATCTATATCTATCACTATATCTATCACTATATCTATCACTATATCACTATATCTATCACTATATCTATCACTATATCACTATATCTATCACTATATCTATCACTATATCTATCACTATATCTATCACTATATCTATCACTATATCTATCACTATATCTATCACTATATCTATCACTATATCTATCACTATATCTATCACTATATCTATCACTATATCTATCACTATATCTATCACTATATCTATCACTATATCTATCACTATATCTATACTATAATATCACTATATCTATCACTATATCTATCACTATATCTATCACTATATCTATCACTATATCTATCACTATATCTATCACTATATCTATCACTATATCTATCACTATATCTATCACTATATCTATCACTATATCTATCACTATATCTATCACTATATCTATCACTATATCTATCACTATATCTATCACTATATCTATCACTATATCTATCACTATATCTATCACTATATCTATCACTATATCTATCACTATATCGATCACTATATCGATCACTATATCTATCACTATATCTATCACTATATCTATCACTATATCACTATATCTATCACTATATCTATCACTATATCTATCACTATATCTATCACTATATCTATCACTATATCTATCACTATATCTATCACTATATCTATCCCATAAAAATGAGGCATTTGCCTATAATGGAAACCATTTGTTACAATTCCGCAGCAAAATCAACTGAATGAACATTGTTCCATAAAGTAGAAAGGCTTGTATTCATTTTGCACAATTTTCAGACTCTGAGGCATTTCATTCAGGAGCACGTCAGCTGATTCATCGGAGAACTTTGGGAAGAGACGAGTCACTAAGGTTTTTGCTTTGTTTCCCCCTTTTTTAAAGGAAGAAAGGAAACAACATGGCACAGACCACGACACCAGAAAGAAAAACACCGAGCGTATGCAATCTGTGTATCTCCTGCTGCTGCTAAACTACACAGCAGGACAAGCATTCATACATGGAGGTGTTTATTTTCTTTACACCCTGTGCAGCTTCAGGAGCCTTGCAAAATGGGCCAGGCAGTGAGTACTACACTTTATATTGTGCTGGTATTACAATGGCAAATACCTTTTCATATGGCATGGACAGCACAGTGCCAGTCCAGCATTAAATGTCTTCTATAACTTCATTATATAGCGAATAAAGTACCCCCTCTTGTAAAATAAGGATATTACTGAGGAGCTCCATGACCATATAAAAACACAAGGCCGAAGGCAGAGTACTTTTATACAGGTCATGGAACTCCGAGGTAACTTCTAATATCCTCATATTTTGCAACTGGGGGTACTTTATTTATTATTATAACACACACGTTTCAGCGAGTCATGTGACTTAAATGACATCAGAACTCACCGTTTATAAGGATATAATTTACAAGATATTCATGGCTTTTGTGTATTACACAGTGAATAAAGTACCCCCCAATGTAAAATATAAGGATATTACAAGTCACTGAGGAGTTCCGTGTCCACATAAAAGCACGAGGCAGAGTGTTATTATACAGGTTATGGAACTCCGAGGTGACTTCTAATATCCTCCGTGGTTACTTATTTATTATAATACACAAGTTTTAGTGAGTCATGTGACAGAAATAACATCACTACTCACCGTTTATAATTGATGACATCACTAGTCACTGTTTATAAAGATATAATACACAAAAGCCATGAATATCTTGTAAATTATATCCTTATAAATGGTGAGTTCTGAAGTCATCCGTTATAAATGGTGAGTTCTGATGTAATTTCTGTCACATGACTCACTGAAACTTGTGTATTATAATAAAGGCCTTCGGCCTCGTACTTTTATATGATCATGAAACTCCTCGGTAACTTATAATATCCTTATAATTTACAAGAGGGGGTACTTTATTCACTATATAATTTACAAAATATGCATGGCTTTTGTGTATTATATATAAAATATCATTCCTTCACGTGTTGTACAACGAAAACAATAAGCAATCAGGAGCATGGCCTACCAATTCAAGGGATGAGATCTTAGGACATGGGGTCATATGACCAAATAAGCCTTAAAGGGGTGGTTCACCTTTAAGTTAACTTTTAGTACGCTATAGAACAGCCAATTATAAGCAACTTTTGAATTGGATTTCATTAATTAATTAACCATTTTTGAATTATCTGCCTTTTTTCTGATTCTTTCCATCTTTCAATTGGGGGTCACTGACCCCATCTAAAAAATAAATGCTCTGTAAGGCTACAAATGTATTTTTATTGCTCATCTTTCTATTCAGGACTCTCCTATTCATAGCCCAGTCTCGTATTCAAATCAATGCATGGTTGCTAGGGTAATTTGGATCCTAGCAACCAGATTGCCAAAACTGGAGAGCTGCTGAATAAAAAGCTAAATAACTGGAAAAACAGAAATAATAAAAAATGAAAGCCAATTGCAAATTGTCTCAGAATATCCCTCTCTACATCATAGTAAAAGTTAACTCGGATTTCAAGCACAGTGCCTAAACATCCGGGTGCAGTTTCAACCAATCAATCTGCAGTGTAAAAGTGATGCATCATGAATACACATTAAAAAGGCAGCAGTGTAATGGAGAGAATATTTAAATAATGGCTCTCAGTGCAAAATAACCTAGGATTTCATTTTATAGACTTTCACTACAAAGAATTGACCTAGATTATATAAGGCTACAAATGTCTAGACCAGTAATCAACCTTCATAAATCAACCATAACGGAGTATTAGATCCTTAACAACTAATCTCTTATTGATTACAGAAATGTTCCATGAAATCAGCCAACTACTGAACCCAAAGTATTTGCCTCTATATACTGAATTTCCCCCACCACCTGACTTACTATAGCATTTACAGTACCATATCCAGAAAACACAGATTATTCTGTTATTTATGGAAAAAGTGTTAATGGAAGCATCATCAAGGATTTGTATAATATACAATATAGACAGGTAATCATTGATAAATACAGGTGAAATAGCCCTATACATCTGTCAATATCACAATAAAGAAATCAGGGAAGCCCATTGCCTAAAGCACATATGGTCAGAGACAGGCCACTGCCCTTCTTCTTCATCAGACACTGCTGAATGGAAGTGGTTCTCAAAATTTCAAGGTTGAAGGCGTCCAATATTTGGTCAGGATCCCCTTACTTTACTTATATATGTAAACTAGGGATACACTGAATCTAGGATTCCGTTCGCGGTTCGGCCAGGATTATGCCTTTTTCGGCAGGATCGGCCAAATCCTAATTTGCATATGCAAATTGGGGGCGGGGAGGGGATCACATGACTTTTTGTCAAAACAAGGAAGTAAAAATGTTTTTTTCCTTCCAACCACTAATTTTCATATGCAAATTTGGATTCAGATTCGGTTTGGTATTCGGCCAAATCTTTCGCAAAGGATAAACATTGTTGCATTAGCCTTCCTACTAAAGTTCAGGGAACATACAGGACAGCAATTATGTACTGACCAAAATTTGACACCAAACGCCCTTCAGGTGGGGCATCCAGGCTATTTAGGACTGAAATAAACAGCCAGGCCATATCTCACCCTGACCCTCCTTAGGGTAAGGTCGCACAGGGAGATTTAGTCACCCGGCGACTAATCGCCTCTTCTTTGGGACGACTAATATCCCATGAACTGCTTTGCCCTGCCTACCGCCTGCTAGAATTAAAAACTGCCAGCGGCACGGCACTCCGTGGTTCCTCATGAGGCAACTTCGGAAAACGAAGCCATGCTGCTGGCGATTTTTCATTCTGGCAGGCGGTAGGCAGGGCAAAGCAGTTCGGGGAGATTAGTTGCCCCAAAGAAGAGTCGATTTGCAGGGTGACTAAATCTCCCCGAATCTCTCAGTGTGACCTTACCCTTAAAGGGGTTGTTCACCTTCAAACGCCTTTTCCAGTTTAGCTGGTTTCAGATAGTTCACCAGAAATTAAGACGTTTTGCAATTACTTTCTATCTTTTATTGGTGATTGTTATAAGGTTTTATTTCTCACCTTCTAAAGCAGCCGGGGGGGGGGGGGTTCACCGACTCTTTAACTGTTCTAAATTGATACATTTTTTATCTTTGTCTCTGTGAAGCAAAATCCCTGAATTTCATTAAAGGCAGCTGTTAGAATGGATACAATAGTTGTACTTATATTTCAAAGAAACTGCTGATAAACGTATCACTGAGCTGCCAGGCTGAAATACCAGATATACGAACATTAAAGTTTAAAGGAGACATATAGGAGAAATGAAAAAAAAAATAATTTTATAGGCAATTATGAGCAATATATGGTGTTGCTTTTACATGGTGCTAAAAATGAATATTAACTTTAAAAATAGCCCCTTTATTGGAGCTCCCTATAGATGTTCTCTGGTCCCTGTGTGTTTCAAATAAGGGGTGGGCATGTCCTAATAGTCCCTAACAGCACAGTAGGAGGTGGACAGCCAATCACAGCCCTGCAGTCACACAAGCACAGACAGGCTTCAGTTCCCTATCAGGTCCTGCTAGCTGCTGATTGGTTCTTATCCTACAGTGCAGTGAGCTGAGAGCTGCTCCCTCCCCTGCACAGCCTGGGAATTCAGGGAGTGGGAAGTGGAAGAGAAGGGAGGGATTATTAGGTTTTTTTGCAGAAATATTAAATAAATCAGCCTGAAAAATTTTTTTAAGATCATTTCTTCTATATCTATATGAGTATAATGCACTGGTAGATTCATATTTTTCACACTAAATGTCTCCCTTAAACGTCAGTTTTGGAAAAACGATAAAAAATTAAAAACGGAAAGCAATTGAAAAAAAGTATTTATTTGTGGTGAAGAAACTGAAATAACTAAAGTGAAAAAAAAAAAAGTGTTTGGAAGGTGAACAACCCCTTTAAGCAGTCACAGACCAAAACTGAACAAACTTTTCAAGGTCCGTCCTGCTTTTCGACCAAAACGACACCAAATCATAGAGGAAAACCCAGCAAATACTTTCTTGTGTTCCCTAGTAAACGGAAGAGACAACTTTGCGGTGATGAAGAACTCCAGTGAGTACAGAGATGGACAGCAGACCATAGGGGTGATTGTAGCCTTAATACTATTGAGGCTTCACTAAAACCAGCCCTGTGACATCTAAAACTTCAAAAGGCCGGCAGGGGAGATGGAACATACTGGTTTGCCCATTGGCTTTGCTGCTGTGACTTTTAACGATACATGTCCCCCCCCCCATGTGGTTTTAATCTTAACAGGCTCGGACTGTGCAAATTACTCCCAAATACACAAAAGAAGACGCACAGAGAGCTCAACGGTTGCTGAATAAGTGCAGCACGGCGACAATACAATTTAAAGGAGATGTTATGTAAAAAATAAGAACGTACCAGTGCATTACACTCATTTAGATATATTCCACTATCACCCCCTCTCCTCAGGCCCGGTGCCTTGGGGTTATCCTAGATTCTGCCCTGTCATTCACTCCTCATATCCAGTCACTTACTAAATCTTGTCACTTCCACCTAAGGAACATATCCAAAATACCATCATTTATCACCCAAGACGCTGCCAAAATTCTTATTCACTCTCTCATCATATCGCGTCTAGACTACTGTAACTCTCTTTTAATTGGCCTCCCCCTCCAGAGACTGTCACCTCTCCAGTCCATAATGAACACTGCTGCGAGGCTCATACACCTCAGCAACCGCTCCTCCTCTGCCTCGCCATTCTGTCAATCCCTGCACTGGCTTCCGTTACCTTTCAGAATCAAATTCAAATTAATGACACTGACTTTCAAAGCACTTCATAACTCTGCCCCACCCTACATCTCTGAACTCATCTCTATATACTCACCCACTCGCTTACTACGCTCCTCTACCGACCTACTAAACTCTTCTCTCATTACCTCCTCACATGCTCGCATTCAAGACTTTGCAAGGGCTGCACCCCTCCTCTGGAACTCTCTCCCACGGTCTGTCCGACTTTCTCCCAACCTTTCTGCTTTCAAGAAATCTCTGAAAACGCACTTCTTTCGAGAAGCCTCCCCTCACTCTGCTTAACTACCAAACGCAACACCACATACAATACCACATTTCTCACCCACTTAATTCGATCTTGCCCACTCCCACACCTTGTGTATTACTCCCTTCCCTTTAGACTGTTAATTAATAAAAAATAAAAATCAATTGCGAAATGTCTCAAAATATCACTCTCTATATTATACTAAAGGTTAATCTAAAACTAAACAACCCCTTTAAAGGGGTTGTTCACATTCCAAACACATTTTCAATTCAGTCGTTTTCAGATTGTTCCCCAGAAATAAAGACTTTTTTCAAATATTTTCCATTATTTATTTTTTTTACAGTTTTTGCAAAATCCAAAAAGCTGATCGTCCCTGTCTCTTGTGTTTGAGTCTGGCAGCTCAGTAATTCAGGTGCAGACTGCTACAATTTTACAATACTTAGTTGTTACATTTCTCAGCAGCATCTCTGGAGTATCAGTAACTATTGTATCAAGTCTAACAGCTGCCTGTAATGAAACCCAGAGATTCTGCTCAGCAGGGACAAAGATAACAAATGTAGCAGCTAAATGTATCAATCAGTCTACGGGGTCTGCGACCCCCCCCCCCCCCCCCCGAGCTGCTTCAGAAGGTGAAAAATGACACTTTACACTTCAATATTAGAAAAACATAGTAAATAGAAAGTCATTAGAAAAAAAATCGTTATTTCTGGTGATCTATCTGAAAACAACTAGTTGTTTGAAGGTGAACCACCCCTTTAAAAATAGCTTTCAGGGCCCAAAATCAAACAAACGTGACCATTTCATTCTAGTTGGAAGGATGGGTAACGGATTTGTCTGTATACAAATGGTTGGATGTCCAATTTCCTTAGCAACCCACAGCGGAGGTGCCTAGTATACAACCAGGGTTTGCTCAGAAGGTCCAAATGTTTCCTAATTCACCATACAAATCTGCTCTTCCGCAGGCAACTAATCTCCTAAAAATGTCCTCCCACCAGCAATAATGTGACCCGCCAGTGGGCAAACTTACACATTGCTTTAGTTTTCCAAAGTAGCATGAAATTACCTTGTGGTTACCTTGAAATTACTTGAAATCTCCATGTGTGCCATAGTCGTCCTGCCTACATTAAATACTAGACTTCCCGCAACAGGGCCTCATCTCCGGCATTTATACCACGACTCATGAAGTCTTATATCCCAGCATCCCCAGTTATGCCCCACATATCCTCAACCTTCCCAGGACACAATAGCTGAGCCAGCAACCATGACACAAGCCCCAGGGTTTTAAAACTAGAGTCCACTTTCCTGCCCCAGAAACATTTACACACATAATCTGTTTCCCTCAAGCAAGAGAACCTCGATACCCTTACCTAATTCTCACTATGCATCTGCCCCAGATACTCTTACAGACCCTAGTGTTCAAACTTTTGGGCCTATTGTCTTTTCAAATATCATTTACTAACATACTACAGTGACCCAGCACGATCTACCTGCAATGGCCTGAAAAACAAGCCCCAAAGTGTCCCCAATAGCCGCACACTCCCCAGTATCTCGAAAACTAGAGCCATTCTTCCACCCCAGATACAGTTACAGACAAGGGTCACCCATACCATGTCTCTTATGGCAGGCGCCATTAATGCACAAGCCCAGTGCCCCACACTCCATAGCTTTCTCTTGTCTGATGTCCTTACACACTCACCTGTGCAATTTTGGTTGCCTGCCCTATCACTTCAGCTTCTATCATAATTTCCCCAACAAAATGCTCCCCTCTATTAAGTCAGATACCCTTGCACAGACCACAGTTCCCCAATTATATCTATTTCCTTTATAAAAACAGGCAGTGCCCCAGAGTGTGGTCTACTCCAAAGTCTCCCTCTCACATTCCCAGTGTCCCACACCAAGGCCTGTTCCCTTCTCTCTCTCACATTCCCAGTGTCCCAGAACAAGGCCTGTTCCCTTCTCTCCCTCTCACATTCCCAGTGTCCCACACCAAGGCCTGTTCCCTTCTCTCTCTCACATTCCCAGTGTCCCACACCAAGGCCTGTTCCCTTCTCTCCCTCTCACATTCCCAGTGTCCCACACCAAGGCCTGTTCCCTTCTCTCCCTCTCACATTCCCAGTGTCCCACACCAAGGCCTGTTCCCTTCTCTCTCTCACATTCCCAGTGTCCCAGAACAAGGCCTGTTCCCTTCTCTCTCTCACATTCCCAGTGTCCCACACCAAGGCCTGTTCCCTTCTCTCTCTCACATTCCCAGTGTCCCAGAACAAGGCCTGTTCCCTTCTCTCCCTCTCACATTCCCAGTGTCCCACACCAAGGCCTGTTCCCTTCTCTCTCTCACATTCCCAGTGTCCCACACCAAGGCCTTTTCCCTTCTCTCTCTCACATTCCCAGTGTCCCAGAACAAGGCCTGTTCCCTTCTCCCTCTCACATTCCCAGTGTCCCACACCAAGGCCTGTTCCCTTCTCTCCCTCTCACATTCCCAGTGTCCCAGAACAAGGCCTGTTCCCTTCTCTCCCTCTCACATTCCCAGTGTCCCAGAACAAGGCCTGTTCCCTTCTCTCCCTCTCACATTCCCAGTGTCCCAGAACAAGGCCTGTTCCCTTCTCCCTCTCACATTCCCAGTGTCCCAGAACAAGGCCTGTTCCCTTCTCTCCCTCTCACATTCCCAGTGTCCCAGAACAAGGCCTGTTCCCTTCTCTCCCTCTCACATTCCCAGTGTCCCACACCAAGGCCTGTTCCCTTCTCCCTCTCACATTCCCAGTGTCCCAGAACAAGGCCTGTTCCCTTCTCTCCCTCTCACATTCCCAGTGTCCCAGAACAAGGCCTGTTCCCTTCTCCCTCTCACATTCCCAGTGTCCCAGAACAAGGCCTGTTCCCTTCTCTCCCTCTCACATTCCCAGTGTCCCAGAACAAGGCCTGTTCCCTTCTCTCCCTCTCACATTCCCAGTGTCCCACACCAAGGCCTGTTCCCTTCTCCCTCTCACATTCCCAGTGTCCCAGAACAAGGCCTGTTCCCTTCTCTCCCTCTCACATTCCCAGTGTCCCACACCAAGGCCTGTTCCCTTCTCCCTCTCACATTCCCAGTGTCCCAGAACAAGGCCTGTTCCCTTCTCTCCCTCTCACATTCCCAGTGTCCCAGAACAAGGCCTGTTCCCTTCTCTCCCTCTCACATTCCCAGTGTCCCAGAACAAGGCCTGTTCCCTTCTCTCTCTCACATTCCCAGTGTCCCACACCAAGGCCTGTTCCCTTCTCTCCCTCTCACATTCCCAGTGTCCCACACCAAGGCCTGTTCCCTTCTCTCTCTCACATTCCCAGTGTCCCAGAACAAGGCCTGTTCCCTTCTCTCTCTCACATTCTCAGTGTCCCACACCAAGGCCTGTTCCCTTCTCTCCCTCTCACATTCCCAGTGTCCCACACCAAGGCCTGTTCCCTTCTCTCTCTCACATTCCCAGTGTCCCACACCAAGGCCTGTTCCCTTCTCTCTCTCACATTCCCAGTGTCCCAGAACAAGGCCTGTTCCCTTCTCTCCCTCTCACATTCCCAGTGTCCCACACCAAGGCCTGTTCCCTTCTCCCTCTCACATTCCCAGTGTCCCACACCAAGGCCTGTTCCCTTCTCTCCCTCTCACATTCCCAGTGTCCCACACCAAGGCCTGTTCCCTTCTCCCTCTCACATTCCCAGTGTCCCACACCAAGGCCTGTTCCCTTCTCCCTCTCACATTCCCAGTGTCCCACACCAAGGCCTGTTCCCTTCTCCCTCTCACATTCCCAGTGTCCCAGAACAAGGCCTGTTCCCTTCTCTCTCTCACATTCCCAGAACAAGGCCTGTTCCCTTCTCCCTCTCACATTCCCAGTGTCCCAGAACAAGGCCTGTTCCCTTCTCTCCCTCTCACATTCCCAGTGTCCAAGAACAAGGCCTGCTCTTCCCACTCCGCCTCCTGGTTGGGCCTGACTGTCCCATAGTTGGTGCATGAATTCCTACTCCCGCCTGAGGTTCGGCTCATGGCTTCGGCCTAAGCAACAAGCTAGACGCACCGAGAGCAGCGCAAGTCCTACCCGCTCCCAGGCACACGCATCCCGCCAGCACTTACCGGTAGCGCCTCGGGTAGAACAGGAGGAGCGCGCGGAGGGAGGGGGCGCTCGTACTCTCCGGGGTTGGGGGGTGAGGTGTGACGCGCCGGCCGGGCCTGTCCCGGGTTTCTCCTCCGCCTCTCACAGCCGGTATCACGGCAGCTTTAGACTCCCACAGCCGCCGCCGCACAGAGGCTCCATTGTCTTTTCTCTCTCAGTCTCTCTCGCTTCCCCCCTCAGCAGCACCTTGCCCTCCCCCTCTCCGGCTCCTGAAAGTGGTGCCTTCCTCCTCCCCTCTCCTCAGCGATCAGGCAGCCATACACGCCTCCCGAGACTCGGACCCGCCTTCTCCCCTCACTCCCACTGCCCCTCCTTCAACAACACTTAGGGAAAATAAAAGAACCGCCCACTCCAGAATTAGTCTCCGCCCACCAGTTCGCACGCTCTTCCTCCGCTAAGAACATTCCACTCCTGTCTGTGACCCGTGCCCGCCCCCCGGCAGCCGTGATGAGTGGTTCCGCCCCCATCCTTATTCCCACTTCCATCCTCCCCCGTGGAAAGGGGCGTTTGGTACAACCCATCCCTTTGCCTATTCCACACCAGTCCTCTCCGGGCCCGAGTACCGCTCGTCTTAAAGGCGCAGAGCAATCGCTTTCCGACTGGTTTGTCCGTGTTCTCTCTTTACCTGGTGCCGCCTGAATGTCTTACTGGGCTCGTCTTACAGACTCGTCTCCACCTAATTATCTGGGTGTCTGCTGGGGGCACAAGTATTTTGAAGCAGCATCGGAAGTATTGGGTGGGTATGGGCTGTATCTCTAACACAAGGTGGGTATGGCCTGTATCTCTGGCACAAGGTGGGTATGGCCTGTATCTCTGGCACAAGGTGGGTATGGGCTGTATCTCTGGCACAAGGTGGGTATGACCTGTATCTCTGGCACAAGGTGGGTATGGGCTGTATCTCTGGCACAAGGTGGGTATGGGCTGTATCTCTGGCACAAGGTGGGTATGGGCTGTATCTCTGGCACAAGGTGGGTATGGCCTGTATCTCTGGCACAAGGTGGGTATGGGCTGTATCTCTGGCACAAGGTGGGTATGGCCTGTATCTCTGGCACAAGGTGGGTATGGGCTGTATCTCTGGCACAAGGTGGGTATGACCTGTATCTCTGGCACAAGGTGGGTATGGGCTGTATCTCTGGCACAAGGTGGGTATGACCTGTATCTCTGGCACAAGGTGGGTATGACCTGTATCTCTGGCACAAGGTGGGTATGGGCTGTATCTCTGGCACAAGTTGGGTATGGCCTGTATCTCTGGCACAAGGTGGGTATGGGCTGTATCTCTGGCACAAGGTGGGTATGGCCTGTATCTCTGGCACAAGGTGGGTATGGGCTGTATCTCTGGCACAAGGTGGGTATGACCTGTATCTCTGGCACAAGGTGGGTATGGGCTGTATCTCTGGCACAAGGTGGGTATGGGCTGTATCTCTGGCACAAGGTGGGTATTAGGTGGTATGGGCTGTATCTCTGGCACAAGGTGGGTATGGCCTGTATCTCTGGCACAAGGTGGGTATGGCTGTATCTCTGGCACAAGGTGGGTATGGGGCTGTATCTCTGGCAAAGGTGGGTATGACCTGTATCTCTGGCACAAGGTGGGTATGGGCTGTATCTCTGGCACAAGGTGGGGTATGACCTGTATCTCTGGCAGCAAGGTGGGTATGGCCTGTATCTCGGCACAGGTGGGTATGGCCTGTATCTCGTGGCACAAGGTGGGTATGGCTGTATCTCTGGCACAAGGTGGGTATGGGCTGTATCTCTGGCACAAGGTGGGTATGGGCTGTATCTCTGGCACAAGGTGGGTATGGCCTGTATCTCTGGCACAAGGTGGGTATGGGCTGTATCTCTGGCACAAGGTGGGTATGACCTGTATCTCTGGCACAAGGTGGGTATGGGCTGTATCTCTGGCACAAGGTGGGTATGACCTGTATCTCTGGCACAAGGTGGGTATGGCTGTATCTCTGGCACAAGTGGGTATGGCCTGTATCTTGGCACAAGGTGGGTATGGGCTGTATCTCTGGCACAAGGTGGTATGGGCCTGTATCTTGGCACAAGGTGGGTATGGGCTGTATCTCTGGCACAAGGTGGGTATGGGCTGTATCTCTGGCACAAGGTGGGTATGGGCTGTATCTCTGGCACAAGGTGGGTATGGCCTGTATCTCTGGCACAAGGTGGGTATGGGCCTGTATCTCTGGCACAAGGTGGGGTATGGGCCTGTATCTCTGGCACAAGGTGGGTATGGCCCTGGTATCTCTGGCACAAGGTGGGTATGGCTGTATCTCTGGCACAAGGTGGGTATGGCCTGTATCTCTGGCACAAGGTGGGTATGGCCTGTATCTCTGGCACAAGGTGGGTATGGGCTGGTATCTCTGGCACAAGGTGGGTATGGGCTGTATCTCTGGCACAAGGTGGGTATGACCTGTATCTCTGGCACAAGGTGGGTTGCACAAGGTGGGTATGACTGTATCTCTGGCACAAGGTGGGTATGGGCTGTATCTCTGGCACAAGGTGGGTATGGCTGTATCTCTGAGCACAAGGTGGGTATGGGGCTGTATCTCTGGCACAAGGTGGGTATGACCTGTATCTCTGGCACAAGGTGGTATGGGCTGTATCTCTGGCACAAGGTGGGTATGACCTGTATCTCTGGCACAAGGTGGGTATGACCTGTATCTCTGGCACAAGGTGGGTATGGCTTGTATCTCTGGCACAAGGTGGGTATGGCCTGTATCTCTAACACAAGGTGGGTATGGCTGTATCTCTGGCACAAGGTGGGTATGAGGGCTGTATCTCTGCACAAGGTGGGTATGGGCTGTATCTCTGGCACAAGGGGGTATGACCTGTATCTCTGGCACAAGGTGTGGGTATGGGCTGTATCTCTGGCACAAGGTGGGTATGACCTGTATCTCTGGCACAAGGTGGGTATGACCTGTATCTCTGGCACAAGGTGGGTATGGGCTGTATCTCTGGCACAAGGTGGGTATGGGCTGTATCTCTGGCACAAGGTGGGTATGGGCTGTATCTCTGGCACAAGGTGGGTATGGGCTGTATCTCTGGCACAAGGTGGGTATGGGCTGTATCTCTGGCACAAGGTGGGTATGACCTGTATCTCTGGCACAAGGTGGGTATGGCCTGTATCTCTGGCACAAGGTGGGTATGGCCTGTATCTCTGGCACAAGGTGGGTATGGGCTGTATCTCTGGCACAAGGTGGGTATGGCCTGTATCTCTGGCACAAGGTGGGTATGGGCTGTATCTCTGGCACAAGGTGGTATGACCTGTATCTCTGGCACAAGGTGGGTATGGCTGTATCTCTGGCACAAGGTGGGTATGACCTGTATCTCTGGCACAGAGGTGGGTATGGGCCTGTATCTCTGGCACAAGGTGGGTATGGCCTGTATCTCTGGCACAAAGGTGGGTATGGGCTGTATCTCTGGCACAAGTGGGTATGACCTGTATCTCTGGCACAAGGTGGGTATGGGCTGTATCTCTGGCACAAGGTGGGTATGACCTGTATCTCTAACACAAGGTGGGTTATGGGCTGTATCTCTGGCACAAGGTGGGTATGGCCTGTATCTCTGGCACAAGGTGGGTATGACCTGTATCTCTGGCACAAGGTGGGTATGGGCTGTATCTCTGGCACAAGGTGGGTATGGGCTGTATCTCTGGCACAAGGTGGGTATGGCCTGTATCTCTGGCACAAGGTGGGTATGGGCTGTATCTCTGGCACAAGGTGGGTATGGGCTGTATCTCTGGCACAAGGTGGGTATGACCTGTATCTCTGGCACAAGGTGGGTATGGGCTGTATCTCTGGCACAAGGTGGGTATGACCTGTATCTCTGGCACAAGGTGGGTATGACCTGTATCTCTGGCACAAGGTGGGTATGGGCTGTATCTCTGGCACAAGGTGGGTATGGGCTGTATCTCTAACACAAGGTGGGTATGGCCTGTATCTCTGGCACAAGGTGGGTATGGGCTGTATCTCTGGCACAAGGTGGGTATGGGCTGTATCTCTGGCACAAGGTGGGTATGACCTGTATCTCTGGCACAAGGTGTGTATGGGCTGTATCTCTGGCACAAGGTGGGTATGACCTGTATCTCTGGCACAAGGTGGGTATGACCTGTATCTCTGGCACAAGGTGGGTATGGCTGTATCTCTGGCACAAAGGTGGGTATGGGCTGTATCTCTGGCACAAGGTGGGGTATGGCCTGTATCTCTGGCACAAGGTGGGTATGGGCTGTATCTCTGGCACAAGGTGGGTTATGACCTGTATCTCTGGCACAAGGTGGGTATGGGCTGTATCTCTGGCACAAGGTGGGGTATGCCTTTATCTCTGGCACAAGGTGGGTATGGGCTGTATCTCTGGCACAGGTGGGGTATGACCTGTATCTCTGGCACAAGGTGGGTATGGGCTGTATCTCTGGCACAAGGTGGGTATGACCTGTATCTCTGGCACAAGGTGGGTATGGCCTGTATCTCTGGCACATAGTGGGTATGACCTGTATCTCTGGCACAAGGTGGGTATGACCTGTATCTCTGGCACAAGGTGGGTATGGCCTGTATCTCTTGCACAAGGTGGGTATGACCTGTATCTCTGGCACAAGGTGGGTATGACCTGTATCTCTGGCACAAGGTGGGTATGACTGTATCTCTGGCACAAGGTTGGGTATGACCTGTATCTCTGCAGCAAGGTGGGTATGGCTGTATCTCTGGCACAAGGTGGGTATGACCTGTATCTCTGGCACAAGGTGGGTATGACCTGTATCTCTGGCACAAGGTGGGTATGGCCTGTATCTCTGGCACAAGGTGGGTATGGCCTGTATCTCTGGCACAAGGTGGGTATGGGCTGTATCTCTGGCACAAGGTGGGTATTGTATCTCTGGCACAAGGTGGGTATGGCTGTATCTCTGGCACAAGGTGGGTATGGGCTGTTCTCTGGCCAAGGTGGGTATGACCTTTATCTCTGGCACAAGGTGGGTATGGGCTGTATCTCTGGCAAAGGTGGGTATGACTGTCTCTGGCACAAGGTGGGTATGGGCTGTATTTCTGGCACAGGTGGGTATGACCTGTATCTCTGGCACAAGGTGGGTATGGCCTGTATCTCTGGCATGTGGCACAAGTGGGTATGACCTGTATCTCTGGCACAAGGTGGTCCCCTGTATCTCTGGCACAAGGTGGGTATGACCTGTATCTCTGGCACAAGGTGGGTTATACCTGTATCTCTGGCACAAGGTGGGTACTGGGCTGTATCTCTGGCACTCTGGCACAAGGTGGGTATGGCTGTATCTCTGGCACAAGGTGGGTATGGGCTGTATCTCTGGCACAAGGTGGGTATGGCCTGTATTTCTGGCACAAGGTGGGTATGGCCTGTATCTCTGGCACAAGGTGGGTATTGGCTGTATCTCTGGCACAAGGTGGGTATGGGCTGTCTCTCCCTTTGTGCATAGACCTGAATCTGCTCCCGTGTCTCATTCTCTGATCCCGGCCTGGTCCAACATCAACTCATGATCAATAATCAGGCTCTCGCACACATCATTTGCCCTATTGACTCCAATGAGATCACCAACCTCTCATTTAATGCCGGCCCCTCTCTCGACCGATGAGCCTCACTCCCTTAAAATAATCCATTCTGCGTTCCAGCAGTGCAGCCCCATTGATTTTTTCTTTTTCCCTTTAGTTGTTTTTTCATGTCAGAAAAGAATCTCAAAATATGGGGTGAATATCTCTAATGTCCTTCTGTCTAACATCATGTAGGTACCTTACTATATCCCATTCACTGACAGTATCAGGATACACTATACCACAAAGGGTTTTATATCTATTCTGCTACAAATACCTTTACACTATATTCTTACTTTATAATTTCTCTACAAGGCAAAATTCCCTATGCCTGAGCTTGCAATTCAGGGTAATGCTAGTCACAAGCAAAAATATTTGGTATTGATCTGTTTGATAGTAAGTCAGCGCTTGTCTGGCCCTTGAGGAAAATGGCACATGAGGTGATTACCAGTGATTTTACATCCACACAATTACTAGCTCAGTGGGTGGGCTGCAAAATACTCACAATCCCCCCTCTATTGAACGGAATGGTAACTGCCAGTGTACTCTTGGATCAGGCCCTTATTGCCCAGAAACATGGCTTGTCTATATTTTACTTCCTGGCTATAAAGAGGCCAAAATGCTATTTAAATAATAAATACATATGTTATCAGGGTACAAATAAACACTCACCCCAAATCTCCCCCTAACTGAGCCCCCTTAGCTCATAACAAGGTTACAGATATATAGAAATATTGGGGTAAAAGTCACCCTGCTATAGTTCCAGGGTACAAATAAACACTCACCCCAAATCTCCCCCTAACTGGCCTTCAGACTGGGCCCCCTTAGCTCATAACAAGGTTACAGATATATAGAAACATTGGGGTAACAGTCACCCTGCTATAGTTCCAGGGGTACCCAGGGTACAAATAAACACTCACCCCAAATCTCCCCCTAACTGACCTTCAGACTGGGCCCCCTTAGCTCATAACAAGGTTACAGATATATAGAAACATTGGGGTAACAGTCACCCTGCTATAGTTCCAGGGGTACCCAGGGCACAAATAAGCACTCACCCTAAATCTCCCCCTAACTGACCTTCAGACTGGGCCCGTTAGCTCATAACAAGGTAACAGATATATAGAAACATTGGGGTGTCACCCTGCTATAGTTCCAGGGGTACCCAGGGTACAAATAATCACTCACCCAAATCTCCCCCTAACTGACCTTCAGACTGGGCCCCCTTAGCTCATAACAAGGTTACAGATATATAGAAACATTGGGGTAACAGTCACCCTGCTATAGTTCCAGGGGTACCCAGGGTACAAATAAGCACTCACCCCAAATCTCCCCCTAACTGACCTTCAGACTGGGCCCCCTTAGCTCATAACAAGGTTACAGATATATAGAGACATTGGGGTAACAGTCGTAGGATTATTCCGGTTAGCAAACAAGCTCATATCCCAGCAGTATAATGTGATTTGATCACCCCCCTCTCCTGCGGTTCCTTTGCCCGGAATCCACAAGTGCATCTTGTTTAAACAGTGGCACATACACAAAGGGTACAAGAGAGGCCATTGAAGAGGGGGTACATTTGTATGGCTGGAATACTAAGGGACTCAGTATTACGGATGTACAGACACTTAACAGGATGCTACAAAAAACCACAAAACAGCAGCCTCAGAAGTAACCGCAACTCTGAATCTTGACCTCAGTGACCCGACACATTGTGTATTTCTTCCCCCGTCTGAAACTGCACTGCTTTCTTGGTTCCAAAAAAAACACATATTTGGTTCTGCTTTTGATAATCACTAGTTAAATAATATATAAATCTGCATATCTATATCTGTGCACTAAATGGCCAAAAGTATCTAAAATGACCTATTTGCAGTTGGAACACTTTCTCAGCACAAGAAGTAAGGGGGTGTTTATGAGTGAGGAGCTTCACACCAACCAAACGGCACCATGTTCAATGACAAAGTGTTGGCAAAAATGGTGTAATAGGCACCACCATGTCCTCGAGTGATGGACTGCAGATTTACTTCTGGCACATTCATGGACAATTCTGAAGGAATCTAGGAGAACATTACCTGCCTGAATGCATAATGCTGATGGCAACATTTGGTGGAGGACAATTAATGATTTGGGACTGGTGTCATGGTCCTTGGTTCCAGTAAACAGACTACAGTGACATTCCTGACAATTCTGTGTTTCCTGCTTTGTGGAACAGTTTGGGGATGGGGCACTTTCCTGTTTCAGCACAATAACCCCCCCATGTACAGAGCCAGGTCCATAAGGAATGGGTTTGCTGAGATGGGAAGAACCTGACTGCTCTGAGCCCTGACCTCAACCCAACTGAACCCCTGTGGGATGAACTGGATCCCCAACTGTGAGCCTGATCCCCAACATCAGTGCCCAACCTCACTAATGCTCTTGTGGCTGAATGGCACTAACTCCCACTAACCATGTTCCAACATTTAGTGTGATCTTCCCAGAAGAGTAAGGGCAGTTATAGCAGCAATGGGAGAAGCAACCCAACTGAAGCCCAGTAGAATGAACGGGAACCCCAATTGTGAGCCTGATTCCCAATATCAGTTCCAAATCTCACTAATGTTGTTGTGGCTGAATGGCAGCAACAACTCCCAGTAAAAATGTTCCAACATCTAATGGGATCTTCCCAGAAGAGTAGGGGCAATGATAGCAGCAATAGGAGGAGCAACCCAACTGAAACCCAGTAGAATGATCTGGAACCTCAATTGTGAGCCTGATCCCCAATATCAGTGCCCAACCTCACTAATGCTCTTGTGGATGAATGGCAACAACTCCCAGCAACAATGTTCCAACATCTAGTGGGACCTTCCCAGAAGAGATGGGGCAGTTATAGCAGCAAAGGGATGAACAACCCAACTGAAGCCCAGTAGAATGAACTGGAACCCCAATTGTGAGCCTGATCCCCAATATCAGTGCCCAACCTCACTAATGCTCTTGTAGCTGAATGGCAACAACTCCCAGCAACAATGTTCCCACATCTAGTGGGACCTTTCCAGAAGAGTAGGGGCAGTGATAGTAGCAATGGGAGGAGCAACCCAACTGAAGCCCAGTAGAATGAACTGGAACCCCATATGTGAGCCTGATCCCCAATATCAGTGCCCAACACCAGTAGAATGATCTGGAACCCCAATTGTGAACCTGATCCCCAATATCAGTGCCCAACCTCACTAATGCTCGTGTGGCTGAATGGCAGCAACTCCCAGCAACGTGAATGTTGATAAAAGGATCCGCACACACTTCTTTCTTTTGCAATGATCCTGATGAAGGGAGGGTGTTTCCCCCCCGAAACGTTAATGGTGTGGTGATTAAACAAATAAAGTGAAGGGGTGACCCCCCACTGCAAAAGAAAGAAGTGTGTGCGGATCCTTTTATCAACATTCACGTTGCTAGGGGACCTTGCCGGGTCGACGGAAGAACGCACCACCTCTGCAGGATCAGTGAGATTGGGTGTGCGGTAAGAAAAATTACATTGCATAGCAACTCCCAGCAACAACTCCCAGCAACAATATTCCAACATCTAGTGGGACCTTCCCAGAAGAGCAGGGGCAGTGATAGCAGCAATGGGAGGAGCAAATTTATATTAACCCCCTTGGTTTGGGAATGAGATGTCGGACAGGCCGAAGTCCACATTAGTGATAATTGAATGTGTCACATTACGATTGACCTAGAAATTTTTGAAAAGCATTGCAGACATTTCGGGGCAATTTTTTTTAGCGGTTACTTTCTCAACATGAGATACATTAGAGTCCATGGACATTTTTCAAGACTAAACCTGACAAAAAGTTTCACCAATCACTAGTCCCCATGCCTGTGGCCATATAGTGTATATACATCGCAGAATTGACATGTAGAAGTAAATATAAAATAGATGTTTGTGAAATAGTTACAGCAGGTTTCACAGGAACACTCTCCACTGGCCATTCCCACTTTGTATAGAAACCCATGTGATCTCATAGCAATTCCCACACTTATACACACCTATTCCAAAACTACAGCAGAAAACAATGAAAGCTAAATATTTCCAAGCCAACATAATTCATGGACTCAACATCTAGTCAGAGTGAGAGTTCCTAATGTAACTGGGCTTATCTCATCCAGATAACTGCATACAAATCATTCTCCCAGTTCAATCTCTGATTAGGAGGTTCAGTTTGCTCTGCGAATTATGTGATGATCAATGACCTGTACAGCTCAGCCTGCAGCCTTGTGTCCCTGGGGGATCAGTATTTCCAAGTAATTCCATGCAGATGAGTGGGGATCTGTCATCGAATTTGTATGGTCACAAAACCTCTCATTTACTTCTAATATCCTTATAATTGTCAGTAGGGGGTACATTATCCCTTATAATACATGAGTGATACTCAGAGTTCTCTGTATATCTCAGCCTGCAGCCTTGTGCCTTTATATGGTCACAGAACAACCCCTCAGTGACTTCTAATATCCTTATCATTTACAGTAGGGGGAACATTATCCCTTATAATACATGAGTGATACTCAGAGTTCCCTGTATAACTCAGCCTGCAGCCTTGTGCCTTTATATGGTCACAGAACAACCCCTCAGTGACTTCTAATATCCTTATCATTTACAGTAGGGGGTACATTATCCCTTATAATACATGAGTGATACTCAGAGTTCCCTGTATAACTCAGCCTGCAGCCTTGTGCCTTTATATGGTCACAGAACAACCCCTCAGTGGCTTCTAATATCCTTATCATTTACAGTAGGGGGTACATTATCCCTTATAATACATGAGTGATACTCAGAGTTCCCTGTATAACTCAGCCTGCAGCCTTGTGCCTTTATATGGTCACAGAACAACCCCTCAGTGGCTTCTAATATCCTTATCATTTACAGTAGGGGGTACATTATCCCTTATAATACATGAGTGATACTCAGAGTTCCCTGTATAACTCAGCCTGCAGCCTTGTGCCTTTATATGGTCACAGAACAACCCCTCAGTAACTTCTAATATCCTTATCATTTACAGTAGGGGGTACATTATCCCTTATAATACATGAGTGATACTCAGAGTTCCCTGTATAACTCAGCCTGCAGCCTTGTGCCTTTATATGGATAGAGAACCCCTCAGTGACTTCTAATATCTTTATATTTACCAGTAGGGGGTACATTTTGACTTTTTCTATATACACAAAATATTCTGTATTGCTGTACTGTAAATCAATAACGAGGGGGCACTGTATGTTTCCAACCCTGTTACTTCACTCATGAATAAATCAATAGGCTGGAAGTCAAGACATCGATTGTTTCAATTGATAGAGATTCAGGGACTATGGAAATTGTTTAGATTAGTAAATACTGTGATAGCAAATAACATGATGTTGAATTAACTGTATGTAGAAAAGGGCACACGGAGTCACTATGCAGCCTCATCTCTGCAGCAGCCGTGGGGGACCTCAGTAATATTTCTAGGAGGTGCAAAATCATATGTACTATGCAATTCTCAATTACCCAACTCTGCTTCCTTTCCCAAAAATAAGTATTTAGGTCCATTTCCCCAAGGAAAAAGATAAAGGCCCTGGGTGCAATGTATTTGCCCCATCCATGAGCCATGGACAGTTTATCTCCCTGTGACTGGGGCATCAATACGTCGCCCAGTGGAGGCATTTTACACAAGAAAGGGCCTGGTGAGAATTTTATTGGCAAACTGGGAGAGACGGGAATAGAAAGCAAAGCAAATAAGAGAACAGTTGCCCCCCACCTGGCACATATACTCCATGAAACCCAACCAACTTTTTTTTTTCTTTTTTTAAAAACTGGGAATAGGATCTTGCCCAGTGCCTCCACTGAACAGCCAGAAAAAGATACAAAGTTTCTAAAACGTAATTGGCTTGTGGCAGAGAGCCCAGAATACGTGGCAGGTGCACTTAGATGCATTTGTAACAATTTAAGATAAGCAGAGAAACAATTGTAACAATTCAAGGTAAGCAGAGAAACAATTGTAACAATTTAAGATAAGCAGAGAAACAATTGTAACAATTTAAGATAAGCAGAGAAACAATTGTAGCAATTCAAGATAAGCAGGTCTCTCGGGGGAAACTGGGATTTGCAGCTTAAAGGGCAATTCACCTTCATTAGCAGAACTGTAACTGGAAAAATACTGTGTTCAAACTTTCATAACCTGCCAAATTTTGTAAACTGCACATGGTAATTAGGGGGTGTGGCCATAAATGGTCATGGTCAAAAATGTTCACTGCTCTGCGTGCGGCAAAGCTTTTTATCCTTTGAACGAGGAACCGTCTATTCCCTAACACTAATTTACAAAGAATCACTGATTTGCAATGACCGTGTAACCCCTTAAAGTGCTCCTGCCCCGGCACTATTGCAGAATATCAGCTCCCGGGTCCCTGAGAAGTGAGATCTGCTGCAAAGGACACAAACGGCATTCCGTGAATGGCTGAAACAGGACAGGCGCACGCTCTACCTCTGCACCATACCAATGTTGCCCATTCCTCACTATTAGATTTAAGCTCAGTGCTCAACCCATTAACTCTTTCCACTACACATGGGACAGTGTTAAGGTCCCCCATAGAGGCAAAGATTTTTCTTGCCAAACGAACGATTTTAGCGAAGTCAGACCAATCCTTCGAAATTATCGCGAAGTTAGTGGGATTCGAACGATCGTACATCTTACGATTTTCAGCCGACATCTGTCAGGAAATTGATCGACCAGGTTAAAAAATCTTTGTCGGTCCCAGTGCAATGTATCTATGTTTGCAGGGACAAGCAGGCAGCTCCCCTTTGTTTTCCTGCCAAATGGTCTTTTTAGTTGATGGACAATTCGTACTATCGTTTCGAGATAATCGTGGTCTCACGATGACGATCGGATCTTTTAAAAAATTTTTGCATCTATGGCCAGCTTTAGGCATTAAAAACCTAAATGTGGCCCCAGAAGATCTCAGACCAGACTCATAATTAGGGATGCACTGAATCCACTATTTTGGATTCGGCTGAACGCCCGAATCCTTTGCGAAAGATTCGTCCGAATACCGAATCCTAATTTGCATATGCAAATTAGGGGAGGGAAGGGGAAAACATTCTTTACTTCCTGGTTTTGTGACAAAAAGTCATGCAATTTCCCTCCCGGCCCTAATTTGCATATGCAAATTTGGTTCGGCAGAAGGATTTGGCCGAAACCGAATGAGAAATAAGATATATTTTTTTTGATGATAATGTTCTAAGTGATTACATGTGGTGGGGGGGGAATAATGAGGTTGCCTCAGCAATGAGTTCACGTGAGGTCTCCAAAGCGTTGTAATCCAATCCTTTCACCTCTCTGACACTAAATGGTTAAGGTATTGTTTAGTCATATTAATGCTGAGCAGAAATTATATTGGGCAGCATCTGAAATCCCCAGCCCCCCTAAACAGAGGGGGTTTTTTTGTCTCTAAGATTGCACCAAGCATCACACATCTAAAGGTGTCTTAGATATAAAAAAAATGCTCAGAAGTATTTTGTGATACCTATTTTCCAATCCAAACGATGAAAAAACACATGGTCTCCCAATGGCTTCAGTGTTTTTTACAGAGCAGCTCTGTAACCAGATGCTCACAGTTCAATCACACTAGCAAGCATACATAAATATAAATAAAGGGAGGGTTTAATCAATAAAAAGATTTGATAATATTGTGTAGCTAAAATCTCAGCCATAAAGCAGGGCAGGACTGCTGCTTCCAATGGGGATCAGATAGGATCTGTGCAGCTAATGGGACAGAATGCTCTGTTATACAGATAGCTAGAATCTCAGCTGCCATAAAGCAGGGCAGGACTGCTGCTTACAATGGGGATCAGATAGGATCTGTGCAGCTAATGGGACAGAATGCTCTGTTATACAGATAGCTAGAATCTCAGCTGCCATAAAACAGCCACTGGGACAGAATGTTCTGTTATACAGATAGCTAGAATCTCAGCCATAAAGCAGGGCAGGACTGCTGCTTACAATGGGGATCAGATAGGATCTGTGCAGCCACTGGGACAGAATGTTCTGTTATACAGATAGCTAGAATCTCAGCTGCCATAAAGCAGCCATGTACATGTATCGACTAAAACATTAGGGAAAAATGCATTTGACTTAAATTCTTTGTTTCAGTTACACATCAAGGTATTTAGTGCTTGTGAAATAAATTGATGCCATATGTCTTTGCCGTCTTCAGTTAAAATGTAGTCGTTTTGTTTGAAAAGGCTGACGAGGCTGAACATCTTGACAAGTTAAGCTTACAAAGACTGTATGGGCTGTCCATCTTGGTTTTAAAAAATTGAATGGCTGTCCATGTTGGTCAGTTTGACTTAAAAATAATTTAATAATAACGGGTTTTCCACATTGATCGGTTTAGCTTAAAATGACCGAATGGGTTATCCATCTTGACTAGTTTGGCTTAAAAATATTTCACAGGCTGTCAGTTTTCACCAGTTTGACTTCAAAAGGCCAACTGGTCCTTCCATCTTGACCAATCTTGCTTAAAGAGGCCATATCTATTTCGATTAGTCTGGTTTATGGAGGCTGAAGGAGTCACCTCCATCTTGACCGGTCGGACTTTAAAAGACTGAATGGGCCGCCGTCTCCACCAATTTTATTTAAAAAGGCTGAAGAGGCTGTCCATCTTGCCAAGCTGGGCTTAAAAAGTCTGTATGGGTTGTCCATCCTGACCACTTTCGTTCCAAAAGTCTGGCTGAAAGACGTTGAATGAGTCTTGTCCATCTTGACCAGTTTGGTTTAAGGAGACTGAATGAGCCCTGTCCATCTTGACCAGTCTTGCTTAAAGAGGCCACATCCATTTCAATTAGTCTGGTTTATAAAGGCTGAAGGAGTCACCTCCATCTTGACCAGTCGAGCTTTAAACGACTGAATGGGCTGCCGTCTCCACCAATTTTATTTAAAAAGGCTGAAGAGGCTGTCCATCTTGCCAAGCTGGGCTTAAAAAGTCTGTATGGGTTGTCCATCCTGACCACTTTCGTTCCAAAAGACTGGCTGAAAGACGTTGAATGAGTTTTGTCCATCTTGACCAGTTTGGCTTAAGGAGACTGAACGAGCCATGTCCATCTTGACCAGTCTTGCTTAAAGAGGCCATATCCATTTTGATTAGGTTGAAGGAGTCACCTCCATCTTGACCAGTCGAGCTTTAAACGACTGAATGGGCTGCCGTCTCTACTAGTTTTATTTAAAAAGGCTGAAGAGGCTGTCCCATCTTGCCAAGCTGGGCTTACAAAGTCTGTATGGGTTGTCCATCCTGACCACTTTCGTTCCAAAAGTCTGGCTGAAAGACGTTGAATGAGTCTTGTCCATCTTGACCAGTTTGGCTTAAAGAAGTTGAGTGAGCCCTGTCCATCTTGTGTTATAGATGAACCCCACCTCACACCCTTCCTATGATATTCCTGCCCTGGTGGTGCAGCTCTCTCTCTGGACGGTCGGCACACGTCAGTACAATGTAGAATGTTTAAGAGAATTGCACAAACACCATATATGTTGCAGGTGGGGAGCTTACCCCTTTTATTTTAGTGACCACCTGATCATCGGGGGGATTAACCCTCCCTTCGTCAGGAAGGGAAACATTGATGCACAGGTGGTCACTAAAATAAAAGAGGTAAGCTCCCCACCTGCAACATATATGATGGTCTACCCTGTCCATCTTGTCCAGCCTGGTGGCAGAAGATACATAACAAATCTGCATACAAGTTGACACGTTGCAGTTGAAAGGACATTTCTCAAATTAGACTACTATACATACATGCTGGATTTCATTAGGCTACTCAGCATAACTCTCCCATGTAGACCAGTAGAATCCAGTAATAAACTGTATACGTTCATTATAAACCTTCACCTTTCATCTATCCACACTGACTGGAATCACATTCTACTTTCCTGTCCTACGTAACTGTGTCAAGACATCTAATTAATCCGTGCGGCTCAGCTCGACGATGACAAGAGCCCAGGTGGAATATGGAAAAATATATTGACGTTTCCCTCCCCTCCCCCTATCAAAAAAAAAAAAAAAGTAAATGTAGCCTGGTTTCCACAGGAAGGAAATATAATCTGAGGCCTTCTATGAATGAAGACCTCTTGACTTGGTTCATTATAATCCTGTCTGGTCCCAATGCCAGGTCAATCTCTAGACATTTTGGGGACCTGAAAAATTATTTGCTGCGGGGCCCAGTAATATCTCATTACTCCACTGCCCAATGCTCTATTATATATATATAATATAAGAAATACTCCCCCACCCACAGATACACAGGTTTGAACCCTTACTAGATATTGCCTTCAAAACCAATAGAGCTCGGTGGCTGAGGCAGCATGAGAAGAGTTATTTCCAAGGGTATTGCTGCCTCGAGCATTTATCAGGGAAAAAAAAATAATAAAGAGACCTAAACCTCCACTCCAATTATTACCATAGCAACCGGTGGCCGGATCTTAACTCGCAATGGTTTTACCGTCAATCACTCCGACACATTGGGCTCGTTAATTACTAACTGCATGTTTTACTGCTGGATAGAGGAATATTTAGCTGAAGGGCATACGTGTATTGAGCGAAGTCATGGCATCTCGTTAACCCTTTATTTCGGGGTTCAAGGCCAGCGCTCCATAGGCTCAGGGCTGTTACGGGGACAGAGACAGTTGGGTTTTATTGCTACTATGTCCCCCCCACCCTCAGCTGGAGATAGGCTTCCAATGAGTCATTATTTCTGGTGGCATTTAGATGATTTCCCTTTGCTCAGAAGCAAATAATGAAGGTCTTGAGCAGCAAGATGTGATAGTGACGAATATCTGCCAACCCACCCCCTCTCCCCGGTACCTGACTACTAGAATATTCTGTTTTTTTATTTTTTAATTGCAGAACAAAGGATAGCATTCAGGGTGCTAGCAGTAAGCTGCCATATTGTGATTAATGAGATAAAAAGGTAGTTAATGAGATTGCTGGTATCTGCCACAGATAAACCCCCTGCATAATGGACTTCTGCTTGTCTGTCAACCGAAACAGTTTCAACAATGGGTGAAGGGAAGGGGGGTGTTCATACACTCCTCATTATCTACAGTAAATCAGTACAGTTATCCGGTACTGAATTATAATAAGAGGGTTATTTATTTAAGTCCCAAATGATAAAAACTCAAAAAAATCGAGTTTTTAACTTTATAATCCAAATTTTTAAAGGAAAAAAATAAATCAATTTTTTGGGGATTTATTCAAGTCTGATGCTACAAAAAGTCAGAATCCGCAAATCCGGCATCTCAGACCTTCTGATTTTGTATATAGGCAATGGGAGAGCTATCCTATTTAGAATTTCTGTGCTGGAATTAGCCTGAAAATACGACCATTTCTGACTTTTCGGGCAAAAATCTCAAAAATTTGGGCTTTTCAAAAAAAATTGAGCGATTCGGGTAAATCAGAAAATCTGAAAAATTGTGTTTTTGCTTGATTTTATCGAGTTTGCCCCTAATCCTATTACATCTATCTTTTTTTTAATCATAAATAAGCTGACATTGTGGGTTCTAGTGTGGTCTGACTTTTTTTTTAATAAAATATCAGATTTTGATAAATAACCCCATAAAAGCAAAATATGTTGTACAGGTAGGGGATCCTTTATCCACAGAGCTCTAAATTTATGGGAAGGACATCTCTTATAGACTCCATGTTAATCAAATAATACTTGTTTTTAAATTGTATTTCCTTTTTTCTCTGTAATAATAAACCAGTACATTGTATTTGATCCCAACTAAGATCCAATTCAGCCTTATTAGAGGCAAAACCAGCCTATTGGGCTTATTTAATGTTTAAATCATTTTACAGTAGACTTGAGACATGGAGATCCAAATTATGGAAAGATCCCTTATCCGGAAAACCGCAGGTCCTGAGCATTTTGGATACCAGGTCCCATACCTGTATTTGCTTTTATTGAGAACGGTTGCATATAGGTTTATTTTGTGTTTGTTGTGACTTTTGCTTGTGAGACACCGTCCCTGATCACAACTGTATCACTACAGGTATAGGATCCCTTAACCTGAAACCCGATATCCAGAAAGCTCCGAATTACGGAATGTCTTCCATAGACTCCATTTTATCCAAATAATCCAAATTTTTAAAAATAATTTCCCCAGGCCCCGAGCATTCTGGATAACAGGTCCCATACCTGTAGAACCCTTGCCACTGCTATGCTATGAGTCGTTAGAAAGAAATGGATTCCCCCGTGGAAGCACACAAATGCCAATGCTTTCCTTCAGTACAGTAACACTCTCCATATCTTGAAACATATTTTTAGACATGTTTTATTCTGCAGACTCAGCTTTTCCATTGAATTTTGGCTTTGAGACTGAGTGACCTAGGGAGCCCTGTCAGAATCAGTACACGTGATAGGCCGGGGGCAGCTTCCAAAGAACGTCTTATGACCAGGGACTTGTGATTAAAAGTTCATCGCATAGAAGAACATCTTTTATCCATCGTACAATCTCCATTCATCAAATCGCACACTATTTCAGGTTCTGCAGAGGTTATGTCCCAGTCTCCATAGCCGGTGGCTTATTCCAGGCTAACACAATTAGTATAAATAAAAGAAAAAATACAGTCGGTTGCTAAGGGTTACTAGACTGTCGCTAACTGTGGTCACAGTGATTGTTCCCTTTTAATTTACTATTATTATGATGTAGAGAGGGATATTCTGAGACGATTTGCAATCGGTGTTCATTTTTTATTCTTTATGGTTTTTGAGTTATTTAGCTTTTTATTCAACAGTTCTCTAGGTTGCAATTTCAGCAATCTTGTTGCTAGGGTCCAAATGACCCTAGCAACCAGGCACTGATTTGAATAAGAGACTGGAATATGGATAGGAGAGGGACTGAATAGAAAGATGAGTAATAAAAAGTAACAATAACAATAAATGTGTAGCCATACAGTGAATTTGTTTTTCACATATGTATCAAATGACAATATCCACTATTTTGGATTGACATATGCCCAATCCCTTTAAGTAAACCAAATAGGCTGGTTTTGCTTCCAATAAGGATTAATTATATCTTTGTTGGGATCAAGTACAAGCTACTGTTTTATTATTACACCGAAAAAGGAAATCAGTTTTAAAAATCTGGATTATTTTGGATGAAATGGAGTTTTCTGGATAACGGGTTTCTGAATAATGATCCCATACCTGTAGTATGGGGCCTCATGATTGCTGATGGCAGCCCTGATTTTGAATGAACTAAACATGCATAATGAATGTATTTTGGAAACTGGTTAGAATTTTCATTTTCTGCCATTGGGCAACATTTTAATGTCTGGGTTTATATCCCCTTTAATAACAACTTCTGTGGCATCGGCAGCTGCTTGTTTCTATGGGCACTCGTGCTACAATGATCTGTAAGTAGCTGAGCTACAGTGCGGCCTCCCCAGCCACAGATTCACTAATAACAAAATAAATGTAGGATTAACACCTTTCAAGTACTCCTCCTTGTGCCGCTAATGTTCCCTGCCATTCTGCCTGTCCCTCGCCTGTTTGCTCACATTTATTTCTCTCCGTTATACTTTGCATCCACAAACCATAGCGAGAGTCTCTCTAGCACCTCTGTTGTATAATGACTGCCCTCCTCAAGCAGCTTTGGGGCCCCACAGAGAATAACTTGCTCCTTCACTGCTTCCCGGCTCTTCCAAACGTATGCCGGTCTCACTACGCCTTTGAGCAATGCTGCAGTAATCTAATTCCTATCATCTTTCTCTTATAGATTCTGCCTCCAGCAACAGCAGTTCTACATAAAGAATCTACAGTAGAGTCTGTAGCAGGGTCGGACTGGGGGGCCCGGGCAGTGTCGGACTGGCCCACCAGGATACCAGGAAAACTCCCGGTGGGCCCAGGAGTCAGTGGGCCTCTTGCTTCTAACCATTTGGCCTATTTCAAGGCCATTCCCCATTTATGGGAACAAAGAGGCTTAATAATGGAAAACTAGAGTATAGTATGTAGAGAAAAGAGACTAGGATAATAAAGCGGTTGAGTGAAGAGGTATAATAGTTTAGATAGTGGGCCCTCAGCCTAAGGTCTTCTGGTGGGCCCCTGGCATCCCAGTCCGACACTGGACTGGGACACCAGGGGCCCACCAAAAACCCTTAGACCAGGGCCCACCCAAACACCTTTAGACCAGGGGCCCACTCTAAGTATTACCGTATATACTCGAGTATAAGCCGAGTTTTTCAGCCCCCAAAATATGCTGAAAAACTCTACCTCGGCTTATACTCGGGTCAAGCGCAAAAATGGTCGCCGGCGCCTAAGAATATTCGCCGGCGCCTTAGAATAGTAGCCGGCGCCTAAGAATATTCGCCAGCGCCTTAGAATAGTAGCCGCGCCTAAGAATATTCGCCGGCGCCTTAGAATAGTAGCCGGCGCCTAAGAATAGTCTTCCAAAAACGAGATTGAAACTTACCAGAAGCTGCTGCATTTCTCACCCTCGGCTTATACTCGAGTCAATAAGCTTTCCCAGTTTTTGGAGGTAAAATTAGGTACCTCGGCTTATACTCGGGACGGCTTATACTCGAGTATATACGGTATTTTCTTCCTTTCCTTAGTCAACCTCTGTTCTCCTAGTCTCTTTTCTTTCCATACTATAACATATAATTCCATCTATTTAGCCTCTTTATTCTCATAGAAATAGGGAATGGCAATGAAATAGGCCAAATGTTTAGAAGCATGAGGGCCCACTGACATCTTGGCCCACCGGGAGTTTTCCTGGTATCCCTGTGGGCCAGTCCGACACTGCCCCCTTACTGTCACTTGCTGGCTCAGCGAGGGAGCTGCTCAGTGCGCATGTGCAACGGCGTTGCTCTGCGCTAATGTGTTGGCGGTACTGCGCATCGCCGGAAATGATTTTTTTTCAAATCTAAATATCTGGAGAAGGGGTCTGGCCCGGCGGGGACCCATGAGGGTCGGGTTTTTTCCCGGTGTTCCGTCTGGCCAGTCCAACACTGGTCTGTACCCAGGGCTCAGATACCAACCCAAGCCAAGTGCAAAGCTTTAGATGGATGCAAAATTAAAAGAGAAGGAAAGGCTAAATCTAAGTAAGCTTTATCAGAAAGGTCTATATAAATACACCAGTAAACCCTCAAAGTAATGCTGCTCTGAGTCCTCTGTCAAAAGAAACAGCACATTTCTTTCCTTCTATTGTGTACTCATGGGCTTCTGTATCAGACTTCCTGTTTTCAGCTTAAACCTCCAGGGCTAGGGCTTGAGCATGCTCAGTTTGCTCCTCCCTTCTCTGCTGTAATCTGAGCCCAGAGCTATGAGAGCAGGGAGAGACTCAGGCAGGAGGTGATGTCACACCAAGCTAATATGGCAGCTGCTATCCTAAACAAACAAAGAGAGTTTCTAGAGCTGATTACTCAGGTATGGTAAAGCATTCTGCAGAATAAATATAGTGTTATAGCTTGTACTATTGTGGCTAATCTATTGGCAATAAACTGCCTCCGTAGCTTTCCTTCTCCTTTAAACATGCATTGATGCTATTCATTACATTACATACCGGTACCTGCTAGTCAGGAGCATAACTGCAGATGAAGTAGATGCTGCGGCTTCAGGGGGGCCCAGGAGGTATAGGGGCCCCATGAGACCCTAATTCATAACTATATCAATAAATATTGTTAAAACAAGTCAACCCCTAGACATTTTGGGGACCTGAAAAATAATTTGCCGTGGGGCCCAGTAATATCTAGTTACATCACTGATGCTAGTGATGTGTGGATTGACCAAAAACCACGGTGAGCCATGAGTTGACCACCGGTTGGGCAGGTTCAAGTTGGAATTTCACCAACCATTGCGGGTTAGGGTTGGGTACGGGTCGGACTGGGGAAGTACAGTCTCCACTGCTCCTAAAGATTCTCTGTCTTGGAACCAGAGGTGCGCACAGAAGTTGTGTATGGAGCAAGATTACTCAGGTACAGGTCTGGGGCAGGTCCTACAACATTTTGTGGCACAGGGTCGAGTGTGGGTTAAAGGAGAACTAAACCTTAAAAATGAATAGGGCTAAAAATGTCGTATTTTATATAGTGAACTTATTTCACGAGGCTAAAGTTTGAGCTTGTCAATAGCAGCAATGATCCAGGACTTCAAACTTGTCACAGGGGGTCACCATCTTGGAAAGTGTCTGTGACACTCACATGCTCAGTGGGCTCTGATTGGCTGTTGAGAAGCTAAGCTTAGGGCTCGTCACTAATTATCCAGCAGAAAATGAGCTTCCCTGGATGTAATATAAGCTGATGCTACAGGTTTGCTGATTATTCAATTCTGATGCTAATTGCACTGGTTTCTGTGCTGCCATGTAGTAATTATGTGTATTAATTACTAATCAGCCTTATATTGTGACATTTCTATTCTATGTGTACTGTATATTGTGAGTGGGTCCCTAAGCTCAGTAAGTGTCAGCAGCACAGAGCATGTGCAGTGAATCAGCAGAAAAGAAGATGGGGAGCTACTGGGGCATCTTTGGAGACACAGATCTTTACTGCTAAAGGGCTGTGGTTGCCTTGGGCTGGTACAGAAGCACAAAACATCATGTACAACATTTCTAGCTACTTCTTTAGTTAGGCTTTTAGGGTCAGTGCGAGTTGAGTTTTTGTTAAGTTTTTTATGACTAATACATGGCTCTTGGAACCTCCCACTACTTGTGAATACTGCACTGCCAAATGCAGGCAGCACTGTATTCACGAGGTTTACCATTTTTATATACCTCCCAACTGAGGGACAGTCCCTCTTTTGACAGCTCAACCCACAGTCCCTCATTTGTACTAGAAAGTTCTGTTTTTCTTTGCACTGAGCAGCCAGAAAAAGAAACAAAATTTCTAACTTTATTGGCTTTTGGCAGAGAGCCCAGAACAGCCACAGTTGCAGATAAGATACTTTTGTAACAATTTCAAGATAAGGAAATAAGTAATTGTAACAATATAAGATAACAGGTCCCCTGGTAGAAGTTAGAGTCACAGCTTAAAGGGTAATTCACCTTTATTAGTGAATTTGTAATAACTGACAAAAAAAACACACACAAAAGTTCAAACTTTCATAACCTGCCAAATTTTGTAAAATGAGCATGATAATTAGGGGTGTGGCCACAAAAAGGGGCATGGTAAAAATTGCCGCAACCAAACTTTTTTGTTCTTCTTTTTATTTCCAAAATGTTGGGAGGTATGTTTTTAGCGCTGTCTGTGTGGTCTTTTAACTGTGGGGTGGGCGGGATCTGGGCTTTCGGCGGGCAGAGCCCAGGGGCGCTGAAAATTTTGTTGAACGGGCCCCATGATTTCTAATGGGGGCCCTGGCCACAGGCCTCTGTGCTCCGAAATTCATGTACCATCAAAGGCAAAGTGAGTTTTTGACATTTTGTACAATGCCTTCCAATTGGTAATTGACTCCTATAGGAATTTGCTTTCAAATGTGTCCGTCTTCCATCTTTGATCCTGGTACTGAAGGCCTGACCATTACTACAAGACTCAGTCAAGTCACACAATGAATTCTCTCACTGGTCATTCTGTTGGCTTAATCTTCTCCCAGTTCTGCTTTCTGAGTAATTCTCCTTTCCTTCTGTCTAACCGCAGCCTAATAATATTTTCTCTGAACTGCCCATCTGTGCTCCAAAGAAGAGGGGAAAAACAAGCTTCTCCAGCAATAGATTCAGGCAGAAAATACATCTCCTGGATCTCCGGGGTCTGGAAATTGAGTGGGGGTTTTGAAGAAACTGAGGTCTCTCTTGGCATGACAAGTCACAACCAGGGAGTTCAAGAACAAACAGAGGGTTGCAGATTAAAAGGGTTATTTATTAAAGTCCGAATGCCAAAAACTCAAGTTTTTTTTTTTTTTACTATATATATATATATATATACTATAAAACTGAGGTTGAATATAAGTCAATGGTAGAGGTCTCAATCCTATCCGAATTTCGAGCTATTTTTTTGTGTACTTCGACTAGGGTATAGTCCAAATTAGATTTGAAAAAAATTTGAAAATTCAAATATTGAAATTAATTATGTACTGTCTCTTTAAAAAATAGTCTTTGACCATTCACCATCTAAAACCTACCAAATTGTTGTTTAAGCCTATGGGGGACCTCCTAGAACCCATTTGGAGTCAATTGGTGGACTTTGAAAAATATACAGTTTTTTTGGGGAAAAATGTCAATTTGAATTCGATCGAATGTTGTAAATAATCAATAAATCAGTGGGAGTGGTCCCTATACTATTTGGAAGTTTCTATTGGCTGCACTGGAATTATCCTGAAAATTCGACTGGATTTTCACTAGATTTTTTTGGGTTTGTCCCCGATCCAATAAATTTATGTTTTTTTTAAATAATAAATAAGGTCCAATCGTGGATTCTAGTTCGGTCAGACTTTTTAAATGTAATGATTTTTTTGGACTATGATAAATAAGGCTCTTGGGGGCCTTATTTATCATAGTCCAAGTCTGACCGAACTAGAATCTACGATTGGACCTTATTTATTCGACCGATTCGAATTTGGTTAAATACAGACCTATTTGATCGAAAACTGACCTATTCGGCCAAAAAAAACTTAATTTTGATTGGTCTTTTTGAATTCAGATTTCAAAGTTTTTCAAATTCGAAATCCAATTCTTGATAAATATGCCCCTAAGTCAAAGTTTTTTTCTTTGGCCGAATAGGTCCATATTCTGCTGAATTTTAATCGTGCGAATCGAAATAATAGAGCATTCGATCGAATTCAAATTGAAGTTTTTCTCCAAAAAAACCCTTGATTTTTCAAAGTCCACCAATTGACTCCAAATAGGTTCTAGGAGGCCCCCCATAGGCCAAAGCAGGTTTTAGATGGCGAATGATCGAAGCCGAATTTTTAAAGAGACAGTACATGATAAATTTCGATATTTGAATTTTTTTCAAATTTGAATCGAATTTGAACCATTCCCTAGTCGAAGTACACAAAAAATAGCTCGAAATTTGAACTTTTTGAATTTGAAAATTCCCTTCGACCTTTCATAAATCTGCCCCTTAGTATCACGTAGAGAGGGATATTCTAAGACAATTTGAAATTGGTTTTCTTTTGTTATTTGTTGTTTTTCAAGTTATTTGTCTTTTTATTCAGCAGCTCTCCAGTTTGCAATCTGGTTGCTAAGGTCCAAATGGCCCTAGCAACCAGGCATTGATTTGAATAAGAGACTGGAATATGAATAGGAGAGGCCTGAATAGAAAGATGAGTAATAAAAAGTCGCGATAACAATAAGGGGGTTATTTATTAAAACCCGAATGTTAAAATCTCGAAAAGTTTTTTCACTAGAAAACTCGAATTGTTTAGAGGAATTTGAAAAAAATATGTGAATATTCAAATATCGAAATTTATCATGTACTGTCTCTTTAAAATTCGACTTCGACCATTCGCCATCTAAAACGTGCCGAATTGCTGTTTTAGCCTATGGGGGACCTCCTAGAACCTATTTGGAGTCAATTGGTGGACTTTGAAAAATCAAAGGTTTTTTTGGGAAAAACTTTTGAATCGAATGCGCTATTCCTTCGAATTGTACGATTCTAATTCGGCTGAATATGGACCTATTCTACTGAAAACTGACCTATTAGCCCCAAAAAAAACCTTTCAACTTAATTTCGGTTGGTCTTTTTGAATTTGAGTTTCGACGTTTTTTCAATTCGAAATTCGACCCTTGATAAATATGCCCCTTACAGTTAATTTAAAGATGAACAACCCCAAATAAATGATCCCTTTTCTTATTTGATGACAGTCTCCATTATCAATGTACAAGTGCCATCTGCAGCCTAATTCCAGTAGAAAGTGCTTTGAGTAGAACATGAGACTCCCCAGTGAAGCTTAAAGTGCCGAGTACCAGGGTTCAAGTGGGCAGGGAGTCATTGGTTTCTACAGAGAGGAGAGCTGGCAGTTTATTTCGGTGCTTAGAGCGGGGAAGGCACAATGTGGCGGCATTTATAGAGGTTAAAGACAGGTGCCTGGGGACTTGTTTGCAGCATCACTGATATCTACACACAAACACATGTTAAGTGACACTCGCCTACTACAGCCATTCAATAGGAACATCCTCATTAAACCTCAGCAGCTCAGGTTCCTAAGTGGCGGCCATAACAGGCTCTTGTGCAACCGCCGGCTCCTTTACTTCATACAAACTGCCGCCTACAGCTATGTCATGTCAACTCCACCCAAAAACCTGTTTTCTGCAAAATAATAACAAAATAATGTACCCCTACACACAAACCAATTGCACCTCTTCTTCTTCCTAGCACTAACTGCAAGGGACCACTCTAATCAATGCTTGCCATGAGTAGGGCTAAGTAATATCGGCATGCAACACGTATGGGATCTGTTATCCGGAAACCCCTTATCCAGAAAGCTCCAAATTATGGAAAGGCCATCTCCTATAGACGCCATTTTATCCAAATAATCCAATTTTTTAAAAATGATTTCCTTTTTCTGCAAAATAGCTTGTACTTGATCCCAACTAAGATATAATTAATCCTAATTGGAAGCAAAACCAGACCATTGGGTTTATTTAGGGGGCACATTTACCTAGGGTTGAATATCGAGGGTTAATTAACCCTCGATATTCGACCATCAAAGTAAAATCCTTCGACTTCGAATATCGAAGTCAAAGGATTTACCGCTATTCCCACGATCGTGCGATTCGAAGGATTTTCCTTCGATCAGAAAATTGTTAGGAATCCTATAAGGACCTTCCCCATAGGCTAACATTGGCCTCGATAGGTTTTAGGTGGCGAACTAGGGGGTCGAAGAATTTTTTAAAGAGACAGTACTTCGACTATCGAATAGTCGAATAGTCGAACGATTTTTAGTTCAAATCGTTTGATTCAAAGTCGAAGGTCGAAGTAGCCCATTCGATGGTCGAAGTAGCCAAAAAAAACATTTGAAATTAGAACTATTTTTCCTCTATTCTTTCACTCGAACTAAGTAAATGGGCCCCCCAATGTTTACATGATTTTCTAGTAGACTTAAGGTATGAAGATCTAAACGATAGAAAGGTCTGTTATCCGGAAAACCAAAGTTTTTTGGATAACAGGTCCCATACCTGTAAATAGTGAATAAAGTACCCCCTCTTGTAAAATATAAGGATATTATAAGTTACAGAGGAGTTTTATGACCATATAAAAGCACGAGTGTTATTATACAGGTCATGGAAGGTGACTTCTAATATCCTCATATTTTGTCCAGTAAAGGGGTGGTTCACCCGTAAGTTAAAGGGATCCTGTCATCGGAAAACATGTTTTCTTCAAAATGAATCAGTTAATATTGCTACTCCAGCAGAATTCTGCACTGAAATCCATTTCTCAAAAGAGCAAACAGATTTTTTTTATATTCAATTTTGAAATCTGACATGGGGATAGACATATTGTCAATTTCCCAGCTGCCCCCAGTCATGTGACTTGTGCCTGCACTTTGGGAGAGAAATGCTTTCTGGCAGGCTGCTGTTTTTCCTTCTCAATGTAACTGAATGTGTCTCAGTGGGACATGGGTTTTTACTATTGAGTGTTGTTCTTATATCTACCAGGCTGTTATCTTGTGTTAGGGAGCTGTTATCAGGTTACTTTCCCATTGTTCTTTTGTTTGGCTGCTGGGGGGGAAAAAGGGAGGGGGTGATATCACTCCAACTTGCAGTACAGCAGTAAAGAGTGATTGAAGTTCATCAGAGCACAAGTCACATGACTTGGGGCAGCTGGGAAATTGACAATATGTCTAGCCCCATGTCAGATTTCAAAATTGAATATAAAAAAATCTGTTTGCTCTTTTGAGAAATGGATTTCAGTGCAGAATTCTGCTGGAGCAGCACTATTAACTGATGTCTTTTCCCATGACAGTATCCCTTTAACTTTGTTCTTTAATTAAAGGTAACAGGTTACATAGCAAAGATAGATAACAAAAATATAGTCTTATAGAGTTATGTATAAAAGCAACACAACTTTAATTTAACCTTTAGTATGTTATAAAATAGCTAATTATACAGTAAGCAACTTTTCAATTTGGTCTTCATTTTTTTTTTATAGGTTTTGAATTATTTTCTGCCTTCTTCTTCTGACTCTTTCTAGCTTTCAAATCGGGGTCACTGTCCCCATCTAAAAAAGAAATTCTCTGTAAGGCTACACATTTATTGTTATTGCTACTTTTTATTCCTCATCTTTCTATTCAGGCTTCTCCTATTCATATTCCAGTCTCTTATTCAAATCAATGCATGGTTGCTAAGGGAATTTGGATCCTAGCCATACCTCCCAACATTTTGGTAATAGAAGGGACAAAAGGTTTGGGAAATTTTATCACCACACCCATTTTATGGCCACACCCCCTAATTGCCACATCCATTTAAAAAAAATTGGCAGGTTATGGAAAGTTTGAAAACATTTCTGGGGGTTTTAGTATTATTACAGTTTTCCTAATGAAGGTAAAATTGCCCTTTGAGCTGCAAATCTCAGTTTCCCCAAGAGACCTGCTTATCTTAAATAGCTACAATTGTTTCTTTGCTGGTCTTAAATTGTTACAAATGTATCTAAGTGCAGCAGCCACGTATTCCGTTCTCTCTGCCAAAAGCCAATTAAGTTTTACAAACATTGTATGTTTTCTGGCTGTTCGGTGCAGGAGATCAAAGAGAGCTGTCAAAATCAGGACTGTCCTGCGAAAAACAGGACAGTTGAAAGGTATTTGCAAACTGGAGAGCTGCTGAATAAAAAGCTAAATAACTCAAAACCCACAATTGATAAAAAATGAAGACCAATTGCAAATTGTCTCAGTATAACACTCTCTATACCATTCTAAAAGTTAATTTAAAGGCAAACAACCCCTCTAAGGACTATGGCTGACATGGGTGTATTTTGGGCAAATAGAGAGTGAAACTGTTCTAGCAGAATTACAGGAAAGTGTCAGGAGGGTGTATCTGGGATAGAAAATATCCTTGAGCAGTGTGCAAATGATACCTAATTCCTTCTTGTTTACTGGCTATCAGGAATGTTCAGCCTGTGTGCTTGCAGCTAAACCACAAAACCTGAGCACCCACATGCCCGCACTTACTGACATGCACCCTAACTCCCCCTCCACCTTACACCCATACAGTACCCTTTCCATTTCGTACCATTTTGTGGTCTAATATAAATAAACAAGTGCAAAATAACAAACTCCACTAACTGTCATACGAATCTGTCGGCAGTGAGCCCCAGGCCTTTGTGCTCCGAATGCTCAGAGCCACCTACACACGTCTTGAAAGCCCTTCATTTCTATGGCTTGAAGTGAATTACTGTCATTCCCTGGATACAAACTTGAGGCAGGTCAGTGGAAAAGCAATAACCCTCCTCTGCGCAGTCAGGTCTAATGGTGTGTGAGCGGGACTAACTGTCAGTTTGTGTGTTTGTTTGTCATAAAGGCGGCAGTGAGTCATCTCTGTAACCTTGGTACCAGTCCCCCTCAGTGCCCCTTCTCCATGCTCCAAAGTTTCACTATAGTGGCCCTGCAGCACATCCCATATATATATTTATATATACACACCTCCCAACATTTTGGGGGGTAAAAAAGTTGGCACTAGTGATGGGTCGAATTTGTCCCATTTCGCTTCACCACGAATTTCCCGCGAAATTTGCGAAGCGGCGCAAGTCAATGGGCGTCAGTTTATCATCACCCATGCAATCTCCCTGAACTGCCTTCCCCCTGCCATCAGCCTGCTAAAATGGAAAACCGCCTGCGGCAATGCACTCGCGGCCTTCAATTTCCGAAGTTGCCTCACGAGGAAACTTCGGGTGACTTCGGAAAACTAAGTGCTCCGACTGCCATCCCGCCGGCAATTTTCTAGCCGGCGGGAGGCGGTTCGAGGAGCTTAGTCGCCCTGAAGAAGAGGAGATTTGTCGCAACTTATTTCCCCGAATCTAAGCGTGTGTCCCTGAGCTGAAAAGCAGGAAGTAGTGTTCTGGCTATTATGTTACACATCCAGTCACTCCAGCCTTTATACATTACATTTTTGCCTAACTAACTTATTATTTTGCACATACTATCTATTTAACCAGTTTTTTTTTCTACTTTACTGAACTGTTCCTTTAAGGGCACTTCATACAGACTAATACAGAGGTAGGTGGATACGTATAACAGTAGAAAGCTCATAATAGGTGTCACTTGGATGAAAGGAGACAGGATGAGAGATGTGATTGAAAACCTTTGATACATCAAAGGGATCAAGTGAGTTCAGGAATGAGTTCAGGAGGATAAAGGGAAATACTAGAAGAAGAAGCAGCCATGCCTGGAAGCGTTCAGGTGGGAAGCTTAGGAATAGGGTGGTGGGTGCCAGTAGACTAGTGTTTATTACAGAAGCAGCACAGATCACGTGACTAACTAACTGAAGCTGCCCATATAATAACTGTCAGCTCATCCCCTGGAGACTGAGTTGTCAGCTTACTGGCCTGTGTATGATGTCTGTTAGCCAGCCTGCCTGCCAGCAGAAGCGATCCTAGAGGGGAACGGGACCTGGTGTGTGACGCGCAGCTGGGCCCCGCCCCCCTCCGTACGGCCGCATTTGCAACGGCGAACGGACTGCCGGGGGGGCCCTGGCCCACTCGCACCCCCTGCTCCGCCGGTAGTTCCGCCACTGCCTGCCAGATATATGGACAAAAATCAGCCAATCTTCATGGATGATCCAATCATTGGCCCAGGGCAAAACTGGCCAAAGTTCCACTTGTTATGTGAGGCCACCAACTGAGTAAACCTGAACCAACCTTACATTGGCCGTATGGAAATGAGTCAGGATATACAGGTACGGGACCGGTTATCCAGAATTCTCGGGACCTGGGGCTCTCCAGATAACGGATCTTTCTGTAATTTGGATCTTCATACCTTAAGTCTACTAGAAAATCATGTAAATATTAAATAAACCCAATAGGCTGGTTTTGCTTTTGCCTCTAGTGAGTAAAAGTGTCACCTTCTTTCTGCGCAGAGGAGAGACAGGAACAACAGCATTCCCTTGCACTACAGGTATGGGACCTGTTATCCAGAATGCTGGGACCTGGGGTTAACGGATCTTTCCATAATTTGGATCTTTATACCTTAAGTCTACTAGAAAATCATATAAACATTAAATAAACCCAATAGGCTGGTTTTGCTTCCAATAAGGATTAATTATATCTTAGTTGGGATCAAGTACAAGTTACTGTTTTATTATTACAGAGAAAAAGGAAATCATTTTTAAAAATGTGGTTTATTTGGACAAAATAGAGTCTATTGGTGATGACCTTCCCATAATTTGGAGCTTTCTGGATAACGGGTTTCCAGATAATGGATTCCATACCTGTACTGTGTACAGAAAGCCCTTAAGTGTGCACAGTCAGAGGTTCTATGGGAGTAAGCCGCCTTTTTGTCACCACGGGGTCCTGATTTAATATTCTCTCAGCTCGTTTTATGGCAGGAACAGTATTTGGTAAAAAACTATTTTTTTAGGAAATAATTACTCATTTTAAAAAGATAAAAGATACAGGCATGGGGTCCGTTATCCGGAAACCAGTTATCAGGAAAGATCCAAATTACGGGAAGGCCATCTCCCATAGACTCCATTATAATTAAATCATTTTTAAAAATGATTTCCTTTTTCTGTGTAATAATAAAACAGTCGCTTGTACTTGATCCCAACTAAGATATAATTAATCCTTATTGGAAGCAAAACCAGCCTATTGGGTTTAATTAATGCTTGAATGAAATGTTGGTATGGAGATGGATAGATATCTTATACTGAAAACCCAATGTTCTGAGTATTCTGGATAACAGGTCCCATCCTGTATAAATCATAAACAGAGTGTAATCTGCTCTTAAGAGCCAAAATAATCCAGGAATAATGTAAAGGGAAGCATAATGCATGTACATTTACTAGGGATGCACCAAATCCACTATTTTGGATTCGTCCTAACCCCCGACTCCTTTGCGAATACTGAATCTAATCCGAATCGTAATTTGCATATGCAAATTAGGGGTGTGAAGGGGAAAACATTTTTATTTTCCTTGCTTTGTGACAAAAAGTCACACCATTTCCTTTCCCGTCCCTCATTTGTATATTCAAATTAGGATTCGGATTCGATTCGGCCGAATCCGAATCCTGCTGAAAAAGGCCGAATCCCGAACCGAATCCTGGATTCGGTGCATCCCTATCATTTACATAAATAACAACACCCAACAATCAAATAAATAAGATAATGGCCCAGTTCATTGCTCCATGCTTTTGTTTTTTAAAAAAGGGAGGTCCTGGAGTTCCATCTCCATCTGTCAGGCTGTTAATCCAACCCTAGATTAAACCCAGGCACTATCCACAGAAAAACACTCACCGGAGACGACTCTGCCCTCAGCTCAATGGAATCATCTTCAACGATGGCCAAATCTTCCTTCCTCACATCTGTTATCTTGAAAATCCTTTCAGCACCACCTATAATAATATAAAGAGTTGCTCAGGAGATCTACTTTTGGTTGAATGGAGGCCATTCTGATTATGGGCAGATCATGGCCGAGGGCCTGTGCAAATCTGTTGGGGGGAGACGGCACCAAGAGTCCACGTCTGATTTATTTTCAGATTCAGTTTGGCCAGGCACATGAAATCCCGTAATCCTTCTAAAAAAAAAAAAAGGCCGGATTCTGGCTAAATCCCGAATCTAATCCTTAATTTGGTGCATCCCTAATATCCGAGTACTTTGGGGAATGATTCTATGCATTTCAATGGTAATGTTACTGGCCTGTTACTTTCATTAGGTCACCACTATGGTCTTGGTGTTGGGGGAACCCAGAAGATACAAACCAACACATGGAGGATATTAAAGGGGTTGTTCACCCTTAATGGGGAACTATGGCAAAAATGAAAATTTAATTTAATTTTCATCATACTGAAATAAGAAACTTTCTAAATACAATCAATTAAATATTCTGCATTGATTCTGATATAATCAAGTTTATCTTCACTATCCCTCTCTCAGCATCTGTTTCTCCTCATTCTCTCTTCATTCAGCAGTTGGGTGTCAGATATTCATTGACAGTTAAGGTGGCCATACACGGGCCGATAAAAGCTGCCGACAGACCAAGTCGGCAGCTTATTGGCCCGTGTATGGGGGCCCCCGACGGGCTTCCCCGATCGAGATCTGGCCGAAAGTCGGCCAGATCTCGATCGGATGGGGTTAAAAATCCCGTCGGATCGCGGCCGCATCTGTTCGTTGATGGCCCGTTTGGCGAACGCTAGGATCCGATCGTTGGGCCCTAGGGCCCACGATCGGATCAGCCCGATATTGCCCACCTCAAGGTGGGCATATCGGAGGGAGATCCGCTCGTTTGGCGACATCGCCAAACGAGCGGATCTATCCGTGTATGGCCACCTTTAGATCCATTATATCTTATAGGGGGGCTCGTTTCCTAGTAGATGTATTAGAGTTCACTCAAATAACTGATTCCAGTACAAACAAAATCTAACAAAATAACTGCCTTTTGTACAAATCCTGCATGTAGAGAGACATGATGTCTGGTGAGTTTAATAGAGTGACCTCTAATACATCTTCTAGGCAAAAGGAGCCCCCCTATAAGATATATTGGATCTAACTGTCAGTGAATATCTGACACCCAACTGCTGCATGAAGAGAGAATGAAGAGAAACAGATGCTGAGAGAGGGATAGTGAAGATAAACTTGATTATTTCAGAAACGGTACAGAATTTTTAATTGTTTATAGTTAGAAAGCTTCATATTTCAATATGATGAAGCTTATATTAAATTTTCATTTTCGCAGTAGTTCCCCTTTGAATTAACTTTTAGTTTTAGTGATGTAGAGAGTGAGACAATTTACAGTTGGTAGGGATGCACTCAATCCAGGATTTGGTCCTGGTTTCGACAAGGATTCAGCCTTGTTGGCAGGATTCGGATTCGGCCGAATCCTTGTGCCTGGCTGAACTGAATCCGAAATTGCATATGTAAGTTAGAGGCAGGAAGGATAATCATGTGACTTTTCATCACAAAACAAGGAAGTACAAAAAAAATTTTACACTCCTTCCTTTCCCTCCCTTGATTTGCAATTTGCATATGCAAATTAGCATTCAGTTCATATCTGGCGATTATTTCACGAAGGATTCTGACCCAAATAGTGGATTTGTGAATCCCTAGTAATTGGTTATCATTTTTTATTATTTTTTTTTCTGGTTTGAGTTATTTAGCTTTTTATTCAGCGTCTCTCCAGTTTGCAGTTTCTTGCAATCTGGTTGCTAGGGTCTAAATTCCCCTAGCAACCATGCACTGATTTTTTTTAAGAGATTGAAATGCTAGAACTCATTACCCCAAGCACTTACCGTGTGTCATCCAAACACTGCTGCCTACTGTAAACGGCAGATTTATCAAGAGTCGAATTTCGAATATAAAAAACTTAAAAAAGACCAAATTTATTTAAAAAAATCGAAGTTTTCAGGTGAATAGGCCGTTTTCGTTCGACTTCGAATTGTACAAATCGAAGGAACATCATATTCAATCTAAGTCCACCAATTGACTCCAAAGAGGTTCTAGGAGATCCCCCATAGGCTAAAACAGCAATTTGGCAGGTTTTAGATGGTGAATGGTCGAAGTCAAAGTTTTAAAGAGACAGTACAAGATAAATTTCAACATTCAAATTTTTTTCCCTAGTCGAAGTACACAAAAAGTAGCTTGAAATTCAAATTTTTTTAATTCGAATTTTCACTTCGACCCTTGCTAAATCTGCCCCAAATGTTTAAAGGAGTTGTTCACCTTTAAATAAAATTTTAGTAGGATGTAAAGACAATTTGCAAGTGGTTTTCATTTTTTATTATTTATAGTTTTCGAGTTATTTATCTTTTTATGCATCAGTTTACAGTTTAAGAAAAATGGTTGCTAGGGTCCACATTACCCTAGCAACCATGCATTGATTTGAATAAGAGAATGGAGTATAAATAGGAGAGGCCTGAATAGAAAGAGGAGTAATAAAAAGTAGCAATAACAATACATTTGTAGCCTAAGGGTAAGGCCACACTAAGCGATAGCGCGGCGATTTGACTCGCCGCGACTATTCGCCGCGACTTTTAATCCTCAATCGCTGGCGAAACTTTGGCGCTGGCGTCTATGGGGAATCGCTGCGTAAAAACACACGCGGCGATCTTTTTTCTATTGTCGCTCGAAATCGCCTCGCTAGGCGATTTCGAGCGACAATAGAAAAAAGATCGCCGCGTGTGTTTTTACGCTGGCGATTTTGCGCGATTTCCCATAGACGCCAGCGCCAAAGTTTCGCCAGCGATTGAGGATTAAAAGTCGCGGCGAATAGTCGCGGCGAGTCAAATCGCCGCGCTATCGCTTAGTGTGGCCTTACCCTTACAGAGCATTTGTTTTTAGATGGGGTCAGTGACCCTCATTTGAAAGCTGGAAAGCATCGGAAAGGGTTGCAGATTGTATGACAGCTCCAGGGCTTCAATGGAACCAATTGGAGGACAGCAATGATGAGCTATGAACTGGAGGCATGACGGTGGCTACCGTGAGGCCCATAATAACCAAATAACAAGGCAAATAATGTGCTCCTACAGTAGTTACAGCAGCTGAAATAAAGGGTTCAGAGCAAATGTTCAGCAGCCTCCAGCGCAATTATCTTTTCAAGGGTCCATAAAGAGAATGAAACAAAACAAGAAAATCAATAGAAACACTTTTCCATGAGAAGGAAAGAATAAAATGGTTTCAAAATCACTCCCTCCTTCTCCCGTGAGCCGTTTCCTACGACATTAATAAGTTCAGCCCATTGTGACATTAGCAAAACCTTTGCTCTTTATAACTCAGAACCCAATAAACTGAAAAGCTGAACAGATCACTTCCCTGTGACAGCTCAGAGCAGAACACAGGCGGAAAGATAATATATATATTTATTGGGTGCTTATTATAGGTTTTGGACTTGCTCCTGCAGGTAGATAGAGGCAACAGAATGGATAGAAGACAATGGTGTGGGCGTAGGAAGGACAGACAGAAGAAAAGCTTCCAGGGAACAAGGACACTAATCATATATTTCTCTCCTCTTACATATTTACAAAATAAAGCTACTCATGAGAAAGAAAGGGAATATAGCCCCTATTTATCAGTTGGTGATAACCCCTGTGATATCTGAACCGGTCACATCACATGTGGATAAACCTAAAACCTAGAGAAGAGTCTCCAAACTTTTTTTTACCCGTGAGCAACACAAGCAGGAAAAAAGTCAATTGGGGTGTCAAATAAGGGCTGTGATTGGCTATTTGGTAGCCCTTATGTAGAGTGGCAGCTACAGGAGACTCGGTTTGGCAGTGCATATGGGTTTTACACAACCAAAACTTGCCTCCAAGCCTGGAATTCAAAAATAAGCTCCTGCTTTGAGGCCACTGGGAGCAACATCCAAGGGGTTGATGAGTCAATGGTGACCTAGAGGGTCACATTTGGCTAAACCTAAGGCCATGATAACAACTCATGTTGTCCCCAAACTACTGGTCCCTAAAGGCCAATGTTCTTACCTGTGCCTGCATGGTCACCTTGGGTCAGTGATCCTTAACCAGTAGCTCGTGAGGAACATGTTGCTCCCCAACCCCCTGGATGTTTCTCCCAGTGGCCTCAAAGCAGATGATTATTTTTGAATTCCAGGCTTGGAGGCAACTTTTGGTTGTATAAAAACCAGGTGCACTGCCAAACAGAGTCTCAATGTAGGTTGACAATCCACATAGGGGCTACAAATTAGCCAATCACAGCACTTATTTGACACCCCAAGAACATTTCTCATACTAGCGTTGCTCCCCAACTCCTATCACTTCTGAATGTTGCTCACGGGTTCAAAAGGTTGGGGATCTCTGCCTTGGGTGTTTGGCCAAACCAGCTGGATCTTATAGGACACTTACAACTAGCGTCGCCACCTGGCCGGTAAAAATTGATTCCAATGTTATTAATAGGGAAAAAAGATAAATTTATAGGAAGGCAACCCTACTTCCAACTGACCTCCCACATGTACCTAAGGACGGCATTGGCCAATAGACTGTAAGCTGCTTAGACTGAAGGAGGGAGAAGTATGTAACTTATTAAAAGGGGGCAGTTGGCAGCCAAATGTACCTATAAGTAGTACCTATACCATATACCTGTACCTATAAGTAGTAGGTTGGGGTGTATCTGTAACATCAAGCCAGGAGAAGACTAAAGTCAATATCAACTTTATATTATAGTACAGGTATGGGACCTGTTATCCAGAATGTTCAAGACCTGGGGCTTTCCGGATAATGGATCTTTCCGTAATTTGGATATTCATACCTTAAGTCTACTAGAAAATCATGTAAACATTAAATAAACCCAATAGGCTGGTTTTGCCTCCAATAAGGATTAATTAAATCTAAGTTGTGATCAAATACGGGCCCTGGCACCAATGCTTTTTAAAAACTTTTATGGGGGGGCTCTGGCGCCAATGGGTTTTTTTTTTCAACGTATAAGGGGGCCCTGACCATCAATAGCTTTTTATAACTTGTGTGTCTGGGGGGTTACTTTTTTAGCACTGATGTCTGTGTGGTCTTTTAACTGTGATGAAGAGTGGGCGTGGTCTGGGCGGGGCTTGGGCGCAAGGGTGGGCGGCAAAAATGTTGTTGTACGGGGCACCGTAATTTCTAATGGTGGCCCTGTAAGCAGTTACAAAATAAAATCATAATATGGGACTCCCACAATGCATATTTGGTTGCCAGGGTCAGTGACCCTGACAAAGGATTTTTCTGCTGTAAACTGTAACTAGACAGAATAAATAATAGGATGGTAATTCCAAAAGCATGCACAATAAACAAAACACAGGCCATCTGAAAAGTGCTACGAGTAGGTCCATCAATAACATACTAAAAGTGAATGTAAAGGTGAGCTTCCCCTTTACAAATTGTAATAATGGTGATACATGTTCTCCTGTTGATCAAAGTGCTGTCACATCCCCTTTAAATAGAGTTTTTGTTAAGGGCTCTTACACACGGCCGTTTTTGCCTGTGCTCCCTTGCGTTGCGCTTTCTTCCGTTCAGCCGCAGGGGAGCGCAGGAGTAGATGCACTCAATTATTGTGAAGGTGCTGTACTCAGACAGATGCATGTTTGTGCCGAATGCAAGTAAAATGCAACATGCTGCGTCCCAACCTGCATTTGGCGCTTACATGCGTCTGTGTGAGTACAGCCCCCTTCAAAGTAATTTACTGCGTCTACTCCTGCGGCTGAATGGAAGAAAGCGCAACGCAAGGGAGCACAGGCAAAAACGGCGTGTGTAAGAGCCCTGAGTTTCAGACAGTTCACCAGAAATAAAGACTTTTTCCAATTACTTTCTATTTTTATTACTTTCTTCTAATATTGATGTGTAAATCTATTTTTTCACTTTTCTACAGCAGCTCTGGGAAGGGGGGGTCGCCGACCCTGTAAACTGTTCTAAATGGATACATTTAGTGGATACATTTCTTATCTTTGTCCCTGCTGAGCAGAATCCCTGAGTTTTATTACATTTAGGGGCACATTTACCTAGGGTCGAATATCGAGGGTTAATTAACCCTCGATATTCGACAGTCGAAGTAAAATCGTTCGAATATCGAAGTCAAAGGATTTTGCACTATTCCTACGATTGAACGATCGAAGGAATAATCGTCCTTCGAATCGAACGATTAAATCCTTCGTTCGAACGATTAAATCCTTCGAATCGAACGATTAAATCCTTCGAATCGAACGATTAAATCCTTCGAATCGAACGATTAAATCCTTCGAATCGAAGGATATTCCTTCAATCAGGAAATTGTTAGGAAGCCTATGGGGACCTTCCCCAAGAATTTTTTAAAGAGACAGTACTTCGACTATCGAATGGTCGAATAGTCGAACGATTTTTAGTTCGAATCGTTCGATTCGAAGGTCGTAGTCGAAGGTCGAAGTAGCCCATTCGATGGTCGAAGTAGCCATATTCAACCATTCGAAAACTTTTTTTCCACTATTCCTTCACTCGAACTAAGTAAATGGGCCCCTTAGAGTCTGCACCTGAATTACTGAGCTGTCAGACTCAAACATTCAACTTTAAACTTACATTTTGGAAAAACGGTACAAAATAAAAAATGGAAAGTATTTGAAAAAAGTCTTTATTTCTGGGGAACAATCTGAAAACAACTCAACTGAAAAGATGCAACTTTTTATGGTGTTGCTTTAATGCTCAGCAAGGTGAGTTGTGTTGGGAAGGAGAATAATATCTAGGCTTGTACAGTAACCTCACTCAGCTGACCCCTCTCCACCTGCAATGCTTCCACTCTAGTTCTCTGCCGCTGGGCTTTGTGTTCTGTCGGACCTTTCTATACACCCAGGAGATGTAATATAAACCCCTAAGGATTCCCGCTGTTTGCTGTGTGGGTTCAGTACAAAGCACTGGCAGGTGACTGATACATTAGTCATATTGTACATTACAGCCCAGAATAGGGACACACAGGAGGCGGCAATTTGTTGTTAAAGGGGTTGGTTCACCTTTAAATGAACGTTTACTATGATGTAGAGAGTGATATTCTGAGACAATTTGCAATTGGTTTTCTTTTTTCTTTTATTCAGCAGCTCTCCAGTTTGCAATTTCAGCCGTCTGGTTGTTAGGGTCCAAATTCCCCTGGCAACCAGACATTGATTTGAATAAGAGACTGGAATATGAATAGGAGAGACCTGAATAGAAAGAGGAGGAACAACAATACATTTGTAGCCTTACAGAGCATTTGATTTTTAGATGGGGTCAGTGACCCCTCCATTTGAAAGCTGGAAAATCAGAAGCAGAAGGCAAATAATTGAAAACCTATAAAAAAGAAACAAATAATGAAGACCAATTGAAAAGTTACGTAGAACTAGCTGTTCTATAACTACAGGTATGGGATCTGTTATCTGGAACCTCATTATCCAGAAAGCTACCAATTACAGAAAGTCTGTCATCCACAGACTCCATTTTATCCAAATAATCTTATTTTTTTTAAATGATTTCCTTTTTCTGTGTAATAATAAAACAGTAGCTTGTACTTGATCCCAACTACGATATAATTAATTCTAGGAATGCACCGAATCCACTATTTTGGATTCGGCTGAACCCCCGAATCCTTCACGAAAGATTCGTCCGATTACCGAACAGAATCCAAACCCTAATTTGCATATGCAAATTAGGGGTGGGAAGGGGAAAACATTTTTTACTTCCTTGTTTTGTGACAAAAGGTCACGCAATTTCCCTCCCGCCCCTAATTTGTATATGCAAATTAGGATTCGAATCAGGTTTGGCCGGTCAGAAGGATTCACCCTAATCCTGTTGAAAAAGCCCGAATCCTGGATTCGGTGCATCCCTACTTAATTCATATTGGAGCAAACCCTGCCTATTGGGTATATTTAATGTTTACATGATTTTCTCTAAGTATAAAGATCCAAATTACAGAAAGATCTGTTATCCGGAAAACCCCAGGTCCAGAGCATTCTGGATACCAGGTCCCATACCTGCCCCACTATACTAAAAGTTCACTTAAAGGTGAACCACCCCTTTAAAACAAGCAGCTAGTAGTCATTCCTTCACTGGGAAATGTCCCAGCTTGAAAACAAAACAATTTTATTTTTAATTTAAAAATTTTAAATTTATTTTTTTAAATTTTAGGAAAATGGCAGATCTTGAAAAATAGAAAGCGACTGAACCAAATTCATTATTTGTGGCTTACTATTTAAAAAAAAAAAAGGTTACTATAAGTGAACTTCCCCTTTAACACCATACACAAGCAATATAAATACCTGCGTAATAAGGGTGTTTGCCCTGTTACTCCCACGAGCAAGTGATAATTAGATCGAAGGTTATTTCTTGGGGTACAGCCCTTTTTGCATAATATTTTGTGGACAAAGATCCTTGGAAAGTGAAAATGATGCACCTCATTGTGCAGTCGCTTTATTTAGAGATATTTTTACAAGGCCATTCACGGGCAAAGTTTTCCCCCGGCCCATAGAGTTGTTGTTTGTTTCTAGTGCAGTTACAATAACAACAGCAAACAGGCGACTGGTTGCTAGGTGACGGGGCCAGGGCAAACAACAAGCTTGGTTTCCATACATTTATCTGAAGATGAATCCCATATTCCTGCTTTCCCTGGCTTCTATTTTACTGCCTTATTACCTGGATGGGGAAGATTAAAGGGGTTGTTCACCTTTGAATTAACTGTTAGTATGATGTAGAGAGTGATATTCTGAGACAATTTGCAATTGGTTTTCATTTTTTATTATTTGTGATTTTTGAGTTTTTACTGTTTTATTCAGCAGCTCTCCAGTTTGAAGTTTCAGCAATCTGGTTGCCAGGGTCCTAATTCCCCTAGCAACCATGCACTGAGACTGGAATATGAATAGGAGAGGCCTGAAGAGAAAGAGGAGTAATAAAAAATAGCAATAACAATAAATTTGCAGCTTTACAGAGCCTTTGTTTTCAGACAGGGTCAGTGACCCGCATTTGAAAGCTGGAAAGAGCCAGAAGAAAAAGACAAATAATTAAAAAGCTATAAAAAATAAATAATAAAGAACAATGGAAAAGTTGTTTAGAATTAGCCATTCTATAATATATTAAAAGTTAACTTAAAGGTGAACTACCCCGTTACAGAGACAAGGGGAAAGTGTTGGAAGGGTTACTGCCTGCGCTGATCTAATTTCCCTTCAGAAATAGGGATTGGTAACACTAGATAGGTACCTAATATATAGAGACAAGAGGAAAGTGTTGGAAGGGTTACTGTCTGCTCTGCTCTCATTTCCCTACAGAAATAGAGATTGGTAGTACTAGATAGGTACCTAATATATAGAGACAAGAGGAAAGTGTTGGAAGGGTTACTGTCTGCTCTGATCTCATTTCCCTACAGAAATAGGGATTGGTAACACTAGATAGGTACCTGATATATAGAGACAAGAGGAAAGTGTTGGAAGGGTTACTGTCTGCTCTCTCTCATTTCCCTACAGAAATAGGGATTGGTAGCACTAGATAGGTACCTAATATATAGAGACAAGAGGAAAGTGTTGGAAGGGTTACTGTCTGCTCTCTCTCATTTCCCTACAGAAATAGGGATTGGTAACACTAGATAGGTAGAGAATATATAGAGACAAGAGGAAAGTGTTGGAAGGGTTACTGTCTGCTCTCTCTCATTTCCCTACAGAAATAGGGATTGGTAGTACTAGATAGGTACCTAATATATAGAGACAAGAGGAAAGTGTTGGAAGGGTTACTGTCTGCTCTCTCTCATTTCCCTACAGAAATAGGGATTGGTAGCACTAGATAGGTACCTAATATATAGAGACAAGAGGAAAGTGTTGGAAGGGTTACTGTCTGCGCTGATCTCATTTTCCTACAGAAATAAGGATTGGTAACACTAGATAAGTACCTAATATATAGAGACAAGAGGAAAGTGTTGGAAGGGTTACTTTCTGCTCTCTCTCATTTCCCTACAGAAATAGGGATTGGTAGCACTAGATAAGTACCTAATATATAGAGACAAGAGGAAAGTGTTGGAAGGGTTACTGTCTGCTCTCTCTCATTTCCCTACAGAAATAGGGATTGGTAACACTAGATAGGTACCTAATATATAGAGACAAGAAGAAAGTGTTGGAAGGGTTACTGTCTGCTCTCTCTCATTTCCCTACAGAAATAGGGATTGGTAGTACTAGATAGGTACCTAATATATAGAGACAGAGACGAGAGGAAAGTGTTGGAAGGGTAACTGTCTGTTCTGTGTTTATTTCCCAAATCATATACAGTTATACTCGTAGATTCATTGAAAACAGGCTGCTCCGGGAATGTATGTTTTGGTTATTTTGCAGTCACTGACACCAGGACGAGATGCTGTCTTGGGATTTATTGCACCTGCATTATATTTATTTATTGAGAATGTTTTTGCCCTGACACATGCACCAGTATTATCATGTTCCCCACAAAAATGAGTAACACATGTTCCCTTCTCACTGTGAAATCCAACTCGCCAGTGATTACACGACCAGCTACAGTCTCACCCTCTGCAGAAATCTAATCCCGGCCACGGGCAGGTTTTTCCATACGCACAATAGGACGGACAAAAATGGTGCTTAATGCAACTGTATGTAAGTGCAAGGGAATCGCGTGTAATGTTTGTGTTCAATTTAAGACTGATTGCACTTAAGGACAATAACCCCCTAGGATGCTTGAGGGTCACTGTATGTTTAATTGCAGCTTAACTTGCCCTTTAAATATATGATAACTGCAATTAAAGGGGACCAATCATGAAAATGGACATTTAATATAAGCTTCAGCATAATGAAATAAGACGTTTTCTAAATATAATCAATAAAAAATTCTGTACTGTTTCTGAAATAATCAAGTTTATATTCACTATCCCTCTCTCAGCATCTGTTTCTCTTCATTCTGTCTTCATGCAGCAGTTGAGTGTCAGATATTCACTATTATATCTATGATATTCTTATATTCAATTATAATTTTCATGATAGTTCTCCTTTAAAAATGTATTTATTTCTCTTTAAGTATCGCCTTATTGTGCTAACAGATACCTTCTAGTTATAAAAAGGGGTCTACCTTATTCTGGGGAGATGCTTCACTGAGAAACAGTTCCATTACAAACATCAGTATTGTGTCCGAACCATGCACTGGTGGCGCTGTTCTATTGCTGTTTATGGAAAGGCACAGGCGAAAAGCGGTACTGCAAGATACGGTTTTGGATTACAAGAACTTTTGTAACAAACAACAGGCAGTACAGGAACTTTACTGGCAAGGGAGACTTTTCCTTAATTGTCCCAATAAAAGCATTTCCTAAAAAGCAAAAGAAATGAGTTGCAGGGAGTATAGGGGGAGGGCGGCCTTTGTCCAGCCTTTTGTTCCCCTATTAAAGTGTCAGCAGCTCGGCAAGAGAATCCTGAGGAGCTGTGGGAGCCAGGAGTGATGTCAGAGGGCTTGCCTCACATTCCAATGCCAAGTCTATTTGCTTACTTCTGGCTCCTGTGGGACATTCTTACACTAAACTCCCCGCATTCTTCAGCCAGCCGGCGTGTCTCAGCCGGTAACTTTAGCCTAAAACAACCGTCCTGACCTAAACTCCAGACAAGGGCCCTGGAAACTGAACACAATGTGCTGCTCTGATGTTCACTGGGATGGGAGACCAGATTTTGGGCTCAATTACCATCGCAAGCGCTAACACCGACGCAATACCCTTTTCACTAAGATACGGACGTTGCAGCCACCGGAAATTATGCAGGAATTATGGGGGACATATTGGATTGTGGTGAAAAAAACATGGCAGTTTGAATCAGTTTTTGCTCATTGCAAGTCTCTGGCGGGGAAGGCCAATTAATAGAGAGTTACAATAGTCTAGACGTGATATGATGAGAGTGAATAAGAATTTTGGCGGCATCTTGTTTGATAAATGATCATATTTTGGATACTGTATGTTCCTTAGGTGGAAGTGATATGATTTAACAAGTGACTGGATATGATGAGTGAAGGTCAGGGCAGAATCTAGGCACCGGGCCTGAGGAGACGGGGTGATAGTGAATTGTTAACTACAACAGATACTTCTGGGAAGTTGCCATCAGCAGACTAATTTCTCACAGAAGATATAAAATACCTGTGAGCAAAAACACCTTGTTTATGGAAGAAAAATACCTGGAATTGTCATAAATTCCCAATATTTTCAAGCATTGGCATGGCTCACACACAAACCAAGGGCAGCCATTCTTGCTAGCCAGGTGAAACCCTTGCCTCAGGCAGCAGCGAGGGGCCGGTTACAAGGGGCGGCAAAAAGTCGCTTCTTGTAACTTTAAGAGTGCCGAACTTCCGGGTTTTAACCCAGAAATTCCGCTCCGCTAGTGCAAAGAGCGCTATCGATACTGCCCCCTTAAACCCTCTCCGACGCTAATTTTTAAACGCGGAGCGGGAGAGGAGGGGGGCGGCAGCAGCCCCAGAATCGGCGCTGTTGCTAGCTTACATCAGCCAATGAGAGAGACAAATCTTTTACTCCCACGATACTTCCTGGTCCTGTTAGAACCTGCATTACTTCCTGTCAGGTGATCACAACAGCACAAACAGAACACCACAAAATGGTGGCTAAAAGTAAAAGAGCAATAGTTACTGATATGTAAATACCAATTGAATAGGATTCTTTCAAAGTTCATGTAATAGGATCTAAATATTTGTTGGTTCATTTTTCCTTTACTATAGGTCACCTTTCAAATAAATGCAGCAAAAGGGGAGTAACTGCCAGTCAGGGGCATTTCTGCATAATCCACGATTGGTCACTTTAAAGTCCCTTTAAAGGAATAGTTCAGTGTAAAAATAAAAACTGGGTAAATAGATAGGCTGTGCTAAATAAAAAATGTATCTAATATAGTTAGTTAGGCAAAAATGTAATGTATAAAGACTGGAGTGATTTGATGTATAATATGTCAGTCAGAACACTATATCCTGCTTTTCAGCTCTCTTGGTTTACACTGACTGGTAACCCTGGCTACCAGGCAGTAACCAATCAGAGACTTGAGGGGAGGCCACATGTGTCATATCTGTTGTTTTTGAATCTGAGCTGAATGCTGAGGATCAATTACAAACTCACTGAACAATTATGTCCCATGTGGCCCCCCTTATAGTCACTGACTAACTCAGAGTTAGAGAGCTGAAAAGCAGGAAGTAGTGTTCTGGCTATTATGTTACACATCCAGTCACTCCAGCCTTTTTTTTTTTTCCTACATTACATTTTTGCCTAACTTTTAGAAGTTTTAGAAGATTTTGCACAGCCTATCTATTTACCCAGTTTTTATTTTTATACTGAACTGTTCCTTTAAAGGTTTTGGGCAAATTAAAGTGTCCCAGGCGCTCAGATGAGATCACAGGACACAGGCAGACCTGTCACTTAAGCATCAATTGCTGGTGTGGATGGCGACCGAGCGGTTGCCGTAGAAACAGTCAAATTGCACACAACCAATTTAACGGTGGAATCATGCAGATATCCCACTAAACAAACAGCCCTGTCAGCTCGCCCGCCTTCGTATTTATGGAGCGTTTGCATCCGGGATGGAGACGGAGATTAGAGAGGCAGCGAGTTAATCAGATTGATGCTCCCCACCGGGGAAGTAATTGCTACCACAAAACAAACTCATTAGTCTGGAACGCTTGAATATTGAAGAATCTTCAAGGGTCTGATGAATTCCCGATACCAAATGTATCTTCTTTCCACCAGAACGGCGCTATTAATATGACCAATAACCAACGAGGGTACGAATCTGGGGCCGCGGTCTATCGCTGAACCCCCCTCCTGGGTTTTTCTCATAGCGTTTTTAAATTGCTCTTTCCCAGAGTTAAATATCTCTTGCTGGCCAGGCGGACGTTGCTTGAGTACAAAACAACTTTATTGGGAAAGTTCGCCTTTAATCATTGGAATCTACGTCGCTGCGAGAAAAGTTAGTGCCAGAGACACTATTTCAATCGATAGAATGTGCATGTTGCTTAGCAACAATCAGTCCTGGAAAGCATAACTCCCAACATTATGGAAATAAAAAAAGGGACAAAAACATTTTTTGTCCATGCCCATTTTTGTAGCCACACCCCTAATTACCATGTTCATTTTACAAAATTTGGCAGGTTATGAAAGTTTGAACATATTTCTGTGTTTTTTTTTTAGTTGATACAGTTTTGCTAAAGAAGGTGAATTGCCCTTTAAAGGAGAACTAAACTCTAAAAATGAATGTGCTAAAAATGGCATATTTTATACACTGAACTTATTGCACGAGGCTAAAGTGTCAGCTTGTCAATAGCAGCAATGATCCAGGACTTCAAACTTGTCACACGGGGTCACCATCTTGGAAAGTGTCTGTGACACTCACATGCTCAGTGGGCTCTGAGCAGCTGTTGAGAAGCTAAGCTTAGGGGTCATCACTAATTATTAAAAAAATAGATAAAAAATAGATAATGAAGACCAATTGAAAAGTTGCTTTAAGTTGGCCATTCTATAACATACTAAAAGTCAACTTAAAGGTGAACCACTCAGGGGCGTCACTACAGAGGAAGCAGACCCTGCGGCTACAGGGTGACCCAGAAGGTATAAGGGCCCAATGAGGCCCTAAATAATGAGCAATTTCATATTAATAATATCAGGACAACCTGGTTATGCTGGGGCCCTAAAATTAATTTGCTGTGGAGCCCAATAACATCTAGTCACACCACTTACCTTTAAATAACTGTTAGTATGATATAGAGAGTGATATTTTGAGACAATTTGCAATTGGTTTTCATTTTTATTATTTGTGGTTTTTGAGTTATTTAGCTTTTTATTCAGCAGCTCTCCAGTTTGCAATTTCAGCCATCTGGTTGCTAGGGTCAAAGTTACCCTAGCAACCATGCATTGAAATGAATAAGAGACTGGAATATGAATAGGAGAGGCCTGAATAGAAAGAGGAGTAATTAAAAGTAGCAATAACAATACATTTGTAGCCTTACAGAGCATTTGATTTAGATGGAGGTCAGTGACCCCCATTTGAAAGCTGGAAAAAGTCAGAAGAAGAAGACAAATTATTCAAAAACTATAAAAAGAAAAAAATAGCAATAACAATACATGTGTAGCCTTACAGAGCATTTGTTTTAGATGGGGGTCCGTGACCCCCATTTGAAAGCTGGAAAAAGTCCGAAGAAAAAGGCAAAAAATTAAAAAAATATAAAAAGAAGAAACGAGGGGCAACTGAAAAATTGCTTAGAATTGGCCATGCTATAACATGGAAAAACTTAACTGAAAGGTTAACCACCACACAGTACATTACACTATCATTCTGCTGAGAGTAACCACGGTGCCATCACAGTGGATTTTGGGTCCCCCCATTTGCAATACCGTTACTACTCTCTCAGCTTCTAACATGTAGTGAATATGGCTGGTAAGAGAGCCGACTCCCTGACAGACTTACTGCAATGTCCTTTATGGCCGCTCTGTGTCTGCTTAATGTGGCGCTAATTGTGATGTTGCTTTACTGTAGTGTGTGCCCTGCACAGTATGAGAGCAATTGACACCAACTGCATGGCCGCTCCGTGCTTGACATAATGATTCCAGTCTCCAGCCATGCAGTGCACGCGTCTGTGTGTATGTGAATATTCTCCGGGAGAACCTGAAAGTAATGATGAATTTTAGGCTACAAATCACACCCTGTTCAGTTGTTCCGGGCTCCCTGTTTAATCAGACGTGAAACAAACGCTGGTTGAGGCTGAGGCTTGTAAACACGGGCTAATTACAAAACTGTAACGTCAATTAGCCATCTATCTAAATATAGGACTCCACACTTCCTGCCCTGATATTACTCCCATGTTGGGATAATTACTGCTAATTAAGCCGGGAACTCATTAAGCTAAATGATCTCATTTATACCAACAAATAAAGATGGCTTCTAGTTATTTTAGAAAAATGTAACTTCTTAATAATGGAGACTCGTCACGTTGTTTCCAGGAGAGGAAAGTTCCATGCAATGTGGGATTACCAGAAGTCTCCACCGTGTGTCTTTATCCTGGGATAGAAAGTGTGGTTTTTGGGCAAAAGGTAATTTTGTTTCTGTAAGGCCCAGTTAACATAAGCGGATGGCCAATCCATCAGTCTCATAGGTCACTACAGAAGCAGCGATTGTGGATTGGATCACTTTGTAAGTGGGGCTAATTCACAAGATCGTTGGATTGATGGATGATGGATTTTAACACTACATGAGTTGAGCTGGAAGATCAGAGATGCTAATGGACTGGATTACTATTGTTGTGGGGCAAATGTACTAGATTACTATTGGTTTGGGGTTTATCAACTGGATCACTATTGCTGTTGGGCCAATGGACTAGATCATTATTGTTGTGGGGCAGATGGACTGGATCACTTTTGCTGTGGGGTTGATGGACTGGATCACTATTGCTATTAGGCTGATGAACTAGATCACTACTGCTGTGGGGGCTAATAGATCCAATAACTGTTGCTGTGGGACTGAACTTCTGGATCACTACTGCTGTGGGGGCTAATAGATTAAATCACTGTTGCTGTGGGACTGAGAGACTGGATCACTATAGCCGTGGGGCTGATGAACTAGATCACTACTGCCATGGTGGCTGATAGATCCAATCACAATTGCTGTGGGACTGAGAGACTGGATCACTATAGCTGTGGGGCTGATGAACTAGATCACTATTGCTGTGGGAACTGATAGATCCAATAACTGTTGCTGTGGGACTGAGAGACTGGATCACTATAGCTATGGGGCTGACAAACTAGATCACTACTGAGGTGGTGGCTGATTGATCCAATCACTATTGCTGTGGGACTGAGAGCCTGGATCACTATTGCTGTCGGGCTGGTTGACTAGATTACTATTGCTATGGGACTGAGAGACTGGATCACAATTGCTGTGGGTTGATGTACTGGATCAGTGTTGCTATTGGGCTGATGGACTAGATCACTACTGCTGTGGGACTGATGAACTAGATAACTGCTGTGGAGGCTGATAGATCCAATCACTATTGCTATGGTACTGAGAGACTAGATCAATATTGCAGTGGGTCTGTTGTCCTGGATCACAATTACTATGGGACTAATAGAGGAGTCCTGCAGATGTATTTTATAAGCACATTCTTTCCAGGACTTTTGTCTCATGTTAGGGGTCACCATGTATCATTTCTGGTCCATGAAAGGCAGTGGTACTGGGGGTGAGCTGGATGCTAGCTAGTGATATTGGTTTATTTGCTCCCCCTAAATAAGCCTAGAACCCAGCATGATGGTTGCTGAGTATAGAATTTATGGTGAATATTGATAAACAAGACATGAACAATGTGTGTTTTCATAGACTGTAAAGTCAAGTTTAGGTTGGTTCCTGACCACATGTTGGACCTCAAAAGTCAACTTGAACTCAGAAATGTCAGAAAACTCCTGAAAATGCAACTTCTGCTTGTGCCACAGACTTATGTAACTACGCCTGCTAAGTGGCAGAAAATGGGATGGCAAAAAACTAAAGGAACAAAGAGAGAAAGGCAACAGTAAAAAGAAAGGATAATCCAGGATCTAGTGGGAATGGAAGGGGTAAAGGAACAGACACTATCCAGGTCATTAGATACAGTATCTTGTAGAATCCACAGGGCAATAAGGGAGCAGAAGACAACAGGTGATGCTGGAGATTATCCAATGCGAAGGAAGATGAAGCAGGGATTAATATTGTGACAATAAGAGAGAAAAGGGGAAAACAGTAACAAGCTGTAGAGACTGAGGCAGAGACAGAAAGTTACAGCACATATAATAAAAAAGGGAAGGAATATAAGAAGACAAAGTATAAAACACTAAGGAAACAGAAAGAAAAGGAAACAAAAAGGTTTTTCTCATTGTATACACTGTATCCCTTATTTACTTGGGAGCAAACTTTATTTTAGTGTATATATATATATATATATATATATATATATATATATATATATATATATATATATATATATATTGTGCACTCATTTGATCTACGCTGCAGCCTGTGTTCTGCACACAGGGAATAACCAAGAGACCCATTTGAAAGGAAGGCGCATGTTACACAAGCTGACAGGCACATACATTATTCTTCACCGTCTCAAGCAACAAACAAACAAAAACAAAACCCTTTCAAGATTGCAGGCATCCAGTGTGGCCCAAGGGATAATAAAGAACCAATTTGCAGAGCCCTGAGATGCCTTTCTCTCCTCCTTCCCTGAACAGGTGCTGCTCAAACTGTCAGCTGGGTCAGTGAAGGGGAACAGCTGGGGAATCCCAGGAGAAATATCGTGGGGGGCCCTAAGAGATGAATGGGCCTTAGCTACGTCTCAGCCTGCAAAGCTCATCGCTGGTAACTGACACTTTCATGGAATGACGAGCACAGCACTTTAATGAGGGGCCCGAGTGGTGCCACCAATGTGCAGCTTATAGAATAGGAAAGTAAATGCAACCGACACCCATTATTATAAACTAATTACAGCTGTACAGCTATTCCATTTGCTACACTCGCTAGGCCAGTTATTTACAGGGCAGATAGAAATGTGTGTTTTCATAAGAACAGGGAGGTCTAATTCTTAAGATAATTGCTATCACTATAATAAAACTCTGCAGCTACATTGTCTACTAGACTAATCAGTGTCATATAGAAAACTCCTGCAGATGCATAAAAATATGACATAATATGATTTAACATTGAGTTGGCTCTCTGACTAATAAACCAAACTATCATTTCCTTACCCCCTGTATGTAGTTAGCTTGTGATAAATAGATAGATTGTAAATAGATGAGTAGTGACTTCTAATATCCTGCAGCTGTGCACCATTATAGAACACCTTATTGACTTCTTACAGTAGGGGGTACATTATCCCTTATAATACATGAGTGATACTCAGAGTTCCCTGTATAACTCAGCCTGCAGCCTTGTGCCTTTATATGGTCACAGAACAACCCCTCAGTGACTTCTAATATCCTTATCATTTACAGTAGGGGGTACATTATCCCTTATAATACATGAGTGATACTCAGAGTTCCCTGTATAACTCAGCCTGCAGCCTTGTGCCTTTATATGGTCACAGAACAGCTCAGTAACTTCTAATATCCTTATCATTTACAGTAGGGGGTACATTATCCCTTATAATACATGAGTGATACTCAGAGTTCCCTGTATAACTCAGCCTGCAGCCTTGTGCCTTTATATGGTCACAGAACAACCCCTCAGTGACTTCTAATATCCTTATCATTTACAGTAGGGGGTACATTATCCCTTATAATACATGAGTGATACTCAGAGTTCCCTGTATAACTCAGCCTGCAGCCTTGTGCCTTTATATGGTCACAGAACAACCCCTCAGTGACTTCTTATATCCTTATCATTTACAGTAGGGGTACATTATCCCTTATAATACATGAGTGATACTCAGAGTTCTCTGTATAACTCAGCCTGCAGCCTTGTGCCTTTATATGGTCACAGGACCCCTTAGTGACTTCTCATATCCTTATCATTTACAGTAGGGGGTACATTATCCCTTATAATACATGAGTCATACTTAGAGTTCCCTGTATAACTCAGCCTGCAGCCTTGTGCCTTTATGTGGTCACAGAACCAGTCAGTGACTTCTAATATCCTTATCATTTACAGTGGGGGTACATTATCCCTTATAATACATTATATTATTATGATACGCAGAGTTCCCTGGTTTGCCTGATTTGGATCAGAACATTTTGGCATTTACTTGTGGGTATTTAATTATACAGTGTCTATTCTGTGCCATTTTTTTTAATGATTATTTATAGGGTGTAAGGGGGATCCCAAGAGCAGGAGTACAGTTGGAAGTGAATCATAGCCTGAAGGTTCCATTCATTGCAGAGAGAGATAATACTGGTGCCCCAGGAAGGGGTTAATGAGACACAGCCAGTACTTTCCCCCTTAATTTGGAACACAGGCAGGATGTCCCACTCCCCCAATCAGTGAGCAGCTTCCCTGAGTTGGCTAAACACAGTGTTTATGAAGTGGCCCACTGAGCCAAGCTGTAATGGCAGGAGGATCTGTGCCCGGGCCGAGCTGTTTGCTTTGGATCAGACTCTGAGAGCCCCTTTGTCACACACATTGCAGATGGCTTCTCATTCCCAGGGCCTGTTCTACTAAGAGCAGCAGCCGTTCAAGCAGCTCTTTAGGGCAAGCCTTCCTGCTGAGCCTGACAAGTTTAACCTGGCTTGGCTGTAATCCCTCCAGCCAGCTCCAAGAAGCAGATCAAACAGCTATTACATAGTGAGCCAGTGGGATACAGAGGGAAGGAGGCTGGGCGGGGGGATTCCCTTCTTACTTCCATTTCTCCACTGGCAAATTCATTGACTGGTGTGAATAGTAAAGGTCTGGTCCCTGGCCACATGCATTTCAATAGGCTCCTCCTGGTGTAACATCCCTTGAGAAACAATATGGCAACTCCTTCCCATACTGGGCACACAATATACTATATCCTCATAATATACTGTCTAATGGAGCCAATATGCCAATTCCAACCATATGTATAAAAAGAAATATATGGAGAAGGAATGCTCTGGGTACAGGAGCCAATATGCCAGTTCCAACCATATGTATAAAAAATAAATATATATAAAGAAGGAATGCTCTGGGCACACTACAAATTATACCCTCATACTGTACTGTCTAATGGAGCCAAAATGCCAGTTCCAAATATATATATATAAAAAGAAATATATGGAGAAGGAATGCTCTGGGTACAGGAGCCAATATGCCAGTTCCAACCATATGTATAAAAAATAAATATATTTAAAGAAGGAATGCTCTGGGCACACTACAAACTATACCCTCATACTGCAGTGTCTAATGGAGCCAAAATGCCAGTTCCGAATATATGTATAAAAATAAATATATGGAGAAGGAATGCTCTGGGTACAGGAGCCAATATGTCAGTTCCAACCATATGTATAAAAAATAAATATATATAAAGAAGGAATGCTCTGGGCACACTACAAACAATACCCTCATACTGTACTGTCTAATGGAGCCAATATGCCAATTCCAACCATATGTATAAAAAGAAATATATGGAGAAGGAATGCTCTGGGAACATTACAAACGATACCCTCATGCTGTACTGTGTAATGGAGCCAATATGCCATTTCCAGCCATATACTGTATATAAAAATAAATATATGGAGAAGGAATTCTCTGGGTACATATTGCCCTCATATTGTACCATCTAATGGAGCCAGTATGCCAGTTCAACCATATGTATAAAAAAAAAATAGAGAGAGAAGGATTGTACAAGTAGGCTCGCCACCTGGCCGGTATTTTATCGGCCTGGCAAGTAAAAATGATGGCTGATCCCAATGTTATTAATAGGGAAAAAATATAAATATATAGGAAGGCCGGTATGTTTTTCCAGAAAAGGTGGCAATCCTTACCACAAGCTACGCCCTCATATTGTACCATCTAATGGAACCAATATGCTTGTTCCTACCATATGTATAAATACAAATATACAGAGAAGGAATGTTCTGGGCACACTACAGCTATGCTCTCATATTGTACTGTCTAAGGCAGTGATCCCCAACTAGTAGCTAATGAGTAACATGTTGCTCTCCAACCCTTTGGATGTTGTTCCCAGTGGCCTCAAAGTAAGTGCTTATTTAGAATTCCAGGCTTGGAAGCAAGTTTTGGGTGCAAAAAAACCAGGAACACTGCCAAACAGAGCCTCAATGTAGGTTGACAATCCACATAGGGGCTACCAAATGGCCAATCACAGCACTTATTTGGCATCCCAAGAACATTTTTCATGCATGTGTTACTCCCCAGCTCCTTTTACTTCTGAATGTTGCTCACGGGTTCAAAAGGTTGGGGTCCCTGGTCTAAGGCAACCAGTAGGGCAGTTCACACTCACGTGTATAAATACAAATATGTAGAGAAGGAATGTTCTTTGTGCAGCCCACATGAATGAAAGAATGGGAAAGTTGCCGTGGGCCAATTCTATACTGTGTAGGACTGGGCAGGCCCGGATTTGTGGAAAGGCCACCTAGGCCCGGGCCTAGGGTGGCAGGATTTTAAGGGGGCGGCATGCAGCCCAACCACTCCCACTTTGGTTCAAAAACACTGGGGATGTGCTGAAGATGCAATCATTTTTTAAATTTCCCATGCGCCAATCCCCATTGCTCCTGCCCCCTGGAGGGGACAGGGGAGACAAGCGGCAGTGGGCCTAGGGGCACCCACTATGTAAATCCGGCTCTGGGACCGGGCAGTGTATGGCCAATGGTACATATTATGATGACAAAGATCAGTGATCCCGTGAGCTTGGCTTTGGTGCCTGTCTCTTTAAACTCTCCCAGCCCCCAGTGCAAACACCCAGTGGTTACGGCAACATTCCAGTTCCATAGGAAAGGGATTACCATGCAGATTTATTTGTGTGTGTGTGTGAGTGTGCGAGACACAATCCCAGAAGACAGGTTTCACAACTACTAATCTAGGTCATAGCGAGCTGCCTGCACAGTCTTCTTCTCCCCCCCCTCACATTTGGGGAGAGTTTAATCTCGGGGTCAGGCAAAGCTTTGCCTCATCAATCTCAGCCCTCCCACCTGTTTAGGAACCAACACCGCACAAGCACACACACACACACACACACACACACACACACTGCAGTGCCAACTGCCAACTGCTAACTGCCAACAGGAAATCATCCCCAGACTCCACTGGGATAATGGAGCTAATCCATATGCACATAAGCAGAAACAAGCTGGCAGCCTTGCAGCTGTGCTGGGCCCAGACAGGATGCTGGGAGTTGTAGTTGTAAATACCTGGAGGCTTCTGGCTGCATCGTATGACATCCAGTGTTAATACACTGGAAAAACACTGACGAGAAGCATTTGCAGTCTCAGTAGCCACACTGGCCAGATGGCAACCCTAGCATGAGAAACCCTAAGCAGTGGCATAAATAGACGTTACCCCACTGCAAATTCAATTTAGGGCCCCAAAATATTGATGTTTGCCTATTCTACCAAGTTATATTAAAATTGCTGATTAATTAGGGCCTAATTGGGCCCCCTACACTCATGGGCCCCCCTGCATCCTCTATAGTTACCCCCTGCCCCTAAGCACTCTTCTTCCTCTCTTCAAATACCCCATTTTTAATGGAGACGTTCATCTTCACACTATCTTATGGGGGTAGATTTATCAAAGAGAGAAGTTTGAGATCTCCCAGTCCACTAGAGTGATATTCCTCCGCTCTCCATTCATTTCTATGGGATTTTGAAAGGAGTATTTATCAAAAGATGAACTTTCACTTTCACCCAATGATAAATACTCTTTAAAAAATCCCATAGAAATGAATGGAGAGTGGCGGAATTTCACTGTAGCGGACTGTGGTGACCGCTAACTTTACTCTTTGAGAAATATGCCCCATGATGTGTTATAGACAGACCAGAGCTGCTGAATAAAAAGCTAAATAACTCAAAAAACACAAACAATGAAAAATGAAAACCATTGCAACTTGTCTCAGAATATCGCTTTCTACATTGTAGTAAAAGGAAACTTAAAGCGATTCTATCATGATGTATTTTTATTTCTAAATGACATTGTTTACACTGCAAATAATTCACTCTACAATATAGAATCTGATTCCTGAACCAGCAAGTGTATTTTTTTAGTTGTAATATTGGTGTGTAGGTGCATCTCAGGTCATTTTGCCTGGTCATGTGCTTTCAGAAAGAGCCAGCACTTTAGGATGGAACTGCTTTCTGGCAGGCTGTTGTTTCTCCTACTCAATGTAACTGAATGTGTCTCAGTGGGACCTGGATTTTACTATTGAGTGCTGTTCTTAGATCTACCAGGCAGCTGTTATCTTGTGTTAGGGAGCTGCTATCTGGTTACCTTCCCATTGTTCTGTTGTTAGGCTGCTGGGGAAAAAAGGTAAGGGCTGATATCACTCCAACTTGTAGTACAGAAGTAAAGAGTAAATGAAGTTTATCAGAGCGCAGGTCACATGACTCGGGGCAGCTGGGAAACTGACAATATGTTTAGCCCCATGTCAGATTTCAACATTAAATTTAAAAAAATCAGTTTGCTCTTTTGAGAAATGGATTGCAGTGCAGAATTCCGCTGGAGCAGCACTATTAACTGATGCTTTTGAAAAAAAAAAATTCCCATGACAGTATCACTTGAAAGGGGTGGTTCACCTTTAAGTTAACCTTTAGTATGTTATAGAATGGCCTATGTTAAGCAACTTTTCAATTGTCTTCATTTTTTATAGTTTTTGAATTATTTGCCTTCTTCTACTGACTGTTTCCAGCTTCAAATGGGGGTCACTGACCCCATCTAAAAACAAATGTTCAGTATGGCTACACATTTATTGTTATTGCTACTTTTTATTACTCATCTTTCTATTCAGGCCTCTCCTATTCATATTCCAGTATCTTATTCAAATCAATGCATGGTTGCTAGGGGAATTTGGACCCTAGCAACCCGATTGCTGACATTGCAAACTGGAGAGATGCTGAATAAAAAGCTAAATAAGTCAAAAACCACAAATATTAAAAAAAGAAAACCAGTTGCAAATCGTCTCAGAATATCTCAGAATACTAAAGGTTAACTTAAAGGCGCACTAACACATTAAAAATGAATGGGAAGTAATTCCTCATTTATTCCCCCCCCCATCCAATTGACCTCTGATTTAGCACAGGAATAAAGTAATATCCTTTTCTGCTCTGTCACTGTTAAGCTGCCCATAAAACTCGTATTTTATCCCCGCTCCTTTCATCAGTCTGCTGCCGATTATGATATTTGCTATTAATTCCACTCAGCCAAATTGTTCCGGTAATTGTCTGATGTGACAGCCTTAATGGGAGCCATCGAATGCCGATACCGACAGGTGATTCCTAATGCGAAGCTACTCTATTTAACCCCATCTGTCTGGGTTTCCATGGCTTTGACATCATGGACCGGTGTAAAGGAAACATATTTTTGCAAAGACCAGGGTGGGGGGGTCGAGAAGGGGTTCGGGGGCAGCAGTAACTGCGCGTCCAATTCAGACGTTCCGGCGTCCAATTGGGCGCGCCGGCTTTAATTGTGGGCTAGGCTTGGCGGCCCAGTTCAGGACTGTCCCCCAGCAGTTGGGGACCCCTGCTGTAAATAACGGTGAGGCAATTCACAACATGAAGTAGCCTAAGGGGATGCCCAACTGGCCAACTAGTTTTTGCATAATTTGAAGCAACTTTTCAATATCAGTTCACTTCAAAACTATTTAAAGTAATATATATATATATATTTGCTATTGAAAGTAATATTCGGAATATTATCACTCTCTGTGCTCTCCTTCTGACGCTTGAAACAATGTAGCCGAAGGTCTATTCTCCAACCTCAAGGTCTGTCATGCTGGCTTCTGCTACATAGTTTTAGGAGTCAGAATCAGCAGTGCACAGACAGGCCCGGATTTGTGGTGAGGCCACAAAGGCCCGGGCATAGGGCGGCGAAATTTTAGGGGCGGCATGCCCAGGGTCGGACTGGGGGCCCCGGAGCCCACTGGGGCTGCTGTCCAGGGCCCCCTCCGGCCCCCTACTCCGATGCGCCTCCAGACGCGTATGGAGGAGCTCATGCCCGCACGTCGCCATGCGCACAAGCCGACAGCGCGACAGTGACGAAAAATGTAATGGGGAATGCATGGTTCCCCAGCGCTAGGACGCACACTCACGTGAGGAGGGGGAAAGGTGGGTACTGTTATCGGATGCTAGGACCCAGAGGCCTCGGGGCGCCCAGGAGAGAAATACAGCACTGTGCACAGAAAGTAGATGTAGTTACTGAGTTCAGCAGTAATTGTATTTACAAATAACTTTTAATTCATTGAAGTTGTTTAGGATTATATTTTGTTTTCCCTTCAAAAAAAAAAAAAAAAAAAGACACTTTATAGCAGTCCCTCACCATAGATCAGTCAGAGTAACAAATAAGCGGGCTGTCCTCCCCTAGAAGCACAGTAGAATGTGGAAAGCCAATAACAACCTTCACCCAGGGAAAAATAAACTGCAATTCCTCCTTAAGTAAATCATGTTGCTGATTGGCTGGCATCCTAAAGTGCTGGGCCCCAGAGCTTGCTGCCAGTTAGAAGTGGAATGGGTAGGAGGGCCTAGCAAGATTTTGGGCAAAATATTTATGGAAGCAGCAAAAAGCAACTTTAAAGGCACATTGCTAATATTTTTAAATGCGTATGAGGCATTGGCAAAAACTTGTTTCTGATAGGATGGCTTCACATCAGGCCTTGGGCGTAAAAATGTATTGTTGCATTTTTTGAGCTTGAAATTAATAATAATAATAATAAAAAAAAAAAAAAAAGATTAAAGGGGTTGTTCACCTTTAAATTAACTGTTAGTATGATGTAGAGAGTGATATTCTGAGACAATTTGCAATTGGTTTTCATTTTTTATTATTGGTGGTATTTGAGTTATTTAGCTTTTTATTCAGCAGCTCTCCAGTATGCAATTTCAGCCATCTGGTTGCCAGGGTCCAAATTACCTTAACAACCATGCATTGACTTGTATAAGAGACTGGAATATAAACAGGAGATGGACTAAACAGAAATATAATAAAAAAATAAAAAGTAGGGATACCAATAAATATGTAGCCTTACAGAACAGTTATTTTGTATTTGGGCCCCCGTTTAAAAGCTGGCAAGAATCAGTAGAAAAAGGCAAGTAATTCAAAACCTATAAAAAAAGAAGGCCAATTGAAAAGTTGGTTAGAATTAGCCATCCTATAACAGACTAAAAGTTAACTTGAAGGTGAACCACCCCTTTACGAATCACCTAAAACCTGCCAAGAAATCCATCACAGAAAAAAAAAGAAATTTGCTATTTTAATTTTTTTTACTGTGAATCCAGAGAAAAATCAAGTGTTTGCATTTAGCATTGCTGGAACTATAGAAATACAGTAAAATATAAATATTTAATTTGCAGCATTATAAGGCGGCTGCCCCAGCAACAGTATAAGAGGGAGATGTCCCTTGGCAAAAAAAATCAGGTTTATATGTCATCACCGTCTTCATCCAAACGTTTAACCTGGATACTAGAGAAAGCTGAAGGCTCTTTGTTTAAGAAGAAAAAGTCCCAGATGATATATTATTCACTAAAACTAATCTCATTGTGCTTGTGCTAATGCATATTTAGAAGGCACACGCAGTACTGTACAAACAGATTTTAGGCACAGCGAGTCTCCTCCATGTACAGCGAATCTCTTTTATTGCCAGGCAGAGAGAGAGTGTCAGTGACTTGCACAAGAGACTGCTGAGCTTTGAGACTGCAGAGTCAGGAACACACAGCTCTGGGGTTTAAACTGCACATGGCGGGGAATGGGAGGGTCAGGCCTTGCAGGGGTCAGGCTCTTACATAACTGTTAGAAATAAAAGGGATATTATACTGCCTTAGTCATGTCTGGTTATGCCCAGACATCCTCCAGATCTGCCCAAAACTGCATTTACATTTCAAATAACTCCTTTCCTTTAGATGACTATGATGTGGCATGTCCTATTTACATAAGAACAATTGGTGAGGTACACTCTGTACAGTGTAATGCATGGCCAGTAACAGTAGGATGTGCTCCTAAGCATGGCCACCATCAAATACCCAATAAGAATGCAAGCAAGCTGTACAATAGGGACTTCTAGGACTGCTCTTTTGCGGAAGAACTTATGCAAGCAGTGTTGGACTCACCTAACATGCAGGGTCAATGTGTTATATAAATGTCTATGATGGAAATAACAATGGGCTACTGAGAACTGTCATCAGCTGGGGCCCAAAAGGGCTGCTGTCCATTAGCCAGTCCAAACCTGTGTGCAGGTAGAAGCATACATTCTAAATAGCCCTAATGGGACAGAAAAGTCTAAGATGGTGGAATTTGTGTAGGGAGACTTACAGTGGAGTAAAATTGGGTGAGTAGAGAGGAAAGTGGTTGGAAAGAGAAAGAGAATGAAGAGACTAAAGGAAGAGATAAGGGAAAGGAGGAAAATAGAGACAAATGGAAAGGAGATCAAGAAGGAAAGAGTAGAGCAGGGTAAAATAGAGTATAGTAGTGTAAGCTTGAGTATGTTAGGGTTGAGTAGAGTAGAGTAGGGTACAGAAGAGTAGGTTGAGTAAAGTAGGCTAGAGTAGAGTGGGGAAGAGTAGAGTAGAGTGAGTAGAGCAGAGTAGAGTAGGGTACAGAAGAGTGGGGTAGAGAAGGGTTAAGTACAGTAAAATACTGAAGCATGGGATAGAGTTAAATACAGTGTAGAGAGTAAAGTAGGGTACAGTAGATTAGAATAGGGTACATTCGAGTAGGATCGGGTAGAGTAGAACAGGGTACAGTCGATTAGATTAGGGTTGGACGGAGTGGAATAGGGTACAGTAATTAAGTGTAGGGTTGGATGGAGTGGAGTAGGGCATACCTCCCAACTGTCCCTTTTTCGGAGGGACAGTCCCTTTTTTGACAGCTCAACCTGCAGTCCCTCATTTGTACTGGAAAGTCCCGCTTTTCTATGCACTGAACAGCCAGAAAAAGAAACACAGCTGGAACAAACAGCTGGAAATAAAAAGGGGGTTTAGACCATGGATGATATCAAAAAATAAGAAGATAAAGAATAAAGAGGAGAGTGGTTAGTGGGTTCTATTAAAATATTCCTGGTGATTCCACTCACCACCTCATCTTGGAACTATTTGGATTATGGCCGGCTGATTTGTAAAGGTTAAAGGGGAATTCCACATCAATATGACCTATAGCTAACTTTTAATGTGCATTCATATTTTAAAAAGTAGTTTTCTAATGTCAGTATCACTTTAAGCTTTTTGAAAAGTAAACATAATTTCAAGCAACTTTGCAATATACCGTACATCAATTAAACAATATGCATTATTTTCATGGTTTTTAATGGTTTCTGGTAGCTGTGCCGATTCTGGGGCTACTGCCACCTGAGGCAGTAGCCCAGATGTCGCCCCCGTCTCCCACTCCCTTCTCACCTTGCCTCATTACAGGAGCAGCCCTGTCTGACAGTTCCCTAATCCTAGCCCCCTGTTCTCCTGCTGATCTGTCTGACTACTTTGCTGAGCTGTCTGACTACTGTTACTTTGTATCAACAGCCATCTGTCCTCAGCCTGCATCCTCCAAACCCCACAATTCCCTGCACATGTGATTTCACTAAGGAAAGGAACGTCCCAGTGCAATGCATTGTGGGTTATGTAGTTCCTGCATGCTGTCTGTAGCTGTGGAGAAGTTGTTACAATTTGTAACATCAGTGTTTAGTCCCTCCTTCCCTGCCAGGATTTCAAATGATGCAGAAAGAGAAGACAAGGATTTCAGCATAGAAAATGGCATTTATTTATACTTTTTGAAGAAACAGGTAACTGTGATGGGTATATTAGGGATTTCTGTTTTATGTGGGACTCTTTATCAAATTTTGGTTTGGAAGCCGGAGTTCCCCTTTAACCCAATTGAGATCTTCCAAAAAACTCCAAAAACAAAATAAAGACAAAACAGAAAGAAAACAAGAAACTCTCCTGGATGCAGAATCCCCAGCATCTGACTGAGCCCAGTGGATGCAGAAGATAACAGATAAGATGCTGTTTCATTTTCCTAATCTTATTTATCCGATTCTGGGAATTGCGGTTCACTAGGAGCTTGCTGTATAATTGCCAAGTCCATAGATAACCCATTACAGAATGAATACAGCCTTAAAGAATAAATTCAACTGGTGAATGAACAAAGAAATAAATAAAGGAGCGAGTCAGTCACTTCCCAGCGGGGGACCATATTCCTCTCGCTCCCCCCCCCCCCCAGAAAAAACTTTTTTCCTGCAGGCCCTCAGCCACCGGTTTCCATGGCAACAGAATGCAGACTCTGGAGGCACTGTGAAATTCAATCCAAGGATTTACAGGAGAAGCAAAGGGAAGATATTTCTATACAGTGGAACTGTCCAACCTGGGGCCCCATTTATTTTGATAATATCGCTTTTATTGGCAATTTCTTCGCTACTGTGTAGCCATGGGGGCAGTCATTCAAGCACAGGATACACAGTAGATAACAGATAAGTACTACTATAGTTTATATAAACAAGCTGCTGTGTAGCCATGGGGGCAGCCATTCAAGCACAGGATACACAGTAGATAACAGATAAGTACTACTATGGTTTATATAAACAAGCTGCTGTGTAGCCATGGGGGCAGCCATTCAAGCACAGGATACACAGTAGATAACAGATAAGTACTACTATAGTTTATATAAACAAGCTGCTGTGTAGCTATGGGGGCAGCCATTCAAGCACAGGATACACAGTAGATAACAGATAAGTACTACTATAGTTTATTTAAACACGCTGCTGTGTAGCCATGGGGGCAGCCATTCAAGCACAGGATACACAGTAGATAACAGATAAGTACTACTATAGTTTATATAAACAAGCTGCTGTGTAGCTATGGGGGCAGCCATTCAAGCACAGGATACACAGTAGATAACAGATAAGTACTACTATAGTTTATTTAAACACGCTGCTGTGTAACAATGGGGGCAGCCAATCAAGCACAGGATACACAGTAGATAACAGATAAGTACTACTATAGTTTATATAAACAAGCTGCTGTGTAGCCATGGGGGCAGCCATTCAAGCACAGGATACACAGTAGATAACAGATAAGCATTACTATAGTTTATATAAACAAGCTGCTGTGTAGCCATGGGGGCAGCCATTCAAGCACAGGATACACAGTAGATAACCGATAAGTACTACTATAGTTTATATAAACAAGCTGCTGTGTAGCCATGGGGGCAGCCATTCAAGCACAGGATACACAGTAGATAACAGATAAGTACTACTATAGTTTATTTAAACACGCTGCTGTGTAACAATGGGGGCAGCCAATCAAGCACAGGATACACAGTAGATAACAGATAAGTACTACCATAGTTTATATAAACAAGCTGCTGTGTAGCTATGGGGGCAGCCATTCAAGCACAGGTTACACAGTAGATAACAGATAAGTACTACTATAGTTTATATAAACAAGCTGCTGTGTAGCTATGGGGGCAGCCATTCAAGCACAGGTTACACAGTAGATAACCGATAAGTACTAGTATAGTTTATTTAAACACGCTGCTGTGTAGCCATGGGGGCAGCCAATCAAGCACATGATACACAGTAGATAACAGATAAGTACTACTATAGTTTATATAAACAAGCTGCTGTGTAGCCATGGGAGCAGCCATTCAAGCACAGGATACACAGCAGATAACAGATAAGTATTACTATAGTTTATATAAACAAGCTGTTGTGTAGCCATGGGGGCAGCCATTCAAGCACAGGATACACAGTAGATAACAGATAAGTACTACTATAGTTTATATAAACAAGCTGCTGTGTAGCTATGGGGGCAGCCATTCAAGCACAGGTTACACAGTAGATAACTGATAAGTACTACTATAGTTTATATAAACAAGCTGCTTTGTAGCCATGGGGGCAGCCATTCAAGCACAGGATACACAGTAGATAACAGATAAGTACTACTATAGTTTATATAAACAAGCTGTTGTGTAGCCATGGGGGCAGCCATTCAAGCACAGGATACACAGTAGATAACAGATAAGTACTACTATAGTTTATATAAACAAGCTGCTGTGTAGCCATGGGGGCAGCCATTCAAGCACAGGATACACAGTAGATAACAGATAAGTACTACTATAGTTTATATAAACAAGCTGCTGTGTAGCCATGGGGGCAGCCATTCAAGCACAGGATACACAGTAGATAACAGATAAGTACTACTATAGTTTATATAAACAAGCTGCTGTGTAGCCATGGGGGCAGCCATTCAAGCACAGGATACACAGTAGATAACAGATAAGTACTACTATAGTTTATATAACAGGTTGTTGTGTAGCCATGGGGGCAGCCATTTAAAGTTCAGGTTACATAGCAGATACAAGATGCACTCTGTAGAATCCCATTGTATTATATCACATAACTTATCTATTATCTGCTAAGTAGTCTGTGGATTTTCTCCTTGTTTAGCTTGAATGGTTGCCTCCATGGCTACACACTAGCCTATTTACATAAATTATATTTGTCTTTCTAAAGCAAACACATAACTTTTACCAATACACAGCAGCAGTACATTATATTTAAATTACTTGAAAACAATTTTATTTTTCAGTGTTACTGTTCCTTTAAAGGGGTAGTTCATCTGAGTTATTTAGCTTTTTATTCAGAAGCGCTCCAGTATGCAGTTTCAGCAATCTGGTTACTAGGGTCCAAATTACCCTAGCAACCATGCATTGATTTGAATAAGAGACTGGAATATCAAAAGGAGAGGCCTGAATAGAAAGAGGAGTAATAAAAAGTAGCAATATCAGTACATTTGTAGCCTTACAGAGCATTTGTTTTTAGATGCGGTCAGTGAAAAACTGGAAACAGTCAGAAGAAGAACGCAAATAAATTTAAAGAAATACACAAAATAAATAATGAAGACCAAATGAAAAGTTGCCCATTCTATAACATACTAAAAGTTAACTTAAAGGTGAACCACCCCTTTTACCAACTATATACAGAGCTGCCAATCTCCCATATTTGTCTGAAGTCACCTGTCTCCAGTCTTGGGAGATTTGCAAGGATTTAATAAACACTATTACAAATAGTAGGTACTCATAGAATCCTTACTTAACAAAATCGATGCAAAGCCTTACGCGTTTCGTGCTAAATGCTCTGAATCATAGGCTCAAGGATAGGCTCTAAGAATTTAAGGCTTTAAAAAAAATTGAGTAACTAGCAAAGTTATGGTGAGGTGGATTAAAAGGAGGCTAAAAGAAAAAGTATTCAGCAGATTAAAGAGTTTGAACATTCTGAGGCTCATTCAGTAACAAGATGCAGGTATATTATTCTATTCTATTATTCATGGACAGAGACAACAGACACTGTACTAGGGCTATGGGCCAACATGAGAATCTGTTTGTTGCCGCAATAGGAAGCGTTTCTGTACGTTTGGATAATGCCGTGCATTTTAATTATCCGGCTCCTTGTTTTAAGAATGAATAATGCTAATGGGGGGGGAGCTACTAAAGACTCATGGATGGGTTAAACCAAAGACTAATTTTCTGTGCTATTAAAATATCGTTTGGAAACTGATTTGGCTATTAGACAAGGACCTAGGAAATGGGATAAAGATGTAGTTAGGTGGCACTGGTGTGTGCCGCTATCATTAGGAGACCATTACGCTTATTATGCAGTAGGTATAATCAATTTTAATTACGCGGCTGAACTGGGGCTCTTAAGGTTGGGTTGTGAGATTTACTGCCACTGAGAGTGGGGATGTGTGTTCAGTTGTGGGTCTGTATAAGAGTGTGTGTTGGTGTCTGCATTTAACAATGTGTTCATGTGTCTGCCCTTATTTTTATTTTGTCTGTCTGTGTGTGTGTGTGTCTGTATGAGGACACAATTTACCGACTGTGTGTTCCGATATGTGGGAATGTTTATTTGTCTCAGTGTATTTGCATATCAGTGTTTGAATGTGTATCTGTATATATGTGTATCTGTATATATGTGTATCTGTATATATGGGTGTCTGTGTTTGGATGTGTATCTGTATATATGGGTGTCTGTGTTTGGATGTGTATCTGTATATATGGGTGTCTGTGTTTGGATGTGTATCTGTATCTATGGGTGTCAGTGTTTGGATGTGTATCTCTATATATGGGTGTCTGTGTTTGGATGTGTATCTGTATATATGGGTGTCTGTGTTTGGATGTGTATCTCTATATATGGGTGTCTGTGTTTGGATGTGTATCTCTATATATGGGTGTCTGTGTTTGGATGTGTATCTATATATATGGGTGTCTGTGTATCTGTATCTATGGGTGTCTGTGTTTGGATGTGTATCTGTATATATGGGTGTCTGTGTTTGGATGTGTATCTGTATATATGGGTGTCTGTGTATCTGTATATATGGGTGTCTGTGTTTGGATGTGTATCTGTATATATGGGTGTCTGTGTTTGGATGTGTATCTGTATATATGGGTGTCTGTGTATCTGTATCTATGGGTGTCTGTGTTTGGATGTGTATCTGTATTTATGGGTGTCTGTGTTTGGATGTGTATCTGTATATATGGGTGTCTGTGTTTGGATGTGTATCTGTATATATGGGTGTCTGTGTTTGAATCTGTATCTGTATTTATGGGTGTCTGTGTTTGGATGTGTATCTGTATATATGGGTGTCTGTGTTTGAATCTGTATCTGTATTTATGGGTGTCAGTGTTTGGATGTGTATCTGTATATATGGGTGTCTGTGTTTGGATGTGTATCTATATTTTGGATGTGTATCTGTATATAAGGGTGTCTGTGTAGTATGCATCATGTATATATAAGTCAGTGTGTCTATTGTGTGCATAGATGCATGTGCATTTTTGGTGTTTGTGTAAGCCCATACAACTGTGGGGGTTAAGGTATGATCTCAGGTCCGAACTGAGAATTGAAATAGGCCCTGGCATTTCAGGTACACAGAGGCCCAAACAGCTCCCACCAGCCCTCTAAATACTGACTTTCTACGGCACCATATAGCAACCCCTCTGGCATTTGCCAGAACCCACAGATTGCCAGTCAGGGCCTGTATGATCTCCCTTTGTAGCAGTGAAGGGGTTATGTACCAATAATTATATATTGATCACCTTGCTATCAGCCACACTGGGCTGCACATCACGGTCGGCAAATGTATAGCCCTTTGTGTGGGATGTTGTGATTAGAAGAGCTCTGAGTCAAGGCCCTGTGAGCTATAACATTCAGAGCCTCCTCCATCACTAAAAATCAGCAACACATTGTAACATAGTAAGTTAGGTTGAAAAAAGACACACTTCCATGAAGTTCAGCCTTTAAAGGGGTTCTTCACCTTCCAAACACTTTTTTTCAGTTTAGTTGTTTTCAGTTCACCAGAAATAAAGACTTTTTTCAATTACTTTCCATTTTCTACCATTTTTTCAAAATCTAAGTTTAAAATGTCCCTGTCTCTGGTGTTTGAGTCTGGCAGCTCAGTGATTCAGGTGCAGACATCCAACATTGAGTTGATCCATTTCTCAGCAGCATCTCTGGAGTATCAGCGACTATTGTATCAAGTCTAACAGCTGCCTGTAATGAAACTCAGGGATTCTGCTCAGCAGGGACAAAGATAGGAAATGTATCAACTAAATGTATCCATTTAGAACAGTTTACAGGGTCGGCGACCCCCCTTCCCAGAGCTGCTTTAGAAGGTGAAAAATGACACTTTACAATTCAATATTAGAAAAACAGGCGCACATAGAAAATAGAAAGTAACCGGAAAAAAGTTGTTATTTCTGGTGAATTGTCTGAAACCAACTGAACTGAAAAAAGTTTTTGGAAGTTGAACACCCCTTTAAGATAACTGGAAAATCATACACTGGGTTTGCTCTAATAAAGATTCATTGGGACAGATTTACTAAAGGACAAAGTGGCCATCACTAGCGAACATTCCCATCCGCAGGGACATCAGCAATTTACTAATAGGCATATAGGACAGTTCGCTATCTAAGTTTTGCGCACTACCGCCAGGTGAATTTTCGCTCCACTCCGCAAATTTACTAAACTGCCACCTTAGACCTGGCGAACTGATAAGACAAAGCCTCATCCTCCTCAATCTTATGTCAGTGACATCATATCCTGTATGCCGAAAAGTCATAAAAAAGTCATAAAAAAAAAACAAAACAAGCTGGCGGTTTTTCATACGTTAGCAAAAGTTCGCTATATAATGCTAACGGTGACGAATTTACAAAAGAGAAACTTCGCCAAAGTTCAGCTGCAGAGACGCAACTTCTCATTTTAGTAAATTAGGTAGTGGTATTGAATTTGCGCCTGACAACGTGGCGCGAAGTGTGGCAGGGCCTTTACCGGCGAACATTTGCCCTTTAGTGAAGTTGCCCCATTATATCTTAGTTTAGATGAAATACAAGTTGTATTGTTATAGAAAAAAGAAAATAATTTTTTTAAAAACTATTCTCTGGATAACGGGTTTCCGGTTAATGGATCTGTATGTTAATGAAGCATCAGAATTGATGTGGTATTGGTCAGAATCCATAAATGTGGCATTGAGTGCATCCCTGATAATTACATACCTCAAATCCAAAAGAAAGAATATACATAAAGGGACTGTGGCACTTTAAGGCAAACCTAATATTAAAATTCTTGTTCTTTGTTCCTGCTGCAAAGAATGCTCAGGAATACCTGCAGAATACACAAAAGGCATTTCTTTGCCTTTACCGGCAGAAAAATAAGGGGAAAAGATAAGAAAACAGAATATTGTTCCGTCGCCAACACAATCCATTAAACAATTGATCAGCTTACAAAACAGTTCTAAGAAAAATCCTCCTGTTGTGGATTAAGCTGCCTTCAGGCATTTACTGAGTTAGCAGGAGTGACTCACCGCATATTAACCAAAAATGTCACTTTTCTACCCGGCTCTTCTGTTCCCTTAAAGGCAAGTTCTATGTTAAGAAGCTGCCTGACCTATATTTGTGACGCCATACGCAGCTCACAAGCCAATTAAGAGGGAACAATATCTGTGGAAGAGTCTTATCCAGTGTCTCCAGTAAAAATATTGCTGGTTCAAATATTCACATTTTTCTAAGCCAGTTCTCTTTGCCTGTTTTTGTGTTATTTCTGACACCACACTGATCAAACCGAAAGTGCTTTCATTTTCCAACGTCCTGGTTCCTCAGAGCAAATGTGGAAGGAGGAGAAGAGATTGAATAGGATTACTTATCCGCTGTTAACCCCATTCTACAATAAACTCCTCCTTATCTGTAAACACAAGCTACATGCTGCTACGTTTTCAGCAGTCAAGACGTTATATATTTGCATTATATGTAAATGCTTTTAGGGTATTTTCTTTTCTTTTTGGTGTTATTGGCCCTAGCGGTCTTTAATTACAGAAACACAAAGGGGTTGGGGTTTACCAGGAAAGTGGGTGGTGCTTTGGGTGTATCAGAGGGAGTGGCTCTTGGTGTAATGAGGCATTTCCCAGTAAATAGCATAAGCACCAACAATTAAAATAGAGTAAGGGGCACTGTTTTCATATGTAACTCTGTATGTTCTATGTATGTAATCATGTGATTTCTTTGTATAAACACACTTATTTTACAGCACTGTGCAATATGTTGGCGCTATAAAAATACATGTTAAAGGATACTGTCATGTGAATTTTTTTTTTTTTTCAAAACACATCAGTTAATAGTGCTGCTCCAGCAGAATTCTGCACTGAAATCCATTTCTCAAAAGAGCAAACAGATTTTTTTATATTTGATTTTGAAATCTGACATGGGGCTAGACATATTGTCAGTTTCACAGCTGCCCCCAGTCATGTGACTTGTGCTCTGACTTCAGTCACTCTTTACTGCTTTACTGCTGTACTGCAAGTTGGAGTGATATCACCCCTCCACTCCTCCCCAGCAGCCTAACAACAGAACAATGGGAAGCAGGGGCGTAACTATAGAGGAAGCAGACCCTGCGGCTGCAGGGGGGCCCAGCAGGTATAGGGGCCCCATGAGGCCCTAATTCATACACAATTTCAATAAATATTGGAGAAACAAGTCAACCTCTAAACATTTTGGGGGCCTGAAAAATAATTTGCTGTGGGGCCCAGTATTATCTAGTTACGCCACTGATGGGAAGGTAACCAGATAGCAGCTCCCTAACACAAGATAACAGCTGCCTGGTAGATCTAAGAACAGCACTCAATAGTAAAATCCAGGTCCCACTGAGACACATTCAGTTACATTGAGTCTGCCAGAAAGCAGTTCCATCCTAAAGTGCTGGCTCTTTCTGAAAGCACATGACCAGGCAAAATGACCTGAGATGCACCTACACACCAATATTACAACTAAAAAATACACTTGTTGGTTCAGGAATGAAATTATATATTGTGTGAGTGAATTATCTGCAGTGTAAACAGTATGATTTAAAAATAAAAACGACATCATAAAAATCATGGCAGAATCCCTTTAATAATAACAATAATACATGGCATCTGGGGGGATTCAAGTGACTACATTCTCTTATTAACCAGGGATGCAAGTAATTCAGTCTCACTGCCTCACCGAGAATGTTGGGAGCTGTAGTCCAACAGAAGAACCAGCCTAAAAAGCATATCAAGGCCACATTACCCTGAGCTGGCATCTCTAATGTCTCACTGTACTATCAGCTGGCATATCAAACACATAACTCTGTGCCAGGAAGACAATGAATGGACCCGGTTGCTGGCAGTGTCAGAATGAGACCTCAGAGCGGTGATTACCTTCCTGCTGAACAGACCGGCAGTGCCATGGCATGCGGAATGGCAGAATAACAGGTGGATAACGGCCTTTTCTGGAAATGCTCAGTAGTAGGTGGGTCGCTAGCATCATATCACCTTGCAACATTTATTATGTTATTGATTTATGTCAATTTTTTCAAAGCAATTGTTCTATTAATGGCCGGCTGGCTTTAAACACAACCCCAGGGCAGAGACTGCTGCGTGCCACAATCCTCCTACAACTTCAATCCCCAAAGGCAAAGATTTCCAGTTGCCTTAGAATTAGCTTTTGGCATCACGAATTGCAGTCTTAAAATATTGCAATATAACTGATGGGAAGTTATTTTTTTAAAGGGATACTGTCATGGGAAAATTTTTTTTTTTCAAAATGCAACAATTAATAGTGCTGCTCCAGCAGAATTCTGCACTGAAATACGTTTCTCAAAAGAGCAAACAGATTTTTTTTATATTGAATTTTGCAATCTGACATGGGGTTAGACGTATTGTCAGTTTCCAAGCTGCCTTCAGTCATGTGACTTGTGCTCTGATAAACTTCAGTCACTCTTTACTGCTGTACTGCAAGTTGGAGTGATATCACACCCTCCCTTCCCCCCCCAGCAGCCTAACAACAGAACAATGGGAAGGTAAACACATAGCAGCTCCCTAACACAAGATAACAGCTGCCTGGTAGCTATAAGAACAGCAATCAGTAATGAAATCCAGGTCCCACTGTGACACATTCAGTTACATTGAGTAGGAGAAACAACAGCCTGCCAGAAAGCAGTTCCATCTTAAAGTGCTGGCTCTTTCTGAAAGCACATGACCTGAGATGGCGCCTACATACCAATATTACAACTAAATACACTTGCTGGTTCAGGAATCAATATTTATATTGTAGAGTGAATTATTTGCAGTATAAAGAGTGTAATTTAGATATAAAAACTAGGGATGGGCGAATTTTGCCCGTTTTGTTTCGACAAAAATTTGCAGCCGGCGAAATGTCGCAGACCATTAAAGTCTAAAAGAAAATTGTTTTGATGTGCGTCTTTTTTTTTTATGCACGCCGCCATACAAGTCTATGGGCGCAATTTTTTCGGCGAAACGAGGTGAAAAAATTCACCCATCCCTAATAAAAACTACATCATAAAAATCATGGCAGAATGCCTTTAAGGCAAAGCACCCCTTTAAGAACCTGCAAAGTGCAAACTGGTGTCCAGTCCAAATAAAGAAAAGTGTAGAGTCACTTTGGATTCGGTTTGGTATTTGGCTGAATCCATAAAGCTAGATTGGGGGATTCAGTTGAACCCTAAAAAGCAGGGTTTGGTGCATCCCTAATAGCAGGTAAAGTTGCCACCTTTTCTGGCCTTCCTATATTCTTACGATTTTTTTAATAACATTGGCATCAATCATCATTTTTACCAGCCAGGCAGGTAAAATACTGGCCAGGTAGCAACCCTACTAGCAGGTGAACTTTCCTTGTACATTTACAAACATTTAGTAAATGTCAAATTAAAACTACCAGACCACACTAGAGATTTTGAAGGCATATTGAAGGCATCAGTTTAATGTCGACACCTGCATTTTCCCACATTTCCCAGTCAAGTAAATGACAGCCATGGGACTCTGGCACAATGCTGGAACATATGAACGGCCACAGGTTACTGGGTCTGGCTTCATGTAAAGCTGCTCAATCATTCCGCCACATGGCAAGTAAAGCAGCACAAGGGGCGCCTTGTTATTTTTTTTTTTGTTGTTGTTGAAAACCCACTTGAAATCCTCAGCAATCACTTAAGGCAGATTGTCTCTTCCTGGCTGGGAGATGTCTCCTAGAAACCTGCTAATCACGGCACTTTATGGGGCATTTTGGATTGACTGTGGTGTCTGTTTTTATTCTTCCCTGGAGAAGCCTTCGATTAATTAAATGATCTCCAGTAAAGAGGTTATTCCTCTCCTCTCTCGAGTGGCGCTGCCTTTTATGTGTCATCTGGTGAATGTATCCGAGCTACAGGCTGCTGTCAATCACCCCTCCATTCCACTACATACCACAACAGCTCTGCAGGAATACCAGGCCCAAAGACTCATTTACTATAGGAATGGTGCAAAATGTGCGTCTATATATAGTGAACAAGTCCATCTTATTATAGATGCCATCACGGCTATTTATAGATACACACACTTCAGCAGTCTACAACTGTCACATAGAATTAATACAACAAAAAGTATAAGGCACGATGCACAATGGAGTTGGGGAAAGCAACTATTCAGGGAACTCTGAGTATCACTCATGTATTATAAGGGATAATGTACCCCCTACTGTAAATGATAAGGATATTAGAAGTCACTGAGGGGTTGTTCTGTGACCATATAAAGGCACAAGGCTGCAGGCTGAGTTATACAGGGAACTCTGAGTATCACTCATGTATTATAAGGGATAATGTACCCCCTACTGTAAATGATAAGGATATTAGTAGTCAATGAGAGGTTTGTGACCATATAAACACACGAGACTGCAGGCTGAGTTATACAGGGAACTCTGAGTATCACTCATGTATTATAAGGGATAATGTACCCCCTACTGTAAATGATAAGGATATTAGAAGTCACTGAGGGGTTGTTCTGTGACCATATAAAGGCACAAGGCTGCAGGCTGAGTCATACAGAGAACTCTGAGTATCACTCATGTATTATAAGGGATAATGTACCCCCTACTTTAAATGATAAGGATATTAGAAGTCATGGAGGGGTTCCGTGACCATATAAAGGCACAAGGCTGCAGGCTGAGTTATACAGAGAACTCTGAGTATCACTCATGTATTATAAGGGATAATGTACCCCCTACTGTAAATAATAAGGATATTAGAAATCACTGAGGGGTTGTTCTGTGGCCATATAAAGGCACAAAGCTGCAGGCTGAGTTATACAGGGAACTCTGAGTATCGCTCATGTATTATAAGGGATAATAGACCCCCTACTGTAAATGATAAGGATATTAGAAGATACTGAGGGGTTCTATGTCCATATAAAGGCACATGTATAAAAGGAAATATTTTCAAGTTTACTCATGGCTTTTGTGAATTATATATACAGAATTTAGGTACAATATAACTAGTACATGACCCGGTCACGTCCAAACATCAGATGCAGATTTTTCTACACTATTTAATAATTGTATTTACTTGAAAAGGAAAAAAATATTTCAAATAAATTACTTCCATCTGACCATACAGCATGAGTTGTACTACAGCTGGCATGAAGGAAAGATAAAAAGAGAAATTTCCACCTCAAAACCTCCATGGACATGTTCTGACTGCTCGTAGATCTTGTCTTTGTTTGCAAAGTAATTACTATTTGGCAAGCACAAAAGGAAAGAGACAGAGAAGAACAAATAAACATTTCTGTCTCCTGAACTTTCATTTGGTTATGTCCTGAGTGTGTGTCTCTCTCTAAGCAAACTACAGCCCCCAGCATCCCCTGCCAGCTGGGAAATAAAGTGCAAGCGCAGGTTGGCATCCCTGTTGTAGCTCGCAGGTTTATATTCTTGGCGCTCCCATGGTGTGTGACTGGTTTGTTTGGGGAGCTGTCCTGCTTTACATAAGAATACAGAATATTTGTTCGGTGACAGCAGTCTAATGATGTAGCAAATTGATGCTTTCTACCGAAAGGCTAATTGCTCGTGGGAGAAACCCAGGCTCAGAAACAGGTTTAGCTTGACTGTCTGTGCCCTCCGCCCCTGCGTGGGAGCCAGCATTGCCTATGCTAAAACTCACAGAGCAGGCAGTAACATTAATTAAATCTAATCGTAAAGGTATAAATGAAGAGCACTGGTCCTGATCCCCCAGAATCAGAAGGGGCACCTTGGGGGTAAAAAAAGTGGATGAAATTAAGAAAGACATATGTTATGTTTTGGGTAGCCGAGGATGAGTAGAGTATAACAGTGCTTTATTAGCAGATTCATGCAGCCATTACACAACAGTAACTTTCACTTTTAAGCTGTCAGCAAGTATGAACAGTATAAGTCTGGGCACAGTGACATCTACAGGCCATTTGTATAAACACCACAACGTATATTGTGGAAGAAATTCAGGGGTGTGGCTTAACGATTAGTGGACAAGGTTTAGCCAGATTAGAGAAGAGTCTAGCAACAACTGGGCATGACTGGGTTGGATAGAGCCTAAATTCAGACCTCTGCCATATTTTTCTGTTGTGGCCCATATGTAAACATCTGGTATGTGTGGCGAGGGGAGTTAAAGGCATGGTATGGGCAGATCTGAGTGCAGTTTGGGTGTAACAGGGGCGTGGCACATAAATTGGCCAGATTTATATCTGTGGAGGTTAACATCTCTGAAAATTGTTCCTCAACTGTTAGAAGTTATGGAATTGTTAAGTATTGTTCTGCACTGTACCTATATCAGGGATATGCAGCCTCCAGCTCCCCTAGCTCTTGCGAAGATGCAAGTGAGGGTTGTCAAGGGAATGCTGAGTGGTACAGCTCAACAGCAACAGCTTGAACATTCCTAATTAATTAGCCTGCATTGTTGGGGTCCCCACATGTCCCTAATTTTGCTTCTGCAATAGCACATACCATATAAGGCAGGGGTGTCCAAACTTTTTGCAATGAGGGCCAGATTTAGTGAGGTGAAAATGTGTGAGGGCCTACATTCAGCCTGACATCCATTCTGAGGTAGCTAGCTTGTGATCAGGATCATTCACTCCTGGAGATGGCTGTGTACACGGCGTTTAGGAAGTGGAGTCTGTTTGGACTTCTTCTCCGCGCCTCATTTAAACAAGAAATTGCGTAGGCGTAGCAGTAATATTTGGGCACATTAGTGAAATGATCTGCCAGTTGGTCTATACTGCTGCCTGTGTGCTGAAGGTGTTAGTAATAGACACGTAATGGCACGTAGTGACGCACCAAACTCACATACGTCTTTAGTTTACTGTACTGGCACGTCAGTATGTCTATTGCACCTTCAGCCCTAAAGAAGTATGTGAAGCGGCGCGTCACTATGTGCCAGTACGTGTCTATTTCAGCACACAGGCAGCAGTATAGACCTAGTGGCAGATCATTTCACTAATGTGCCCAAATATTACTGCTACGCAGGCCCAGACTGGCAATCTGTGGGTTCTGGCAAATGCCAGAGGGGCTGCTATAAGGTGCCATAGAAAGTCATTATTTAGTGGGCTGGTGGGGGCTGTTTGGGCCTCTATGTGGACTGTTTGGGCCTCTGTGTACCTGAAATGCCAGGGCCTATTTTAATTCTCAGTCCAGACCTGCTGCTAAGGCTACGCGATTCCTGATTGAACTGTGCTGGGGGGCCACATTATTATTAATTTCATGATGGTGTAAATTTGAAAATGGGCTGCAATTGGCCCCCGGGCCTGACTTTGGACATGCCTGATATAAGGATTACTTTGAACCATATGAATGATAACCTTAAATGCTGAGATGGGCAATCTGCTGCTGTATGGATGTTATTGAACTACAGTTGAACTCCACATATTCTAGCCCTATTAGTTACCTGCATTTACAGTACCTACCACACATGGTTCCCACCTTCTACCTGCCCTGCACTGTTCATGCCTAGCACAACTACTGCCATACACATTTCCTGAATAACAAAGTTCCAGCTATGTGCATGTGCTGCCTGCCATTGCTCCTGTCCCACAGTTTCTGCTTTGCATAGTTCCAGTCCAGCACTTGTGAACTTCCTCTCCCGCATGCTTCCCGCCTCTCACAATCCTTCATAATCCTTGCCTAGGACATCAACAAACGAGCGGATCTCCCTGTGTATGGCCACCTTTACACAGTTCCTACCCTACACAGTTCCTACCTCACACAGTTCCTCTCTTATAGAGTTCCTACCTCACACATTTCCTACCCTACACAATTCATACCTCATACACTTCCTACTTCACACAGTTACTAACCTGCACAGTCACTACCTCACACAGTTCCTAGCGTACAAAATTCATACCTCACACAGTTCCTCTCTTATAAAGTTCCTACTTCACACAGTTCCTACCCTGCACATTTCCTACCTCACACAGTTGCTCTTACACAGTTCCTACACTACACAGTTCTTCCCTACACAGTTCATACCTCACACAGTTTATCTCTTACACAGTTCCTACCTAAAGGTGGCCATAGACGTAACAATTACGATCTTTCTTGGAAAAGATCTTTCCAAGAAAGATTGTTCGTTTCAATACACACGTGTAGAGCTGAATCGTCAGATATACAGGTAGATATACGGGAAGAAACAATAGAATTCTACCTGTATCTGACGATTCAGCACTAACAATGGGCGATGTTTGGGTTCCTTCAAAGGCACCAAATCAAAATTTTCCGTCCAGCCCAATCGACGAGCCGACCGATATCCAAGTCTTCTGCCAATATCGGTCGGCTCTTTTTCCACCATACACGCACCGAATATCGGACGAAAATTTTTTTGTACAATATTATCTGTGCGTCTATGGCCACCTTTACACAGTTCATTTCTCACACAGTTCCCACTCAACTCATTTACTACCCTACACCGTTCCTCTCTCACACAATTCCTACCCTGCACAGTTACTTCCTCACTCACTGCCTGACTCACATATTTCCCACCTTGAACAGTTCCTGTCTAGCCTTAAGCTTTTGGCCAGAATCCACAGATTTCCAAATCTGGCCTGGTGTGCAGGTATTAGTGCTACAAGAATTCTCTGCCCTTCTGTCGTTTTTTCCACCCTTGGAATAAAAGAACGGGGGAAAAGCTACAGGACGACTGTGTAAAATACTGTCCATCGTATAATAACAGATGTAAGTGGGGCCTGATGTGTACCACAGATTATGCCAACCACCACTTGCTGATTTTGCGAGTACCACAAGTGAAACCACGTATGTAAACATCTCAGCCTGCCTGCTGCTTTTAGGTGTACCACAGACAGCGTAACCTAAACTACACACTTATCTAGAATAAACCAAAGAGAGTTACCACAGGAATAGTCCCCACACACACTGCAATCTATGTTAGGCACTGTAATACTCTTTCCTAACCCTCTAGCTGGTTGAATTTCCCTTTAAATAACCTATTAAATGCGGCAGACTTCTCAAAGTGTAATATTAGAGATTACCGTAAAAATTTCTATTCCTGTGGGATATTTAGAAGTGTATTTATCAATGGATACAATAGAAAGTGTTGATTTGTTTCTGTGGTGAGCTCTAATCTAACATTTTGAGAAATCTGCCCTTAGTCATGGAGTCTGTATGCCAGATAACGAGCTTCTGGATAGTGGATCCTTTACCTGTATATATAAGTCTGTGCTCCCATCATTTTAAGCTTTACAGAAGGTGAACACCCAAACTCTAGAGCAAGATGGATAAAACTTCCCACCAGATGTTGCAGAACTATAACTCCTATCATCCCAAACAATGCACTGCTCTTGTCAGTGAGCCAGGAATTAATCCAGGCATAAAGTATAGATTCCTTACTATACACAATTTTTGAATGCTCTACACACCTACCCTACGTGTTCCATATTCTTATGAGGAACTAGACTCCATTACAGGTTAGACACGTTGTAGAGTAGACCATCAAAGCAAACTGTGTGAGATTTCAGGTCTGGCATTGCCCCTTTTCCAGAAGGAGGGTCCAGTTCTGTGGACAAGGAGCAATTCTGGCACAGTGTAGGCATCAAACATTTTAAATGATTTGCCTGTGATGTCATTCAGTGATGTCATGCAGAGCAAAACATATGACTTTCAATAGTATGTAAAATACCTGCTTTAACAATGACACTCTCTCCATTCTTTAAAGACACTATGGGGAGAAGGGCATGTAACAACCAGAGTAAAGCTTGCTCCAGTCCTAGTAACCTATAGCAAGTACTCAGTATGAAACATATACCAGTCTGATGTTTGAAAATAATGATGGATTGCTGTGCTGGACCTGTGGTCTGTGGTTACATCACTCATTTAAAATGGTTGCTAATGTATAATGTATTAATAAATACATGACATACATAGGACAAGTTTAGGCACCCAAGTATGACGCATTTGGTTAGAAAAAAACTGCTTTAGAATGTTACTGAACAAACAATACTCTTAAAGAGACAGTCAACCATGAACCATGTGTGGAGTTTCTAGTATTTTTCTCATCCTGTTAGCTGGATATAGAGTTGAAAAACTTAACTAATCTAGAAAGCCTGCACCAGCTCAGAAACGCATATGCTCACCTTTACCCTGAGGCAGCACAGCACCACCTATAGGAACACTGTCCCCTTGAACTGTGGCTGTAGAATAGCAGGTACTGTATAGTGGGAAGAGTTGTAGCTTGTAGTAGCAGTGGAATTATAGGTTCTAGGAAGTTAGTGTGGCTGTGGGATAGCAGGTATAGTAGGGAGACATGGTGCCTATAGTAACAGTGGGATAAAAGTCTCTGGAAAGGGAGTGTGACTGTGGGATAGCAGGTATAGTAGGGAGAGATGGTGTCTATAGTAACAGTGGGATAATAGTCTCTGGGAAGGGAGTGTGACTGTGGGATAGCAGGTATAGTAGGGAGAGATGATACCTATAGTAGCAGTGGAATAATAGTCTCTGAGAAGCGAGTGTGACTGTGGGATAGCAGGTATAGTAGGCAGAGATGGTGCCTATAGTAACAGTGGGATAATAGTCTCTGGGAAGGGAGTGTGACTGTGGGATAGCAGGTATAGTAGGGAGAGATGGTGCCTATAGTAACAGTGGATAATAGTCTCTGGGAAGGGAGTGTGACTGTGGGATAGCAGGTATAGTAGGGAGAGATGGTGTCTATAGTAACAGTGGGATAATAGTCTCTGGGAAGGGAGTGTGACTGTGGGATAGCAGGTATAGTAGGCAGAGATGGTGCCTATAGTAACAGTGGGATAATAGTCTCTGGGAAGGGAGTGTGACTGTGGGATAGCAGGTATAGTAGGGAGAGATGGTGCCTATAGTAACAGTGGATAATAGTCTCTGGGAAGGGAGTGTGACTGTGGGATAGCAGGTATAGTAGGGAGAGATGGTGCCTATAGTAACAGTGGATAATAGTCTCTGGGAAGGGAGTGTGACTGTGGGATAGCAGGTATAGTAGGGAGAGATGGTGCCTATAGTAACAGTGGGATAATAGTCTCTGGGAAGGGAGTGTGACTGTGGGATAGCAGGTATAGTAGGGAGAGATGGTGTCTATAGTAACAGTGGATAATAGTCTCTGGGAAGGGAGTGTGACTGTGGGATAGCAGGTATAGTAGGGAGAGATGGTGCCTATAGTAACAGTGGGATAATAGTCTCTGGGAAGGGAGTGTGACTGTGGGATAGCAGGTATAGTAGGGAGAGATGGTGTCTATAGTAACAGTGGATAATAGTCTCTGGGAAGGGAGTGTGACTGTGGGATAGCAGGTATAGTAGGGAGAGATGGTGCCTATAGTAACAGTGGATAATAGTCTCTGGGAAGGGAGTGTGACTGTGGGATAGCAGGTATAGTAGGGAGAGATGGTGCCTATAGTAACAGTGGATAATAGTCTCTGGGAAGGGAGTGTGACTGTGGGATAGCAGGTATAGTAGGGAGAGATGGTGCCTATAGTAACAGTGGATAATAGTCTCTGGGAACGGAGTGTGACTGTGGGATAGCAGGTATAGTAGGGAGAGATGGAGCCTATAATAGCAGTGAGCTAATAATTAAATCAGTAATTATCTGGTCAGTGGTAATGGAGCTTAATTCAGACTGAGTCAATAGTTACATAATAAGGCTTGAAGCTAGGTGCTTTCCAATTTATAAACAACAAATCCCAGCATCCTCAGCTGACTGTCAGCAACCTGCAGCAGCTGGAGAGCTGTAAGTCTGATAACTCCGTATCGCAATAACTTGCAGTCACAAGCTGGAATAGCTCTGAGCCGTTCTCTCTTAGGACCAATAAAAGATATTACGCTGCATCAGTAGTTAACCTCCCTCCATGAATCAAACTTTAATTAAAGCATACGTTAAACAGGGAAGTATTTTATCAGGCGCACTCAGTTAAAACCAGTGCTGCTGGATTCATCCAGCAGGGATTCTGGCCCATTATATAGGGTTTAGCACTTTCTGAGCTGCTTCTTCCTTGGAACAGAACAAAGTGGGGTAGAGGATCTGTCATGTTGTGAACAAAATAACTAGAAGTTACTGGGTTACTCCCCCCCCATAATCTTTGGAAATAATAATAATATTTATTGCATTATATCAGGGCTACGGATCGATTGTTGCCCTCCAGAACATATTTTTCATGGCACCAGACTTCTCAAGAGCTCCACTGATTTCTCTTTATTATTATAGGGGCCCTGTCCATTTAGGGAGTCCGTTACAGAGACTCCAGATACAAATAGAGGCACACTAAGGGGCGCAAAAGTGCTCTCCTGCACCACAGGCAGGTGTCAAATACAGGGCTCAGTTGCATATCAAAGAGGGACAAAAGATTTGCCGCTCGCAACAAGACACATTTTTGACCACGCCAATTTTATGGCCACACCCACCAAATACCATATTTCTTTTACATTATTTGGCAGATTATGGGAAGTTTGAAAACATTTCTGGGTGTTTAAGGGTCAGGTTTTATGTGTTATTACAGTTTTGCTAATGAAAATATCATGTTTTTATGCGTAATAGATCTTGCTGGACTAACTTAATTTCTTTTTATAAGAAGGTAAGTAGAGACCTCGATTCTGGGATGGCAGTGGATGTGATTAACTTAGACTTTGCTAAAGCATTTGATACAGTGCCACACAAAAGGTTACTGGTTAAGGAATGTTGGGCTGGAACATAGTATTTGTACCTGGATAGAGAACTGGCTAAAAGATACACTACAAAGAGTGGTGGTAAATGGAACATTTTCTAATTGGACCAGTGTTGTTAGTGGAGTACCGCAGGGCTCTGTACTAGGTCCCTTGCTTTTCAACTTGTTTATTAATGACCTGGAGGTGGCCATTGAAAGTACTGTTTCTATTTTTGCAGATGAGACTAAATTGTGCAGAACTATAGGTTCCATGCAGGATGCTGCCACTTTGCACAGTGATTTGTCTAAACTGGAAAACTGGGCAGCAAACTGGAAAATGAGGTTCAACGTTGATAAATGCAGGTTATGCACTTTGGCAAAAATAATATAAATACAAGTTATACACTAAATGGCAGTGTGTTGGGAGTTTCCTTAAATGAGAAGGATCTAGGGGTCTTTGTAGATAACACGTTGTCTAATTCTGGGCAGTGTCATTCTGTGGCTACTAAAGCAAATAAAGTTCTGTCTTGTATAAAAAGGGCATTAACTCAAGGGATGAAAACATAATTATGTCTCTTTATAGGTCCCTGGTGAGGCCTCATCTGGAGTATGGGGGCAGTTTTGGACTCCAGTCCTTAAGAGGGATATAAATGAGCTGGAGAGAGTGCAGAGACTAAGTGCAACTAAACTGGTTAGAGGGAGGGAAGAGTTAAATTATGAGGGGAGACTGACAAGGTTGGGGTTGTTTTCTCTGGAAAAAAGGCGCTTGCGAGGGGACATGATTACACTTTACAAGTACATTAGAGGACATTATAGACAAATAGCAGGGGACCTTTTTACCCATAAAGAGAATCACCGTACCAGAGGCCTCCCCTTCAGACTAAAAGAAAAGAACTTTCATTTGAAGCAACGTAGGGGGTTCATCACAGTCAGGACAGTGAGGTTGTGGAATGCACTGCCGGGTGATGTTGTGATGCTGATTCAGTTAATGACTATAAGAGGGGCTTGGATGATTTTTTGGACAGACATAATATCAAAGGCTATTGTGATACTAAACTCTATAGTTAGTATAGATATGGGTATATAGAATTTAATTAAAAGTAGGGAGGGGTGTGTGTATGGGGCTGGGTTTTCATTTGGAGGGGTTGAACTTGATGGACTTTGTCTTTTTTCAACCCAATTTAACTATGTAACTATTTACTGTTGCCCTGCACTGATCTGTTTGCTTCAGAAACACTACTATAGTTCATATAAACAGCTGTTGTGTAGCAAGTGCAGAAATTGAAAAAAGGCTATATGGCATAGGATAAATAGTGGATAACAGATAACATTATGTTCTACAGAGTTTATCTGTTATCTGCTGTGTAAACTGAGCCTTTTCTCCTTTGAATGGCTGCTCCCATGGCTACACAGCAGCTTGTTTATATAAACTATAGTAGTACTTATCTGTTATCTACTGTGTATCCTGTGCTTGAATGGCTGCCCCCATGGCTACACAGCAGCTTGTTTATATAAACTATAGTAGTGTTTTTGAAGCAAACACATCAGTTTTATCAGTGCTGGGCAACACTGCATTATATTGGTATTACTTTAAAACAATTTCATTTTTAGATGTTACTGTTCCTTTAAGCTGCAAGTCACAGATTCTCCAAAAGACCTGCTTATCTTATTAGTTACAATTGTCTTTTTGCTTATTTAAAATCATTACAAATGTATCTAAGAGCAGGTGCTGAGTATTCTGGGCTCTCTGCCAAAAGCCTCTTATTTAATTAAGTTTTAGAAACTTTGCATCATTTTCTAGCTGTTCAGTGCAAGAGATCAAAGAGAAAGTCGGGGCATTTCATTAACAATCCAGGACTGTGGGTTGAGCTGTCAAAATTGGGACTATCATGGGAAAAAGGGGACAGCTGGAAAGTATGTGTTGAGGCATGTGCTCCCTATGTCAGGGGCAGTGGCGTAACTACCAGGGGTTAAAGGGGTGCAACTTTACCAGGGTCCATGGTCCCTGCACCCTCCAATGGGACCTGTGCCCCATAAATCAAGCAGCCAAAAAAGGGTGTTTTATTTCTTTTTTTTGATCTGAAGATGCCAAGGGCGTTTGAGCAAGTGCGCACATTTGTTTGTGCACTTGCTTAACCTCAGCTACATCCAATGATATGCATGGAAATTGGAGCCAGTGTAAGTTGATGCATCAAGGCTGACAGGCAAGATCATGGATTGATTCTGTACTCTGTGCTGCAGATTGCCTCCCTTTCCCCCCAGACTATTAGTGTAGAATGAATGCAGAACCTCAGACCTGGTAAGGATACAAATCACATTTATTGTCTTGTGGTGTTTAGCCATTTCCTTGCCTTAATGTGCAAAGTTGCAATTGTACCATCCTGCTATGAGTTCTGGGTTATTAATACATGGAATTGCCACTGTGCAATCCTGATATGAGTTTTGGGGTTATATGCAGGGGGGCAGTAGTTACGCTGCTGGTCAGGGGAGCGATAGACGACAAGTTGCCTCTCCCTGCCCATCTCTTTTGCATACAGTGCTGCCAATTACAGGCAGTCCTGAATTTACAGGCCAAATGAAGGTTTCTGAATTTTGTTTTAGACCACACAGACCTACAGCAATTATCCTATGTGCAAGATGCACAGTGAAAAAAAACATGGCAGATTGCACCTATTATTGCATTTTGTTTGGGCTCATTGTGCTATAAAAGGGTGTAAGCTGGCACAGCCCACCATACCCACAATTACACCATTATGACAAAGTTTAGAAAACATTCAATACAGTATATTGTTTCCGATAAATTGCTGAATACCCAGGGGGCTGGTAAACCCGGTACTGCATTCAGTTGTCTTTGGGCCAAGCTATGTTGTAGGCTTCTCTAACACTGGCACAACTTCTGTGCCATGAATTGCAGAAAACAAGTTTTGGTACACTTTACCTTTAATTTCTAACAGCGCAAGATGTTTCTTAATCTAGTTCAGCAACATGAAGAGGGGAGGCAATTTAAATCCTTGGCTTGTAGAACCTTCGCCTGTTTCCAGCAGAGGAGGTGAATTTGTTCAGCTTGGTGCTCCCCTGGGTGCTGCTTGAGCTGTAAGTGTTCAACTCCACTGGCAACACTGCTGGCATCACTCCTTGGAGAAGAAAGACGGGCACCCAGGGGATCCCCGACACACAGTTTTCCTGCTCCACTTGTTATTAGAACATACTGGGCTGGGAATTCTGTGGGTATTAATAATTCTTTCCTCTGCCCAGTGAGGATACCCAGAGTGCCGGGCGAATGAAAATAAATTGTTCATTAAATTACAATCGGGGATGTTGCATTCATTTAAGGGTCATCAGTGGTAACCAACACTGTGTGTTCTGGCCTCCGTCTCAAATCTCATTATACCCTTTCAGTGCGGGAGGAGCAAGCAGTTCAAAAGGGGTTAAAGAACTCGGGTTAAAGGTCTTTGTTTAGCAAACTGAGAATGGTTGGCCTATTATTTTAAGACAGCCAATCAGCTGTTTTTGGCTTAACAAAGTTAGAATATTGAAAACAAGTGTCTGATTGGTTGCTCTGGATAACTGAAATAGTATATACCTCCTTATATCATATTATAGGGCTTTAACTGAATTTAATATAATAACTCAGTGGAACTCAATATGTACTCAAAGACAAAGAATATACATGTACAAGTAGTTTATTCCCAGCCCTTTAAAGGAGACATATAGGATAAATGACTCCCCAACCCTGTAAGCAATAATGTATACTATATGCTGCTGGTTTTATTGTTGGCTGTAAATTAATATTGTCTTCAAAATTATCCCCTTTATTAGAGCTCCACATAGATGTTCTCTGGTCCCTGTTTCAAATAAAGGGATAGGTGTGTCCTAACGGTCCCTGCCAGAAGCACAGCAGGAGGGGGAAGCCAATCACAGATGCAAAGACAGGCTTTAGTTCCCTATCAGGTCCTGCTAGCTGCTGATTGGTTCCTGTCATACAGTGTAGTGAGCTGAGTGCCGTCACACCCCTGCACAGCCTGGGAAAGGAGGCAGCAGAAAGTGAAAAAGATGGGTGGGATTAGTAGAGTTTTTGCAGACATTTTCAATAAAGTAACCAGAAATTTTAAACTTTTTAAAGCACATTCCTTCTATATCTAAAAGATAAAAATGCAGTGGTACATTCTTGTTTTTATATAGTAAAGGCTCCTTTAAATCAATGATTGTCAATTTAAACATCATTGTTTTGTCTATAGCACTTCTCTCATGTAGACTGGTGGCGCTGTTCTGTTGCTGCCTATGTAAAAGACTGGTCTCCAGCCAAACTGGCGAGAAAGGGTACTGCAAGCGATGAATTCTGCAAAGGCAGAATGCTATGAATAAAAAGACTAGTCACGTGACAAACTGGAAACACACAATTCCATCCAAACTAGCAGAAAAAAAGTGACAGATGTATTTAAAATGAGTAAATTTCCGAATTCTAAACTTTTTTCCAAAACATGAAATATTGTGTCCAGGCACAAATAACATGTTCGGCTACGATCGAGACACACTCTCACATCACTACAATTGTATTTATTTTCTCATTAAAAAATAACAAACGTTAAGAACAAGTCGAAATTATTATCTTAAATGTCTTGCTTTCCCTTCACGTTTCTGTTATTTTTGCCTTTAATTTCCCATGTGCAGACAAGCCAATGTAAGAGGCCATGCTGGTTTCTGTTCGTGGAGAGGAATGACAGTGCTGAAAACTGCAAATTTACACAATGTTCCTGTGGGCGCACTGCCGCGATCAGAGACCCTAAACCGACAAGCAACAATGAGTCATCGCTTGACAAACTGCTACCCTGAAGAGCGTACAGTCTCATTTGTGCTACCTGCTATGGCAGAGATGGGCCCCATGTGGCTCAGAGAACATTTCAAGAAGCAAATAAGAACTTTACAAGCTGGGAATTAAATAGGCATTAAGCAAAAGAGGACTGACTTGTGACTTGTTACAATAGCTGGAGCTACACATGGAACCAACTCCTTGGATTAGTACGGAGAGAGAGAATGCTATCAATCCCTATTTCTGTAGAAGAAATTAACGCAGAGCAGGTAGTAACCATTAGATACATAGCTCACTATAATATACCTGCTAGTTTTTCATTGAAGTATTTCTCTGGTGCACATAATCTAAGATGATCCTTGCTTTACCTGGATTGGTTTGTAGAGTAAGCAAGAGCGCCTATAGTAACAGTGGATAATAGTCTCTGGGAAGGGAGTGTGACTGTGGGATAGCAGGTATAGTAGGGAGAGATGGTGTCTATAGTAACAGTGGATAATAGTCTCTGGGAAGGGAGTGTGACTGTGGGATAGCAGGTATAGTAGGGAGAGATGGTGCCTATAGTAACAGTGGATAATAGTCTCTGGGAAGGGAGTGTGACTGTGGGATAGCAGGTATAGTAGGGAGAGATGGTGTCTATAGTAACAGTGGGATAATAGTCTCTGGGAAGGGAGTGTGACTGTGGGGTAGCAGGTATAGTAGGGAGAGATGGTGTCTATAGTAACAGTGGATAATAGTCTCTGGGAAAGGACTGTGACTGTGGGATAGCAGGTATAGTAGGGAGAGATGGTGTTTATAGTAACAGTAATAGTCTCTGGGAAGGGAGTGTGACTGTGGGATAGCAGGTATAGTAGGGAGAGATGGTGTTTATAGTAACAGTAATAGTCTCTGGGAAGGGAGTGTGACTGTGGGATAGCAGGTATAGTAGGGAGAGATGGTGTCTATAGTAACAGTGGGATAATAGTCTCTGGGAAGGGAGTGTGACTGTGGGGTAGCAGGTATAGTAGGGAGAGATGGTGTCTATACTAACAGTGGGATAATAGTCTCTGGGAAAGGACTGTGACTGTGGGATAGCAGGTATAGTAGGGAGAGATGGTGTTTATAGTAACAGTAATAGTCTCTGGGAAGGGAGTGTGACTGTGGGATAGCAGGTATAGTAGGGAGAGATGGTGTTTATAGTAACAGTAATAGTCTCTGGGAAGGGAGTGTGACTGTGGGATAGCAGGTATAGTAGGGAGAGATGGTGCCTATAGTAACAGTAATAGTCTCTGGGAAAGGACTGTGACTGTGGGATAGCAGGTATAGTAGGGAGAGATGGTGTTTATAGTAACAGTGGATAATAGTCTCTGGGAAGGGAGTGTGACTGTGGGATAGCAGGTATAGTAGGGAGAGATGGTGTCTATAGTAACAGTGGGATAATAGTCTCTGGGAAGGGAGTGTGACTGTGGGATAGCAGGTATAGTAGGGAGAGATGGTGTCTATAGTAACAGTGGATAATAGTCTCTGGGAAGGGAGTGTGACTGTGGGATAGCAGGTATAGTAGGGAGAGATGGTGCCTATAGTAGCAGTGGGAAAATAGTCTCTGGGAAGGGAGTGTGACTGTGGGATAGCAGGTATAGTAGGGAGAGATGGTGCCTATAGTAACAGTGGATAATAGTCTCTGGGAAGGGAGTGTGACTGTGGGATAGCAGGTATAGTAGGGAGAGATGGTGTCTATAGTAACAGTGGGATAATAGTCTCTGGGAAGGGAGTGTGACTGTGGGGTAGCAGGTATAGTAGGGAGAGATGGTGTCTATACTAACAGTGGGATAATAGTCTCTGGGAAAGGACTGTGACTGTGGGATAGCAGGTATAGTAGGGAGAGATGGTGTTTATAGTAACAGTAATAGTCTCTGGGAAGGGAGTGTGACTGTGGGATAGCAGGTATAGTAGGGAGAGATGGTGTTTATAGTAACAGTAATAGTCTCTGGGAAGGGAGTGTGACTGTGGGATAGCAGGTATAGTAGGGAGAGATGGTGCCTATAGTAACAGTAATAGTCTCTGGGAAAGGACTGTGACTGTGGGATAGCAGGTATAGTAGGGAGAGATGGTGTTTATAGTAACAGTGGATAATAGTCTCTGGGAAGGGAGTGTGACTGTGGGATAGCAGGTATAGTAGGGAGAGATGGTGTCTATAGTAACAGTGGGATAATAGTCTCTGGGAAGGGAGTGTGACTGTGGGATAGCGGGTATAGTAGGGAGAGATGGTGCCTATAGTAACAGTGGATAATAGTCTCTGGGAAGGGAGTGTGACTGTGGGATAGCAGGTATAGTAGGGAGAGATGGTGTCTGTAGTAACAGTGGATAATAGTCTCTGGGAAGGGAGTGTGACTGTGGGATAGCAGGTATAGTAGGGAGAGATGGTGCCTATAGTAACAGTGGATAATAGTCTCTGGGAAGGGAGTGTGACTGCGGGATAGCAGGTATAGTAGGGAGAGATGGTGCCTATAGTAACAGTAGGACAATGGTCTCTGGGAAGGGAGAGTGACTGTGGGATAGCAGGTATAGTAGGGAGAGATGGTGCCTATAGTAATAGTGGATAATAGTCTCTGGGAAGGGAGTGTGACTGTGGGATAGCAGGTATAGTAGGGAGAGATGGTGTCTATAGTAACAGTAGGACAATGGTCTCTGGGAAGGGAGTGTGACTGTGGGATAGCAGGTATAGTAGGGAGAGATGGTGTCTATAGTAACAGTAGGACAATGGTCTCTGGGAAGGGAGTGTGACTGTGGGATAGCAGGTATAGTAGGGAGAGATGGTGCCTATAGTAACAGTAATAGTCTCTGGGAAGGGACTGTGACTGTGGGATAGCAGGTATAGTAGGGAGAGATGGTGTCTATAGTAACAGTGGATAATAGTCTCTGGGAAGGGAGTGTGACTGTGGGATAGCAGGTATAGTAGGGAGAGATGGTGCCTATAGTAACAGTGGATAATAGTCTCTGGGAAGGGAGTGTGACTGCGGGATAGCAGGTATAGTAGGGAGAGATGGTGCCTATAGTAACAGTAGGACAATGGTCTCTGGGAAGGGAGAGTGACTGTGGGATAGCAGGTATAGTAGGGAGAGATGGTGCCTATAGTAATAGTGGATAATAGTCTCTGGGAAGGGAGTGTGACTGTGGGATAGCAGGTATAGTAGGGAGAGATGGTGTCTATAGTAACAGTAGGACAATGGTCTCTGGGAAGGGAGTGTGACTGTGGGATAGCAGGTATAGTAGGGAGAGATGGTGTCTATAGTAACAGTAGGACAATGGTCTCTGGGAAGGGAGTGTGACTGTGGGATAGCAGGTATAGTAGGGAGAGATGGTGCCTATAGTAACAGTAATAGTCTCTGGGAAGGGACTGTGACTGTGGGATAGCAGGTATAGTAGGGAGAGATGGTGTCTATAGTAACAGTGGATAATAGTCTCTGGGAAGGGAGTGTGACTGTGGGATAGCAGGTATAGTAGAGAGAGATGGTGTCTATAGTAACAGTAATAGTCTCTGGGAAAGGACTGTGACTGTGGGATAGCAGGTATAGTAGGGAGAGATGGTGTCTATAGTAACAGTGGATAATAGTCTCTGGGAAGGGAGTGTGACTGTGGGGTAGCAGGTATAGTAGGGAGAGATGGTGTCTATACTAACAGTGGGATAATAGTCTCTGGGAAAGGACTGTGACTGTGGGATAGCAGGTATAGTAGGGAGAGATGGTGTTTATAGTAACAGTAATAGTCTCTGGGAAGGGAGTGTGACTGTGGGATAGCAGGTATAGTAGGGAGAGATGGTGTTTATAGTAACAGTAATAGTCTCTGGGAAGGGAGTGTGACTGTGGGATAGCAGGTATAGTAGGGAGAGATGGTGCCTATAGTAACAGTAATAGTCTCTGGGAAAGGACTGTGACTGTGGGATAGCAGGTATAGTAGGGAGAGATGGTGTTTATAGTAACAGTGGATAATAGTCTCTGGGAAGGGAGTGTGACTGTGGGATAGCGGGTATAGTAGGGAGAGATGGTGCCTATAGTAACAGTGGATAATAGTCTCTGGGAAGGGAGTGTGACTGTGGGATAGCAGGTATAGTAGGGAGAGATGGTGTCTATAGTAACAGTAGGACAATGGTCTCTGGGAAGGGAGTGTGACTGTGGGATAGCAGGTACAGTAGGGAGAGATGGTGTCTATAGTAACAGTGGATAATAGTCTCTGGGAAGGGAGTGTGACTGTGGGATAGCAGGTACAGTAGGGAGAGATGGTGTCTATAGTAACAGTGGATAATAGTCTCTGGGAAGGGAGTGTGACTGTGGGATAGCAGGTATAGTAGGGAGAGACAATGCCTATAGTAACAGTGGATAATAGTCTCTGGGAAGGGAGTGTGACTGTGGGATAGCAGGTATAGTAGGGAGAGATGGTGTCTATAGTAACAGTGGATAATAGTCTCTGGGAAGGGAGTGTGACTGTGGGATAGCAGGTATAGTAGGGAGAGATGGTGTCTATAGTAACAGTGGATAATAGTCTCTGGGAGGGGAGTGTGACTGTGGGATAGCAGGTATAGTAGGGAGAGATGGTGTCTATAGTAACAGTGGATAATAGTCTCTGGGAAGGGAGTGTGACTGTGGGATAGCAGGTATAGTAGGGAGAGATGGTGTCTATAGTAACAGTGGATAATAGTCTCTGGGAGGGGAGTGTGACTGTGGGATAGCAGGTATAGTAGGGAGAGATGGTGCCTATAATAACAGTGGATAATAGTCTCTGGGAAGGGAGTGTGACTGTGGGATAGCAGGTATAGTAGGGAGAGATGTGTCTATAGTAACAGTGGATAATAGTCTCTGGGAGGGGAGTGTGACTGTGGGATAGCAGGTATAGTAGGGAGAGATGGTGTCTATAGTAACAGTAGGACAATGGTCTCTGGGAAGGGAGTGTGCCTTACACTTTGGAGTCTATAAAAAGAAAAAAAGCCCCCAAAGTCAAGAGTGAAATGGTAGGAGCTCCGGTTCAGTGAAGCATGGGATTTCTCCAGCCCTAGGAAGGCCAACAGGTGGAAAATATAATTTGTTGGACGATTTAGAAAAAAAAATAATGAGAGAAACCTGATCTCTCCGTTCGGCCGGCTCCGATTGCAACAAGTGTGCATGGTAATGATTACTTGTGCGGCAGCAGCAGCTGGGAGTTAATCGTTGGTGTTTTTCTTCCAGAAATCGCAGCAGGAAACTTTTTAAATGATAATATTACCTTGTTGGGTTTAGAGATATGATCCCAATAATATCCAAGCAAACAAAGCAAAGGGACCTTATGGTTCTGCTACTGCTTTAAAGTGGACCTGTCACCTACACATAAAAAAACTGCATAATGAAAGTCCTTTCCAAATTAAATATGGAACCCCCAATTTTTTTTTCATCAAAACATCCATACCTGTTATAAAGGTGTTTAAATATCTAAACTGTCAATCAAATATTACCTGCCCCGCCTCTATGCCCGTGGCATAGAGGCGGGGCAGTCAATTACTTTCACTTTCCATTCAGCACTTCCTACATGTCACTGCTCTCCTCACATTCCCCCTTCCCTCCTCAGGCTCTATAATTGTGTAGGGCACGGCACATGGACATTAGGTCCCTCATTCTGGTTCATACACAAGATTTTGGGGTGATACACAATTTCCCTTAATAACCATGTCCACAAAATGGCAGCTGCCTGCTTGCTGTGATTGTATAATTCCAAAACAGGAGGAAACAAAATTTAAATAATAAATACAGTGTAAGTAAAGTTTATTTTGCTCAACTAACATGATAGAAAAGAATTTGAAATTATTTCTTAGGGTGACAGGTCCCCTTTAAGTTTATTCCTGAGGGGAGTAACATTTTAAATGATCACCATTTGCATGTACTAGTGGTAATAAATCCCATTGCTGCTGCTCAAATGAGAATTCCAGCCAAAGTTAAAAATGGTTACTAGCCCACTCTACACATTGTAGCGTCACCTAGTGGTTCTAGAAATAGCAAGGGGTGGCATCAATGGACAGAAAAGCTAAAGTTGCCCAAGCAAAAGACGGCTGTCCCCTCACCCCATCACATCCTGATTAGCAGTGCAACAAATTTACGGACAAGAAACCGGTGCAGTCTGCAGCATGCATCAATGGTCTACGCCAAATGCCACATTCATAGCCCAATGTGTGTGTGTTCTTCGGCCGGTTGGATTTCCCACCTGGTCAGTCAATATCTGGATGAGCTCCTATCGGATCACTATGGAGGGCACCATCTGGGCCCAGGGTTGCCAGGTTGGTGGATTTCCAGCCGAAATGAGCTACTGATTTAAAGCCCATGTGGGTTTTGAAAGTACAAACTAGTCAAGGAATGGATTTGGGCTACTTTTTGGGCCTTTGGCTGGTTTGTACTTTGGAAACCTGCCAAAATTTCTTCTTGACCTAATGTGCCAAGCCTGTGTCTCCCAATGCATGTTGGGTAATGTAGTTTTTCTTTAACAATTTGGCAACTGCCAGGTTTAATACAAAACTACAATACCCAGCATGCAATGGGACTGACTTTTGTAGAAGTTGAGAGTTACCAGATTTTGGGCTCTGTACCCCGTCCCTCTTAATCATTCTCACATTTTCTGGTGACTTTCCTCAATTTCAGACAATTTTGGGGTTGACTTGTTTTACTAATATTTATTGAAATTGTATATAAATTAGGGCTTCCTGGGACCCCTATACCTCCCCGGCCCCTCTGTATTTATGCCCCTGGTAAAGGCGAATCTGTCCTATTTTATTTCATGGGTAAATTGGCAAATCAGTGAAAATTTGAAAAAGGCGTATTTCCACATATATTCATTTTTTTATATATTTCTTTTTCACTGCACAGATTGTGCTATTTTTGGGCTAAGTTTGAAGTGCCTCTTGGTTAGTTTTGGGCTTGTTTTGTAGTGGACTGGTAACCCTGCCTGGGCCCAATATATGGACCAATACGCTGCCAAATATTGCTCAAGGTTATTGCATGGGGCAAATCTGCCTAGGACAAATAATTAGGCTAATTCCAAATATGTCTCCAATGCACACGTAGATACGGGGTCGGACTGGGCTGATGGGACATTGGGAAAAAGCATGTGGGTCCCGTGTTCCTCCTGCGGCTCAACACCCCGCCCCCTCAATCAAGTTCACAAGAGTGAAGCAAGGTCATCTGTATGCAGTGGGGGGACAGGATGAAGCTTGCCACTGGGGTGGGGGCCCCTGAGGCGGCAGCCCTGGTGGGTCCTGGACACCCCAATCCAATAGCCCTGGTGGGCCCTGGTCCATATCCCCCAACTGTCTCTTTTTTCATGGGGCAGTCCCGATTTTGACAGCTCAGTCCCGGATTGTTACTGAAATGTCCCGACTTTCTCCTTGATCTCCTGCACTGAACAGCCAGAAAACTAAATTGGCTTTTGGCAGATAGCCCAGAATATGTGTCAGGTGCACTTAGATACACTTGTAACAATCTAAAATAAGCAGCAATTGTAAGAATTTAAAGAGATACTGACACCGGAAGAACCTTTTTTTTTAATCTTAATATTGGCCTTTCATGCTACTTATTATTTTGCCATTAAGAATTTGCCCGATGCTTTTACATTGTCTATCTGATTCCCCGTGTTTGTCTATGAGGGGGCTGCCATATTTGTGCAGCAGGAGTCCGTTAGTATTAGAATCTCTAACTGACAGACTGAGATGTGACAGTTGGGTTGGCAAAACAGTCAGGTTTAGGGACTTCAACTAACAATTACTTACAAAAACAAACCTCGCAGCAAGAAATGATCCTCATGACCTGCAGGTAACTTTTAATGTACATTCATATTTTATAAAAGTCGTTTTTTAGTCTCAGTATCACTTTAAGATAAGCAGGTCTCTTGGGGAAACTGTGACCTGCAACTTAAAGGGCAATTTGCCTTCATTAGCAAAACTCTAATAACACATAAAAACCACAGAAATGTGTTTAAACTTTCATAATCTGCCACATTTTGTAAAATGAACATGGTATTCAGGGGGTGTGGCCACAAAAACGGGCATAGTTAAAAAAAATTCACCGCTCTCTGCTTGTCAAATCTTTTTGTCCCTCTTTCTATTTCCAAAATGTTGGGAGGTATGCCTGGACACCCCAGTATGACACTGACTAGATATGAGGAACATCTTATATGAACCACTTGTTACAAGCCCCACCCACTTCTGCTGAAATGAGTTACACATTATAATTTAATAAATAAAGGCAAAACCAGTGAGAAGCAAGCTCCCCCCCCCACTGCATTCTGGGTAAAAAAAAACTTTGCACCCTGTCCTTGAGGTCGTAAATGTCCCTTCTTCCCTTACATATAAATCAATCCCAAACCTCTCCAGGCAGCAGTGCTGTAAATGATCAGATAAAGGGTAGTCAATCCTGGCATGAGACTGCTACTCTTACGCTCTATAAATGTCTAGAATTTCTGCCATAAAGCAAGACAGAAGTGTTGTCTTTTGCCACAAAGGAAGAAGAGTTCATAAATCCATTTATCCCCCCAAGCTACCCAAAATGACACAATATTACACAAGTGAAACATTTTTTGACAACAAAATCGTTAATGTATGTGACTAAATCAGAGGAGCTTACAATCCAATTTACATTTATAAATCGCAAGAGAGAGATAGAGAAAGGGTGTCTTTATCAAAGACAGTTTACAGCAGGCTGGAGGAAAACTGCATGGCTACGCTCACCTCTATAAGGTTTTTAGAGGTCTCCTCGGGTGAACTGTCTGTTCACCCTTTGATAAATATGTCCCTAAGAGAGAGGTAGCAGAACAAATTGCTTGTCACAGATAAATGTTCACTAGGCAGGCAATCTGAGGAGCAGAGGGAATTTAATTATATGAAATTATGCCGCCCCCCCACACAATATCCACTTGGTTTTGAGAGTCCTTAACCCTTTCCATCAACCACACTAGTAAAGCAAGGGATACCGTTTTCTCTCTACTAGAGTGGATCCTGATGAAAATCCCTGGGAGGATGGAAACCACATACTGGCAGAGCAATACAGCCTGCCTGCCCTCTCCTGCTGCCTGTCCTCTCATGCTACATGTCATCTCCTGCTGCTGGGTTTTCATTTGGAGGGGTTGAACATGGTGGACTTTGTCTTTTTTCAGCCTGATTTTACTATATAACTATGTCCTCTCCTGCTGCCTGCCCTCTCCTGCTGCCTGTCCTCTCCTGCTGCCTGCCCTCTCCTGCCTGTCCTCTCCTGCTGCCTGTCCTCTCCTGCTGCCTGCCCTCTCCTGCTGCCTGCCCTCTCCTGCTGCCTGTCCTCTCCTGCTGCCTGTCCTCTCCTGCTGCCTGCCCTCTCCTGCTGCCTGCCCTCTCCTGCTGCCTGCCCTCTCCTGCCTGTCCTCTCCTGCTGCCTGTCCTTTCCTGCTGCCTTCCGTCTTTGCTGCTTACCTTAATGGCTCTATCCCATCCACCACCACTACCAAACCTAATTCAGTACTGGTTTATGCCCCATAACCGGCACTTGTATGGTTTAACCCACTAAGCATGTTTTATAGACCCATTAACACTTTGTCTTTTTATGCCATTGATCCCCTACCACCCACCACCGGAACAGCTTTAGAAAATCTGAGAAATGACATAAGGAATATAACCTCTTGTTGAACTACAACTCCCGGTATTGAGGCAAGTGCTGTTTAATGCCGATACTGAAACTTTTTACACAGTTGTGCAGCTTATAAAGGGGGCCCTGTGCTGCTGAGGGCCACTATGACACTACCCCGCCCCCTGTGACACAACAATAATAACAAATAGATATGTGTGTGTGTATTAGCCCCTAGTGGTGGGGAGAAATAACATGTCACAACTAGTTGTATAAGCCGAGAGGAGCCACAAGCCAGTGCCTGCCTGGGAGCAAAGACTGGGGGGGGGGGGGGGGGTTTATTGATATTCAGTCTCCATGGGACGCTCCAGCCCCACCCCCCCTTCTGCTAATGGCAGCTCCCCCCTCCCACTCCCCCCAGTCTTGTGTGAGCTCTGGAATCCAACTGCCCCCTCCCACAGCAAACAGGCAGCCAAAGAAGGAAGAAATGAAGCTCTTACCTTCCCTTGTCAGCAGCAGTGGGATCCCAGTGGCAGCCTGAGTGCCAGTGTTGTGAGGGGCAAGAAAAGTCAAGGGGGACGAGCACGGAGGAGACTTTCCTGGCAATCCCTTACCCCTCAGTGACAAGACACCAGAGCAACATCAAAGCAACTTTGCAGAGGGGGGGCCCTTTAGGGCCTATTGTTTGCCTGGGCTGTGATCTGCGCTCCTTCTGACTCCCCCTCTGGCTGCTGGGAGACTTGGTACGGCCCAGGCATTCCTGCCAAGAAGCTTTCACACATGGAAGCCTGTCTCAAGCAATTGCTGACAAGCCACAAACAAGACATTCTCCCTCCCCCTTTTCTCCCTCTCCCCCTTTTCCTCCTCTCCCTCCCCTTTCCTTGTGAATGCAAAGCTCAACTCCAGTGACAGACAGGCAGAGGCAGCCTGGGATCCGGGCGGGAGCTCTCACTGCTGCTCCAGGGGAGTTAAAAACAGGAGAAAATACACACAGCACAGGGCTGCGCAAGGGGATGGGGGAAGGGACTCACTCCTCATTATCCCCACGAAAAATGGCAGTGGCCGGCTCATGGCGAACGCGGCATTGGTAATTAAAAAGTAGACATCTCCAATGGCCCTACGCGTTTCATGTCCTATAGGCACTTAATCATGACCATAAAACACATAGGGCCATTGGACATGTTCACTTTTTAAATTAATCTAAATGGAAATTTCCACTGGCCCTATGCGATTCATGTCCTATAGGCACTTAATCATGACTGTAAAATGCGTAGGGCCATTCAGGACCGCCATCAGAAATCGCAGGGCCCCGTAGGACAAAATTTCCTGCGCCCACCGCAAGCCCCACCTACAGGTCCGCCCTCCCCACCACACAGTAAAAAAACAAAAAAAATATTGGTGGCTAGGGTTCCCACATGTTAATAAAAAATAAAAAGATATTGGTGGTCAGGTCCCCCCCCCCCACATTATAAGAAAATTGGTGGCCAGGGCCCCTTAAACGTCCATGTCTTCCCGAAGTCAGCAGCTCTCAGAAAGATGGGTGCCTGGCTAATCAAGTAAGTGTGGCGTGGCCGGGGCCCCCCTTACCCTCAGGGCCCCCTACAACTCTCCCCCCTGTCCCCCCCTGATGGCTGCCCTGGGGCCATTGGCCATGTTCACTTTTTAACTGAATCTAAATTGAACATCTCCAATGGCTCTACGTGTTTTTTGCCCTATCGGCACTTAATCATGACCATAAAACGCATAGGGCCATTGGACATGTTCACTTTTTAACTGAATCTAAATTGAACATCTCCAATGGCCCTATGGCCCGCGTTTCATGTCCTATAGCCACTTAATTATGACCATAAAACGCGTAGGGCCATTGGGTATTTTAACTGAATCTAAACGGAACATCTCCAATGGCCCTACGCGTTTCATGTCCTATGGGCACTTAATCATGACCATAAAACACATAGGGCCATTGGACATGTTCACTTTTTAAATTAATCTAAATGGAAAATTTCCACTGGCCCTACGCGTTTCATGTCCTATAGGCACATAATCATGAGCATAAAATGCAGAAGGCCATTGGACACGTTCACTTTTTAACTGAATCTAGATGGAACATCTCCAATGGCCCTACACGATTCATGTCCTATAGGCACTTAATCATGACCATAAAACGCGTAGGGGCATTGGACATGTTCACTTTTTAACTGAATCTAAATGGAACATGTCCAATAGCCCTGTGCATTTTTCGTGTTCTATAGGCACTAAATCATGGCCATAAAACGTTTAAGGCCGCTGCAAATGTTCACTTTTAAATTGAATCTAAATGGAACATCTCCAATGGCCCTGCGCGCTTTTTGTGTCCTACAGGCACTTAATCATGCCCATAAAACGCGTAGGGCCATTGGACATGTTTACTTTTAATTGAATATAAAGAAACATTGGTTTTAACTTTGTACTGAGGATTTCCTAGAGTGCATGGAGGTCCTATTTTGAGAGTATTGCTGACTACACAATTTTATAAAAATAGAATTTCCTTGAAAGGCACCCATGCACATGCAACTGCTGGCCCATGGGCACCCATATAGCTATCCCGGTGATGTAGATTGCAAGCCCTAAGGGAACGCTCACCTCCTATGCCAAGATATGTATATATTCATCACAGAATCCTCTTATCAGGCTGGCTAAGAGATGCATGCATTGTTTGTGGTATATAAATAAAAATATATGTACAATAAAAGCAAGCAGTGTGCATATTCCTTCCCTGTAGGGAATATAGAGAAAATACAACAGCGAGAAGGCCATCTTTCCTCTCCGTCTCACCCAATAAAAATAATATGCTGCCAATCGTCAGCTTGCCTTGGCTTGGTCTCCTCATTGGACAGGGCTGTGAAATGCGTTGGTACTTTATAGATGACGAAATGGAAAATTTAAAGATAAAATCCCTGTTTAAGGTGTCCATATATTGGCATCTCGCTGTCTATGGGCCCAAAGTGGACACCATTTCTGGTTCATTTGGTGCCAATCCAGGCTGGGTTGAAATTTGGTCCTTCCAAAGTTGATCCTAAAACATTGTACAAAGTGATCCAGATCTTAATCCATAACCTAACTGCCCTTACAGTCCAGAATTATACAGTATATATGACATTTATATACATTTGGACAAAGCAGACAGATGTATTAAATGCAAGGAGAATTCTGGGAACTGTAGGCCTCAATGGAGGCTGCACAGTCTGGTTCCTCTCAGCAGGTGTTCCAGGCACCCAAACAAAGCCCCAAGACTCTTGTTTGTGTAAGGAAGCTGGTAATTTGTTTTACAACTGATACTTAGGTGGCAGTGTCAGCAATTAGGAGAATAAACTGGTGCGGGAAGAGATAAGAGCCTCTCTGAGCGGAAAAGGAGAAGGCTAATTATCTATTTCTGATAGTATCACTCGGCTGACACTGATTACACGCTTGCTTGGGAAAGTGTGAAGGGAAGCCGTAGCCAAAGGGTGCAACAACGTGGCAGTCAGTGTTGCATGTGTAGTGTGTAGGAGTTTAGTAAAGAAGTTGTATTGCCGCTCTTTTCAACCTCTTTAACCTAAATATTTTACTCTAGGTATTGATGGGTCTCTCTTAAAGTTCTTTAAAGCTGATTAATAATAATAATCATGGGTATGGCATTTATTTTGGGGGAATACTTTGTACTCAAAGAACGGCAGATAAAATCAGCATTGTACATTGTGACCTGCAGTACCAGCTCTCACCAGTCTCATGCAATGGCCAGTTTTTCCCATAGGGATGCCCTAGAACAGCGCCATCATCTGATTTGTGCAATGTGATTTGTGAAATGTGAACTTTAAACAGAAGCCAACTTTGGAACCCTGTTTAGTAATAACATACACACTATTATACCTATTTAGAAGTAGTGCTTTCCTTCTATGTGTTTTTTCTTATATATATATATATATATATATATATATATATATATATATATATATATATATATATATATATATATATATATATATATATATATATATATATATATATAGCACAGTATGAAAAGATGCCCTATCAAATAGCAATGCACATCTCTTCTTTTAGCATTTATTCAGAGTGTGAGCTGACATGCTGTTTCATTAATGCAAAGCAGGTAATGCTGGTTATAGATATGTGGTTATTCTTTTATAGAAAAAGCCCCCCATGAAGGTCCAACTTTTGATCAGGGCTTCCATATCTACAGTATTGGTTCAGCAGTGGTCCACTGGGGATGCAACTTGAAAGCCCCCTCTAGAATCTGCAGGGCCCACTCTCAAGGAATGCACCTACCACACCTGCGAGGGAGCGAGTGCGTCTGGCATTGTGTAGATGTTGCATCTTTACTGTAAATTTTTAAAGGAGAACTAAAATCTAAAAATGAATATGGCTAAAAATGGCATATTTTATATACTGAATTTATTTCACCAGCCTAAAGTTTCAGCTTGTCAATAGCAGCAATGATCCAGGACTTCAAACTTGTCACAGGGGGTCACCATCTTGGAAAGTGTCTGTGACACTCACATGCTCAGTGGGCTCTGATTGGCTGTTGAGAAGCTAAGCTTAGGGCTCGTCACTAATTATCCATCAGAAAATTAGCTTCCCTGGCTGTAATATAAGCTGATGCTACAGGTTTGCTGATTATTCAATTCTGATGCTAATTGCACTGGTTTCTGTGCTGCCATGTAGTAATTATGTGTATTAATTACTAATCAGCCTTATATTGTGACATTTTTATTCTATGTGTACTGTATATTGTGAGTGGCTCCCTAAGCTCAGTAAGTGACAGCAGCATAGAGCATGTGCAGTGAATCAGCAGAAAAGAAGATGGGGAGCTACTGGGGCATCTTTGGAGACACAGATCTTTACTGCTAAAGGGCTGTGGTTGCCTTGGGCTGGTACAGAAGCACAAAACATCATGTACAACATTTCTACCTACTTCTTTAGTTTAACTTTCCGTGTCATTTAAAGGGGGTTGGGCCTGGGTCAGCTGGGGCCCAGCAAGATTTCTCTTGGTGCCTTGCTGCTGTAGTCCCTGGATATTGGATATAAGTATTATTCCCAAAATGTATCCTAACTGGCCTTTTGGATAAGCCCCCTTGTCTCTCCTCTAGGTTCCTCTATGGGGGCAGTCATGGGTGACAAAGCATTTGAAAATACCTCTCCATCTGTCACCATTGGAACCGTTGCCTGTCAACAATTGGGGGGGGGGTGTCGATCAGGATAATGGCAAAACACTTTGTGTGTCATTGTCCTGAGATAGTAATAGTATAAGAGTAAATATTGCTGAGTGCAAAGAAGGCTGCCCTAACCAGGGACATCACCCCCTAGTGACTATTACAGACAATGCACTTGAACTATTGACTATGAGGACTCCTGCGGGTCACTGAGACCAGGCAAATAATATGGCGGCTCACTACTTTGAATATGATTTGCATGCACAAGATTTTATATCAGTCAGGGACATTGACAGAGGCTTCTGGGTTAGTGCAGCTCCCTGTGAGTTCCTGCTGTACTTTAACAGTCAGTCTGGCCCTCCTAGGAATTAAACAGCAACTCCAATTTCCAGTAATCCCAAAACCCAGGGCCGGATTTGTGGCGAGGCCACAAAGGCCCAGGCCTAGGGCAGCAGAATCATAGGGGCGGCATGCCGCCCAGGTGCCTGCTGAGGTGCAGTGGGGGTGCGCAACTCCCCAGTGCTCCACATATGCTCCGGGAGAGGTGTGTGCGCGCCAGGTGTTAGGACTGCGCGGCCCAGGGGTGCCTGTGCTGCAAATCCCATTCTGCCAAAATCACCAGTGACATTTATATATAACATTATATTTCAACTGCTTGCAAGTAGGGATGCACTGAATCCAGGATTCAGTTTGGGATTCTGCCTTTTCAGCAAGATTCAGATTCGGCTAAAGTGCCTGGCCGAACTGAATCCAAAAAATCATGTGACTCTTCATCACGCAAACAAGGAATTGGGCAGTTCTCAATTTACTTTTGGAAATTAGGCAGGGATGCATTGAATCCAGGATTCGGTTTTGGATTTGGCCAAGAGTCTGCCTTTTACAGTAGGATTTGGATTCAGCTTAATCCAAATGCCTGGCCGAACCAAATCTGAATCCAAAAACAATCACATGACTTTTCATAACGCAAACATCTCTTTCCCCTCCAATTTACATATGCAAATTAGGGTTCGGATTCAGCCAATCTTTCACAAAGGATTCAGGATTCGACCAATTCATTGCATCCCTACTTGCAAGCAGCATGGCAGCTGCCGCTCACAAGGCATAATTACTCATATGCAGATGTTTAACTAAATATTTAGTAACAAAGAGAAATAGGGTACATCATTCATTTAAAATTTATGGTGGAGTAACATTTTCGATCTAAATCACTTATGTGGTTAAAATACAGAGTCAGGGGTACAGGGCTGGGTGCTGTTCCTCGGGGCCACAGGAGCAGCAGCCTTGGTCTATTAAGAAATAAAAAGAGCTCTAGGTTTGACAAAACATTTGTATAGGTTGGAAATTCTTCCATGTGTGTCATTATTACAGCCTTGCTTTGTTGCACAAGCATAATTATTTGCGCCTGTGACTCGTCAGCCGCCTCATACATAATTAGCAGCTGCAGCCATCCTTCAGGCTCCCGAATGCTACAAATCGGGAACAGCCTTCCCCTTTTTGGCAGCATTGTAATGCTAATCATGGATGTTGTTTGTTTTATCTGCACCATTGGACAGAGTTGTGTAGCCTGCCCCCTAGTGGTGAGTGAGAGGGTACAAAGCTTCCATTCAAGAGCAGCAGCTTTGTCTTACAAGACTTCCACAGAGTCAAGTCCTCACTGCTCCAACTGTATGACTCCCAGCATCCTCGGCTGGCGGAGAGAACTGTAATCATATAGTGTACACTGTGTGTTTTAATCTGCAAGGAATTGGATTACATTTTGTTTACATTCCAGTAAAATGTTAGTATGATGTGTTATTTTTGAGTTATTTAGCTTTTTATTCGGCGGCTTTAAGCTGTCTGGTTGCTAGGGTCCAACTTACCCTAGCAACCATGCGTTGATGTGAATAAGAGACTGGAATATGAATAGGAGAGGTCTGAATAGAAAGATGAGTAAAAAAAAGTAGCAATAGCAATACATTTGTAACCTTAAGGCTCTTACAGATGAACGTTTTCAGCTGCGCTCCCCTGCGTTCTGGTTTAATGCGTTCAGCCGCAGAGTAGATGCACTGAATTATTTTCAATGAGGCTGAGGCATGTAATCGCTGAACGCAGGAAAAATGCAACATGCTGCGTCCCATCCTGCATTCGGTGTTTACATGCGTCTGTGTGAGTACAGCCCCATTCAAAAGAATCCAGTGCGTCTACTCCTGCGATTCCCTGCGGCCAAACACATGAAACTGGAACGCAGGGGAGCACAGCTAAAAAACACTTGCCTGTAAGAGCCCTTACAGAGCATTTGTTTTTAGATGGGGTCAGTGACCCCATTTGAAAGCTGGAAAGAGTTGGAAGGAAAAAGAGCTATAGAAAATTAAATAATGAAGGCCATTCAAAAGTTGCCCAAAATTTGCCACTCTATAATATACTTAATGTTAAAGCAGGTGAACCCCTTTAAGGAAGATAGGCTATAGGAGTCACTGCATGTTGCCTTCAGCTGAACACTCAACTTAAATCCAAGGCTGACATCAATAATCATGGGGGGGCTATACTACAAATTTGGCACGGATCATTAGTATAGGTTGGAAATCCCTTTACTTAGTCTATTGGTCACCTGGGTCAGTGGGCGCTGCCAATAAGTAGAATGGGGCTCCCAGCAAAACAAATTCTCCAGGAACCAATCATGTCAAAGCTCTGCCCATTATCTGCCTATTGGTGGTAGAAGTTGCTAGTGGAGCGTGACAGGGGGCAGGGGTGGGGGTTGTGGTGAGCCAATTGAATGTCAGTGGTGGAGTGGGGTAGGGAACGTCACCAGCAGTGTAGGACTGGGGTCAGGGGTCCATGACCAATGGAGCTGCTGCAACCCCCCTTCAGCACATATTTCTTCATGCGGGTGGGGGAGGTCATGGAGTAGCTCAGGTGGCCATTGGGATTGGTTCTGGCCCAGTCCGACCCTTGGTAACCAGGTCATATAGTATTGCCTTGTGAACCAATGCTTTCTCTTGGGCCTCCACTCTTCAGTGGTGCCTCTGTCTGGAGTCTCCTTGTACCTGACCGATGGTGGCCCAACTTAAAGGAGAACTAAAGCCTAACTAAAGAAGTAGGTAGAAATGTTGTACATGATGTTTTGTGCTTCAGTACCAGTCCAAGGCAACCACAGCCCTTTAGCAGTAAAGATCTGTGTCTCCAAAGATGCCCCAGTAGCTCCCCATCTTCTTTTCTGCTGATTCACTGCACATGCTCTGTGATGCTGTCACTTACTGAGCTTAGGGACTCACTCACAATATACAGTACACATAGAATATAAATGTCACAATATAAGGCTGATTAGTAATTAATACACATAATTACTACCTGGCAGCACAGAAACCAGTGCAATTAGCATCAGAATTGAATAATCAGTAGGGATGTAGCGAACGTCGGAAAAAAAGTTCGCGAACATATTCGCGAACTTGCGCAAAAATGCGAGCGGTTCGCGAACGGTTCGCGAACCCCATAGACTTCAATGGGAAGGCGAACTTTAACATCTAGAAAAGACATTTCTGGCCAGAAAAATGATTTTAAAGTTGTTTAAAGGGTGCAACGACCTGGACAGTGGCATGCCAGAGGGGGATCAAGGGCAAAAATGTATCTGAAAAATCTGCCTGTGTGTGCTTGGAAGAGATAGTGTAGGGGGAGAGCTGTTAGTGATTTCAGGGACAGATGATAGTAAGTTTGCTGGCTAGTAATCTGCTTGATACTGCTCTGTATTGGAGGGACAGAAGTCTGCAGGGATTTGAGGGACATTTTAGCTTAGGTAGCTTTGCTGGCTAGTAATCTACTGTTCTCTTTAAACAACTGCCATACGTTGACCTTGTAGGCATTGTTTGCCCAGTTTTTTTGGACGCAGCCACTGAAGCACAGTTGCCAGAAAAAATATGCCATATAAATGCTGAAAATAGTCATTTTTCGCCATACGTTGACCTTGTAGACATTGTTTGCCCAGTTTTTTTGGACGCAGCCACTGAAGCACAGTTGCCAGAAAAAATATGCCATATAAATGCTGAAAATAGTAATTTTTCGCCATACGTTGACCTTGTAGACATTGTTTGCCCAGTTTTTTTGGTTGCAGCCACTGAAGCACAGTTGCCAGAAAAAATATGCCACATAAATGCTGAAAATAGTCATTTTTTGCCATATACGTTGAGTCAACGTATGGCAAAAAATGACTATTTTCAGCATTTATATGGCATATTTTTCTGGCCTCTGTGCTTCAGTGGCTGTGGCCAAAAAAACTGGGCAAACAATGCCTACAAGGTCAACGTCGTTGACCTTGTAGGCATTGTTTGCCCAGTTTTTTGGCCACAGCCACTGAAGCACAGAGGCCAGAAAAAATATGCCATATAAATGCTGAAAATAGTCATTTTTTTGGTCGCAGCCACTGAAGCACAGTTGCCAGAAAAATTATGCCATATAAATGCTGAAAATATAAATTTTTTTGGTTGCAGCCACTGAAGCACAGAGGCCAGAAAAATTATGCCATATAAATGCAGAAAATATGCATTTTTTTGGTCGCAGCCACTGAAGCACAGTTGACAGAAAAATTATGCCATATAAATGCTGAAAATATAAATTTTTTTGGTTGCAGCCACTGAAGCACAGAGGCCAGAAAAATTATGCCATATAAATGCTGAAAATATGCATTTTTTTGGTCGCAGCCACTGAAGCACAGTTGCCAGAAAAATTATGCCATATAAATGCTGAAAATAGTAATTTTTTTGGTTGCAGCCACTGAAGCACAGAGGCCAGAAAAATTATGCCATATAAATGCAGAAAATATGCATTTGTTTGGTCGCAGCCACTGAAGCACAGTTGACAGAAAAATTATGCCATATAAATGCTGAAAATATAAATTTTTTTGGTTGCAGCCACTGAAGCACAGAGGCCAGAAAAATTATGTCATATAAATGCAGAAAATAGGCATTTTTTTGGTCGCAGCCACTGAAGCACAGAGGCCAGAAAAAATTAAACCAGTAGGGTTTGCACCCTAGTTTGTAACGGTGGCGGAGGGAGGAGGAGGACGCTAAAGGACAGCTGTGTGTGGAGTCATGAGGCTTGAAGAGAAGGACAGCTGCATAGAAGTCAGAACAAGTCTTCCGGCGTGCAGTAACCCTCCGAGATCCACCCCTCATTCATTTTAATAAAGGTCAGGTAATCGACACTTTTGTGACCTAGGCGAGTTCTCTTCTCAGTTACAATCCCTCCTGCTGCACTGAAGGTCCTTTCTGAGAGCACACTTGAGGCTGAGCAAGACAAGAGGTTCATGGCAAATTGTGACAGCTCTGGCCACAGATCAAGCCTGCGCACCCAGTAGTCCAGGGGTTCATCGCTCCTCAGAGTGTCGATATCTGCAGTTAATGCCAGGTAGTCCGCTACCTGCCGGTCGAGGCGTTCTTTGAGGGTGGATCCAGAAGGGTTGTGGCGCTGCCTTGGACAGAAAAACATTTGCATGTCTGACGTTACAGACTGGCCAAAGGGCTTTGTCCTTGCAGGTGTGCTCGTGGCAGGATTACTGGCACCTCTGCCCCTGGAATGTTGATGAGTTCCTGAAGTGACATCACCCTTAAAAGCATTGTACAACATGTTTTGCAGGCTGGTTTGTAAATGCCGCATCTTTTCGGACTTGTGGTATGTTGGTAACATTTCTGACACTTTATGCTTGTACCGAGGGTCTAGTAGCGTTGCGACCCAGTACAGGTCCTTCTCCTTAAGCCTCTTGATACGGGGGTCCTTCAACAGGCATGACAGCATGAAAGACCCCATTCTCACAAGGTTGGATGCAGAGGTATCCATCTCCGCTTCCTCATTATCAAGGACTGCATCATCCACGGTCTCCTCCCCCCAGCCACGTACAAGACCAGGGGTCCCCAAAAGGTCACCACTAGCCCCCTGGGAAGCCTGCTCCTGTTGGTCCTCCTCCTCCTCCTCCACAAAGCCACCTTCCTCCTCTGACTCCACTTCTGGCACCTCTCCCTGCGTTGCAGCAGGTGCCTGGGTTCGTTCTGGTGATTCCGACCAGAAATCGTGCGCTTCCAGCTCCTCGTCACGCTGGTCTACAGCCTCATCTGTCACTCGTCGCACGGCACGCTCCAGGAAGAAAGCGAAGGGTATTAGGTCGCTGATGGTGCCTTCGGTGCGACTGACCATATTTGTCACCTCTTCAAAAGGTCGCATGAGCCTGCAGGCATCGCGCATAAGCACCCAGTAACGGGGGAAAAAAATCCCCAGCTGTGCAGATCCAGTCCTACCACCCAGTTCAAAAAGGTACTCGTTGACGGCCCTTTGTTGTTGCAGCAGACGTTCCAACATAAGGAGCGTTGAATTCCAGCGAGTCTGGCTGTCAGAAATCAAACGCCTGACTGGCATGTTGTAGCGCTGCTGAATGTCAGCAAGGCGTGCCATGGCTGTGTAGGAACGTCTGAAATGGGCCGACACCTTTCTGGACTGGGTGAGAACGTCCTGGAATCCTGGGTACTTGGAGACAAAACGTTGGACTATTAAATTTAACACATGTGCCATGCAGGGCACATGTGTTAAATTGCCTAGTCTCAACGCTGCCAACAGATTGCTTCCATTGTCACACACCACTTTTCCGATCTGCAGTTGGTGTGGGGTCAGCCACCGATCGGCCTGTGACTGCAGAGATGACAGGAGTACAGATCCGGTATGGTTTTTGCTTTCCAGGCACGTCATCCCCAAGACAGCGTGACAACGGCGTACCTGGCACGTCGAATAGCCTAGGGGGAGCTGGGGGTGCACAGGTGTGGAGGAGGAGAAGGAGGACCCAGCAGCAGAGTAAGAAGAAGAAGAAGACGAGGTAGAGAGCGATGGAGGAGTAGAGGTGGTGGCAGAACCGCGTGCAATCCGTGGCGGTGACACCAACTCCACTGTTGTTGTTGAGCTACCCATTCCCTGCTTCCCAGCCATTACCAAGTTCACCCAGTGGGCAGTGTAGGTGACATACCTGCCCTGACCATGCTTGGAGGACCATGCGTCAGTAGTCATATGGACCTTTGGCCCAACACTAAGTGACAGAGATGCGGTAACTTGGCTCTGCACATGTTGGTACAGGTGTGGTATTCCCTTTTTAGAAAAAAAATTGCGGCTGGGTACCTTCCACTGCAGTGTCCCAATTGCTACAAATTTGCGGAAGGCCTCAGAGTCCACCAGCTGGTATGGTAAAAAGCTGGCGGGCTAAGAGTGCAGACAAGCCAGCTGTCAGACGCCGGGCAAGGGGGTGACAGTCAGACATTGGCTTCTTACGCTCAAACATGGCCTTCACAGAAACTTGGCTGGTGGCAGATGACTGGGAATGGGAACAGGTGGTCAAGGTGGAAGGCGGAGTGGAGGGTGGTTCAGACGGGTCAAGGAGAGCAGAGGTAGAGCAGTAAGATGCTGGACCAGAAGGAGTGTGGCTTTTAGTTTGCCTGTTGCCTTTGAGGTGTTGCTCCCAAAGTGCTTTGTGCTTGCCGCTCATGTGCCTTCGCATAGAAGTTGTACCTATGTGGCTGTTGGGCTTACCAAGGCTCAGTTTCTGACTGCACTCATTGCAAATTACAATGCTTTTGTCAGAGGCACACACATTAAAAAAATCCCACACTGCTGACTTTTTGGAAGTGTGCGATCTGGCGGTAACAGTAGAAGTTGGCGGAGTTGGCGGTATTGGCGGCAATGGCGGGTGCGTTGGCCGGCTGAACACAGGTGCCGATACATGTTGTTGCCCTACTGATCCCTGCGGGCTGTCCTCCCTGCTTCTTCTAAGTCTTATTCTCCTACTGCCTCTCTGACTCTCCGTCTCTCCATCTGAACTACCCTCCTCTTGCTCTCTTCTACTAGGCACCCACAAAACATCAATCTCCTCATCATCATTCTCCTCAGATGCATCAATTTCTTCTGACACATCACAGAAGGAAGCAGCAGCGGGGACCTCCTCCTCATCACTCATTATGTCCATCTCTATCGTGTTCTCTGCCAGAATTAAATCTGGTGTAAGGTCCTCATCTCCTTCATCTTCTTCTGGCAATAATGGTTGCGCATTACTCAGTTCAAGAAACTCATTGGAAAATAACTCCTCTGACCCCAGTGAAGAAGGGGCACCGGTGGTGGAGGAAGTGTTACGTGGGGTGGCCATAGCAGTGGAGGATGAGGAGGATGTTGTGGTAAAGTTAGAAACGGTAGAGGATGGGGTGTGCTGTGTAAGCCAGTCAACTACCTCTTCAGCATTTTGGGAGTTCAGGGTCATTGGCTTTTTAAAACTGGGCAATTTGCTAGGGCCACAGGATTGCATAGCAGCACGGCCCCTAGCACGGCCTCTGCGTGGCGGCCTGCCTTTGCCTGGCATTATTTTTAAAAAAACAACAACAACAACAAAAACTCAGTTGGTTTTTCTGGAAACGATAATACACACAGCTAGATGGCGGGTTGAAGAAAACACTGTGCAAATAATGCCTACAAAGTCAACGTATACACTACTACAGCGGTGGATACGGATTACGTAAAATATATGAATGCTGCTTGAAAAAAAGTAACTCAAGTGGTTTTTCTAGAGACGATAATATTATCAATATTTAGACAAAATGTGAACAAGGTCACACAGCTCGATGGCGGGTTGAAGAAAACAGTGTGCAAATAATGCCTACAAGGTCAACGTATACACTACTACAGCGGTGGATACGGATTACGTAAAATATATGAATGCTGCTTGAAAAAAAGTAACTCAAGTGGTTTTTCTAGAGACGATAATATTATCAATATTTAGACAAAATGTGAACAAGCTCACACAGCTCGATGGCGGGTTGAAGAAAACACTGTGCAAATAATGCCTACAAGGTCAACGTATACACTACTACAGCGGTGGATACGGATTACGTAAAATATATGAATGCTGCTTGAAAAAAAGTAACTCAAGTGGTTTTTCTAGAGACGATAATATTATCAATATTTAGACAAAATGTGAACAAGGTCACACAGCTCGATGGCGGGTTGAAGAAAACAGTGTGCAAATAATGCCTACAAGGCCAACGTATACACTACTACAGCGGTGGATACGGATTACGTAAATATATTATGGCTGCTTGAAAAAAGTGACTCCGGTGTTTTTTCTGGAGACGGTAATATTATGGATATTTAGACAGAATGGGAACAAGGTCACACAGCTCGATGGCGGGTTGAAGAAAACAGTGTGCAAATAATGCCTACAAGGCCAACGTATACACTACTACAGCGGTGGATACGGATTACGTAAAATATATTATGGCTGCTTGAAAAAAGTGACTCCGGTGTTTTTTCTGGAGACGGTAATATTATGGATATTTAGACAGAATGTGAACAAGGTCACACAGCTCGATGGCGGGTTGAAGAAAACAGTGTGCAAATAATGCCTACAGGGCAAATAATGCCTAAAAGGTCAACTTATACACTACTACAGCGGTAGTAAAATAAAAAAAGTAAAATAAAAAAAAAATGAATATTAAAAAAAAAAAATTAAAGTTGGTGCTGCTGAACTACTAGGAGCAGCAGATTAGCACACCAGTCCCACTCCCCAACACTGCTAGACTAATAGCACTGGGCTCTTATAGTAGTAGTAGTAGTAGTAGTAGTAAAACAACAAAAAAATAAATAAAAGCAGTCCTTACAAGGACTACTGTTATTGCAGCAGTCAGCAGATGAGATCAGAAGCAGGACAGCTGCCCACTGCAGCTACATACAGAGCACTGCAGTAGAAGGTAGATTACTAGCCAGCAAAGCTACCTAAGCTTAAATGTCCCTCAAACCCCTGCAGACTTCTGTCCCTCCAATAACAGAGCAGTATCAAAACGATTACTAGCCAGCAAACTTTCAACTGTCCCTGAAATCACTAACAGGCAGCAGCTCTCTCCCTACACTATCTCTTCAGCACACACAGGCAGAGTGAAAAAACGCTGCAGGGCTTCGGTTTTTATAGGGAAGGGGAGTGGTCCAGGGGAGAGCTTCCTGATTGGCTGCCATGTACCTGCTGGTCTGGGGTGAGAGGGCAAAAAAAAGCGCCAACAATGGCGAACCCAAAATGGCGAACGTCGCGCGACGTTCGCGAACTTCCGGCGAGCGCGAACACCCGATGTTCGCGCGAACAAGTTCGCCGGCGAACAGTTCGCGACATCTCTAATAATCAGCAAACCTGTAGCATCAGCTTATATTTCAGCCAGGGAAGCTCATTTTCTGCTGGATAATTAGTGACGAGCCCTAAGCTTAGCTTCTCCACAGCCAATCAGAGCCCACTGAGCATGTGAGTGTCACAGACACTTTCCAAGATGGTGACCCCCTGTGACAAGTTTGAAGTCCTGGATCATTGCTGCTATTGACAAGCTGAAACTTTAGCCTTGTGCAATAAGTTCAGTACATAAAACATGGCATTTTAAGCCATATTCATTTTTAGGGTTTAGTTGTCTTTTAAACCTATAGCTGTCTACCACTTTCTTTGCGCGGCGCAGTAAAACGCAGTAACATTTGGCAACCCCAAGTGCAGGATGCCTTTCCTTCTCCTTTAAAACATTTTTTGAGTCCCCAACCAGAGGTGCGAACATTTAGGTATCTCCCCTGACCTAAAAATTCATCCCACGTCTGCATCAATAAAAAAAAAAAAAAAGCTTCATCTATTGAGAGGCATAATTTACCTCTACTGTAAAAAATATATGTGATTTTAGAGCTCAGTGACAAGGTACCAGACCCAGTCTGTTTTCCTCCCTTGGTTCTGTATCCTGCCTTTTTCTTTCTTTTTTTTTATACCTTTATATCTATTGAGAGCCAGGCGGCTCAAAGCAAATTTGTGCTGAAAACATAAAAATGTGACTTTTATGAACAGAATGAGGCCTAAAGCCAAGATGTATTGCACATAAAGTACATTTATTTCTGCTGATTTTACCAACCCACCATGGCTGGAAACTGGCTGTACCCCCAGAAAATAAATGAGTGGGCCGTAATGCAGATCTAGCTACTCATAAAAAAGGAAAATAATAACGCAGGTTTTCCAAGAATGGCAAAGGCTTCTCTGTTGCTGCCACATAGTAAGTCTGCTTCTCATTTTCCTGAGGTTTTGCTGTCGTTCTCACAAACACCAGTCTGTGCAACACTGTCCCTTTTCTATCATTCCCATAGTCCTCTCTGCCCAAAGAGCTGAACTCTCGTCCCACTGTGAAACGGTCCATGAAAGCTCTGCACCCTGTCTGGCACATTGTGGTAGAACTGCTATCGAGGTCCTTAAGGTCCTTCTAGTGGTGCTCATTTTAATATCAATTATTCAGCAAATTAAAAACAACTATTTTTCTGATTAAGGAGCTAGCAAAAGCAGTTTATTTCCAATTGATTAGCCACAATAGTGCAAACTATAACACTATTTATGCTGCAGAATGCTTTACCATCCTTGAGTAAACAGCTCTAGAAGCTCTCTATTTGTTTAGGATAGCAGCTGCCATATTAGCTTGGTGTGACATCACTTCCTGCCTGAGTCTCTCCCTGCTCACTCATAGCTCAGGGTCTTCTTATGTCTGCATGGGCTTCCATGGGTATTCTAGTTTCCAATCACACTCCAAACTTACTGACAGGTTAATTGGCTCCTGAAAAATGGACCCTAGTTCATGTCAATGTAATAGGGACCTTAGATTGTAGCCTCCGCTAGGGTAGAACTGATTGGAATCATGTAAAAACTCTTAACTGCAGAATATATTGCCGCTATATAAAGAAAAATAATACTAATTATTCTTTATAATACATAAGTGAGTTGTCCTTATATGGTCACATAACCCCTCAGTGACTTCTAATATCCTTATCATTTACAGTAGGGGGTACATTATCCCTTATAATACATGAGTGATACTCAGAGTTCCCTGTATAACTCAGCCTGCAGCCTTGTGCCTTTATATGGTCACAGAACAACCCCTCAGTGACTTCTAATATCCTTATCATTTACAGTAGGGGGTACATTATCCCTTATAATACATGAGTGATACTCCCCTTCTTCAGGCTCAAGTAAATTAACCCACAAGGTGTCAATAGAGTTATTTTTAAAAAGTACATTGAGTTTCAGAAAAGTTCCTGGAGTTAAATTTAACAGTATAAACTGAGATACGTATATAAAGCAGATAAACATTTATAACTTGTTATTCTAGATCTTAGTCATCATAGATTGTCTAGTGGTGAAAATACAGCATATTTTATAGCAAATATATTAGTAAATAAAAGTCTATCGGCCCCAGCTGAATCTTTTAAATGCCCCCAGAACTGTGAGAAGCTCACATTTCTCGAACCATATTGGAAATGAACATAATAATGTTTTCTTACATGGAACATCCATGCATTAGAAATAAAACTGTATATATTTGCTTAAAGGTGGGGAACAGTTTTTATAATATAGTTCAAAAATATTTTAAATGAAGAAGTCGTCGTTGCATGTTACTTGCATTTATCTTGTGATGCAAGTTGACTCTCTCTTTTGTTTCTGTATAAGATCACATTACCTATAGCCGTCCCTCCTCTCTGTGCATGGATAACCCCCTGCTGCTTTCCAACATGTAAATAATTTAGCGCTCTTATCATGTCTCCAGTTTAGTTTTCTTTTCACAGACATTTTGACTCTGAAGAGGGTCCTTCATATTATGTACAGCCCTGGTTCACCTTAAGGGCTTTAGCACACGGGCTGATTTGGGGAGATTTGGTCGCCTGGCGACTAATCGCCTCTTCTTTGGGCGACTAATCTCCCCGAACTGCTTCCCCCTGTCTTCCGTCTGCTAGAATGAAAAAATGCCTGCGGCGTGGCACTCGTGGGGCTTTGTTTTCCGAAGTCAGCTTCGGGCGACTTCGGAAAAGAAGTTGCGCACAGGGGTAGCGTAAGATTGCGAAGTTGCACTAGCGTTGATTTGCTAAGTAAAGCGAAGTTGCGCTAGCGAAGGCTAATTTGCATACGGCGCCAAATTCAAATTTCAATGGAGGAATACGTATCAGCACTACAAATGCCTAGAAAACCTTCAAATCATCAAATAAAAATTTTATTTTGCCCTACACATGTGCCCACTGTCTAGGTAAGTTGCCATGAGTCAGGAAATGTAGGGGGGAAGGAGGGGAGCCCCAAAAAAATTTTCGATCTTTTTCAGCCTATCACCCATAATATAGAAAACACACCAGCGTATTTTGGGACTTAGAAAAAATTTTGACTTTTTTTGAAACAATCCCTATCTACTCTATTGCGCTTCGCCGGGTCTGAGGTGGCAGAGGAAGTCTAGCGTAAAAGGTAGCGTTCAGTACACTGCGCAAGTTAGTGAATTTGCGTAGTTACGTCGCTAGCGAAACTTCGCCAGGCGTAAGGGTGCGAAGTAACACTAGCGAAACTACGCCAGCGTTCGTTAGTGAATTTGCGCAGTAACAAAAATGCCAAACGTTAGCGAATTAACGCTAGCGTTCGGCGCTTCGGCGCTTAGTGAATTTGCCCCTATGTGTGAACTTACCCTTAAGGGGTAAATTGGTCTTTATTGTTTATTTTTTATAGTTTTTTTTATTTGCCTTTTTCTTCAGACTCTTTCCAGTTTTCCAATGTGGGTCACTGACCCCATCCATTAACACATGCTCTGTAAGGCTACAACTTTATTGTTATTGCTACTTTGTATTACTTATTTTTCTATTCAGGCCTCTCCTATTCATATTCCAGTCTCTTATCCAAACGAATGCATGGTTGCTAGGCTAATTTGGACCCTAGCAACCAGATTGCTGAATTTGCAAACTGGAGAGCCGCTGAATAAAAAGATAAATAACTCAAAAACCTTAAAAAATGAAGACCAGTTGCAAATTATCTCAGTATATCTCTCACTTCATCATACTAAAAGTACATTTTAAGGGGGACAACCCATTTAACAAAACTCGGGGATTCTGCTCAACAGGGCAAAAGAGAAGAAATGGATCAAATAAATGAATTTATTTACATCAGTTACAGCGTCACTGCCCCTTCCCCTCCCAGAGTTGCCTCAGAGAGGCATAAGAAGGCAAATTTACACTTCAATATTAAAAAACGGTCACAAATAGAAAATTTTAAGTAATTGGATAAAGTCTTTATTTCTGGTGAACTATCGGAAACCAACTGAACTGATAAAAGACTATTGGAATCCTGACACTCAATGGACTCAACTGCACTGCCAGAGAAATACAAAAAGGAAACACTTCCCCTCCCAACTATAAATCAGATCCGTCTCTTCACTGGCCAAAACCACCTACATACCTGTAACCTTTCCAAATGTTGGAAAGTAAAAGGCACCCTGTACTCAAAAAGAGTCTGACGATTATTGGCATTTGATTGGGACCTGATGTTCATTCAGTCATCAGATCATTTCATTTGGCTGGAGACTTCATTCACCTGTGGGATTTCATTGGGTGATCTTACCCTTGTTTTTATAGAATGCAGTGGATTACACACCTACCAACATTTACGTAGTTGGATGCCATACCCAGTATATTCACTAGTGGCGGTGACTTCAGAAAAAGTTTCTTTTTAGTTCTGATCCTACCATTGGCTTGGGGATTAAAGAAGAATTCAACCCTTTAACAAAAAACCCGTACCCCCCCCCCCACCCCACCTAGACCCCCTTCCTCCTCCCCCCAGATTCTGGCATCGGAGTTCCACACAGCCATTTTCCAGGTCTTCGTGTCTTCTTCCGGCGCTTCAGCAATTTTTGTGAGTTTCGGCGCAAACCGGCAAATTGCTCCAACTGCGCATGCGCCCACATGCCGATCTCCCACTCAGCTTGCCAAAGACCCGGAAGATGGCTGCGTGGAACTCCAAGGTCAGAATCTGCGCTGAGGGGTAAGTATGGGGCATTTCCCAGGGTGGCCAGTTAGGCTGGGGGGAGGAGGTGGGTGTACGGCTTTTTTTATAAAGGGTTCAACTCTCCTTTAAATCAGGTGCGTAACTACAGAGGAAGCAGACCCTGCGGCTTCAGGGGGGCCCAGGAGATATAGGGGCCCCATGAGGTCCTAAATAATGAGTAATTTATATATATATATATATATTGGTAAAAAAGGACAACCCCTGGTTATGTTGGGGGCCCTAAAATTAATTTCCTTTGGGGCCCATTAAACATCATGTTATGCCACTAGATTTAATTGTAAAAGTTAAACTTAAGCTCCCCATAGACGCGACGATTCTTCTTGCAGAACGACCGATTTTAGAGAAGCCCGACCAATCCTTCGAAATTATCGTGCGGTTAGTGGGATTCGAACGATCGTACATCTTACTATTTTTCGGCCGACATCTGTCAGGAAATTGATCGGCCAGGTCAAAAAATCTTTGAAGGCCCCAGTGCAATCTATCTATGTTTGCAGGGCCAAGCAGGCAGCTCCCCTTTGTTTTCCTGCCAAATTGGTCTTTTTAGTTGATGGTAAATTCGTACGATTGTGCGATCGTTCTGAGAAGATTGTGGTCTCACGATCAGGATCTGATCTTTTAAAAATCTCAACATCTATGGCCAGCTTTACTCAACATATAACTGATCAACTTTGATCATGATCTGCTTATTTAATTACTCATACCTAAAGACGGCAGCTAAGGGAACAGTGCAGGAACATGTCCAGGACCTAATTCCCTAGTGAGCATTATTGGTGGTACAGTCAACTTCTAAGTCAACTTCTAAGGCCTTTTAGCAAGTTGTCTTCTTGTTGACTTCAGGAATGTTGACTTATAACACTTACAAATAACTTGACATGAAAGTTTGGGGTGAGGGCATGCAAAAACCTGCTGATAATGTCCATATTATTATTCACATCATATCAATAATCATTAATTATTTGGCTAGAAGAATAGACCTTAGTGACTGTGACACAGGTGGGTGAGTGTTGTTGGGTCATGATCAACAGAAGATACAGATGCAAATTCTCTTCTGCTTCCTCGTGTTTCAAGAGGGGGAAGTTTTAATAAATTATAAATGAATTTAGATTGTGGTTTTCAATCCTTGCAAAGCATGAGAAAGCTTAAGGAAGTTCTCCTGTATTTTTATTTATTTTTTATCTGGGTTTTTGACCTTGTACCCACCAAGCTACATCCTAAACTGCCTTACTGTAGTTACAGTATATTACTTTTAATAAAGCTGCTGGGAGGAAGCCATGTATTGGTTCCCCCATAAAAATCATGTCTTTGTGGATATTATGATATTGTCACTTTCATTTTAAATTGGTTATTTGCATCAGTCAGTTGTACTTCTGTCAACCCGTGGGGGGTCACGAGAGGTGACCTAAACTCATTCTCTTTATAGTCTGAGCAATAGTTCTACTGATTTGCAGCATTCTGGTCTCTATAGTGACCGGTGACCATACCACCTCTCAAATATCCCCGCCAGGCATCAGTTACATGCTATCATTTCCAGCAACCGCTTCTTCCATCCTCGATAGCATTTTTATCAATTGAAGGTGCACAGGCTTCCCATATGCTCCTGGTTGACAATGAAAGGAAGGTTTGCCTTCAGAATTAAGCATGGACACTGAGCAGAAGGTAAGAGCTGCCTCTGAATGATAAACACAGTTTTATTGGGGTTTTTTTTTATAAAGTTATTTGGCTGTTGTGTAGGTTGTAATGGAATGCCCTGGATCCAAAGGATTAAGCCTAAGACTTAAGGTTATTTAGCTGTTGCTGAACAACGATTTGGTGTTTAGAATTTGGTGGGTGGAGGGAATTACACATCCAGGGTTGATATTTTGCCTCTATTGCCTTCTATAGCCATTGTGTCCTACTGTTAATATTATGCTCTATTGTACCAACTTAACTTCTGGGCTCACCTACACCTGCTCTGGTGGGCCAATGTGGTGTTATAGTTATAGCCAAATGCCTACTAACTCCATATAGTTTTACTCCCTGTAATATCTTCAAGTTAGCACAAGTTTATTGGTCTTACTCACTTTATCCACTCAAATCCATCGTCATCTTTATATAGAACTGGCCATAACCATAAATATCTATCCTCCTCATGATCAATCCAATTTATGGGGCCACAGTCCATAGAAACCAGATAATACTGTATATTTCAATTATAAAGAGGAGTGATAATAGGTAAAGGGCAGGGGGTGTAACTACAGAGGAAGCAGACCCTGCAGCTGGGGGGCCCAGGAGGTATAGGGGCCCCATTAGTCCCTAATTCATATACACTTTTAATAAATATTGGTAAAACAGGTCCAACTCTAAACATTTTGGGGGCCTGAAAAATAGTTAGCTGTGGGGCCCAGTAATATCTAGTTACACCACTGGTTAATGGGCAACAATGATTTAAACCAGGTCTGGTAACCTATAGCAATAAACCGGATATCTCCAATAAATACTGCCTGTTGATTGGTTGCTGTGCATAATGATAATAGATTGATAGAGATAATAGGTTAAGGGGTAGGAATGAATCACAACCGGCCTAGGAACCTACAGCAATGAATCAGGGGTAACCAGAAAATAATGTCTGTTGATTGGTTGCTATGGCTGCATAGATTTATCAGATTAAGTGACTTGTATGACATCACCACCTACTAGTGATGGGCGCATAAATTCGGCAGACATGAATTCGAGGTGAATTTTCGTGTTTCGCAAATAAATTAGTGAAACTGCGGCGACGATTTGCCTGCGCAAAAATCAGCGCGTCCATTTGGCACGTGCATTAAAAATTGTTGAGCGTCAAAATTATTTTGATGCCCATTGACTTCAAATTTTCCGCCGTTTAGCGAATTTCGCACAGATTCGCCCATCATTACCACCTACATGATACAACTGGGGAGAATGTATGAAAAATCTATGCAATCTATAATAATATAATCTATATATAGCATTAAATCTATGTAATCTATATATTCCTCTGTGTATATTTTATTCAGCTTTTATTATTATTTATTATGCAGTTTTAGGCAAATTTACCACTATAGAATGATCGGGCATGTGTTAATGATTATTCATGTCCTCAACTGAACCTCCCAACTGTGGCCCCCCTATAAATTCTCGCTGGTTCATATTTCAGTGAGATGTTAAACTGTCTTTAACAGTTTCATTCACTCCCTCGCAATCTATTCTTCAATATTTGCTCAGAGATAAGGAAATTGCTTGTGCCTTGTGCCTGCTAATATTAGGAGATTGTCAGATGTAACTGCACCCCAAAATTACACTGGAATTATGGGGGGACTGCATTAGGTGTATAATAAAATGCAGCAATGTACATCAAAAATGGCACATTACACTAGCAGTACAGGGGTTTGGCCTGTGAAAGTTCTAATGCTTATGCTGGGGCAGATGGGTCGAATGGGGTACAAAGATCTGCCCCTCTTTGATGAATCCAAAGAATCCAAAGCCCTCAATAATGCCCCTACAATAAGCCAGTGGGGGACATGGCCTTATAATAAAGGGTACATGTCATGACGTCAATTTTATATTTAATTACAGGCCACAGAGGGCGCCCCTGCTATTGGCAGTTTGGAGATTGTGTCTGTTTCAGGAGAAGAACTGGCAGTTGTGGATATTGGCTTTTCTTTCTTTAGGTTTTTCCTCACACAGACAAAAGTGAATCCTGGTGCGAGTCCATCAGGTAGGCTGATTTCACTCATGTGATTGACAATATGACTCTTTAGGGTCACACGGGCGTTTTCTGTGCGATCCTACGCGCTGCACAGAAACGCAGGCGTAAAATCGCATGCAGCGGAAATAAGGTAAGTGAATGCATTGTCGGATGGTGTCACAGTGTTGATCTGTCGCGACTGTCGGATCAATTATTAACCATGTAAACCATGAAAACCCTCAATTATAAACCATACTGTGTGAATAAGATATTATAAATGAATCACTGAAATTTTGCTTTGCTTTATTCTTAATACTTAGGGCAACCCTATAAAATGCTTCATTCCTATAGAGAACACTACCCCCACTTTTACTATAGGCACCATCTCTCCCTACTATACCTGCTATCCCACAGTCACACTCCCTTCCCAGAGACTATTATCCACTGTTACTATAGGCACCATCTCTCCCTACTATAGCTGCTATCCCACAGTCACACTCCCTTCCCAGAGACTATTATCCCACTGTTACTATAGGCACCATCTCTCCCTACAATACCTGCTATCCCACAGTCACTCTCCCTTCCCAGAGACTATTATCCACTGTTACTATAGGCACCATCTCTCCCTACTATACCTGTTATCCCACAGTCACACTCCCTTCCCAGAGACTATTATCCCACTGTTACTATAGACACCATCTCTCCCTACAATACCTGCTATCCCACAGTCACACTCCCTTCCCAGAGACTATTATCCCACTGTTACTATAGGCACCATCTCTCCCTACAATACCTGCTATCCCACAGTCACTCTCCCTTCCCAGAGACTATTATCCCACTGTTACTATAGACACATCTCTCCCTACTATACCTGCTATCCCACAGTCACACTCCCTTCCCAGAGACTATTATCCCACTGTTACTATAGGCACCATCTCTCCCTACTATACCTGCCATCCCACAGTCACACTCCCTTCCCAGAGACTATTATCCACTGTTACTATAGACACATCTCTCCCTACTATACCTGCCATCCAACAGTCACACTCCCTTCCCAGAGACTATTATCCACTGTTACTATAGACACCATCTCTCACTACTATACCTGCTATCCCACAGTCACACTCCCTTCCCAGAGACTATTATCCACTGTTACTATAGGCACCATCTCTCCCTACTATACCTGCTATCCCACAGTCACACTCCCTTCCCAGAGACTATTATCCACTGTTACTATAGACACATCTCTCCCTACTATACCTGCTATCCCACAGTCACACTCCCTTCCCAGAGACTATTATCCACTGTTACTATATGCACCATCTCTCCCTACTATACCTGCTATCCCACAGTCACACTCCCTTCCCAGAGACTATTATCCACTGTTACTATAGACACCATCTCTCCCTACTATACCTGCTATCCCACAGTTACACTCCCTTCCCAGAGACTATTATCCTACTACCTGTACAGCTAAAAGATAACAATATGACTGTGCTTTTTCCTATCTACCATTGTGAGTCTACATGGCATCTCTATAAGAGAAGCCGAGACCCCTGTAAGGACAGCTCTGTGCTTAATGAGGACAGAAAAGGGATTATGCCAAGCTTTTCGAGGTTACCGGAGTCTGGCTGACAGCAGCTAGAGAAACAGACAAATTAATCTCACTGTAACCTCAACCCACCCGATTTCTTGTCAGAACAAGAGAAAATTAGAGGTGAATTGTGAATTATAGACTTAACCTGCATCAGCTTTTTAGCTTGGCCCTACTGTGACTCAAAAGCACAACAATCAAGAATGAAGCTTCTGTGTCCCCCTGATCTAAGCCCAATAAAGGCACCCAGGGATGGTGTTATGCCAGAGGAAATTTATTGGGCTCACATATGCTGACAACTGTATATATCTCACCATAAGGCACTGGATATTGAAGGACTCGTATGGTGTTTGACTAATCTAAGTGTAGGCTGAATTGATGGCTTCTGTACGGGGGGATCATACACATTTATGACCACTTTCCGTTTCTTCTATTTGTTGGGTCCAACAGCAGGACATGTAAGAGCCCGAGCTGTGCTGTTTATGACACAGTCAGTAGGGGGAGCTGCTGAGAGGCAGGGGCACAAGATACACATGGTTAGCAGCAGGTTTCTTAGTAAAGGCATAAGGGGTAATTTACATTGACCAGAGGCACCCTGAGCACTTTTGCCCCGGCTCCGTATTGTGCACTGGATTTACATAAAAATATTTTATTCTCACTAAATGATCTGTAATTTTCTATTTAAAGTGGTGCCTAAATCCCATGTTTACCATTTTAAAAACCTTAAGGAAATCTGATCTGGGATAAATGCCTGTACATTTCTAATCAGCGGACCTTTTATTTCGCCGTATAATTGCGTCACCGATAAACAGAAGTTTGTTTTTTCCTCTGATGAGCGGGGACAGGGGGATTCTGTGCCAGGCTGAAATTGTTTTCATTAACTTTCCAGCTGCTCCGGGGTTTACATGGTGTAATCTGCTGGGCTTGCACGTACAGATGTTTCATTTGCAGACAACCATAAAACACATCTCTTCATCTCTTCCCATCTGTCCGGTCTTCTTTCCCCCCTAATTAATTGCGAGTACAAATAAGAAAGCGATGTGCTGCTGGAGGAGAGAAAATGGTTACTTAAAGTGCTCTTCACACACAAAAGTTTAGTATTTCTATGACCATTGGTAAATGTAAACTGTTCATATGCTGCTTTGTAAGCTTCCATCAGAGTATTTTAGCCCCACCCACTGCTTGAAATAGACACTCCCTGCCCCTCCCCCTGTAAGCTTCCATAAGAAAGTTCAAGCTCCACCCACTGCTAGAGTTACAGACTGGTGCTATTTACTGAGCTAGTAAGTTGGTCCCTCTGTCTCTTCTCAGAAAACAGGGGGAACGATGAGACACCCAAGTGCCATCCGGTTCTACCGACCAAGTACCTGATTATCATCGTGGTCCTTGTTCTCCTCACTGTGCTGGCGGTGGTCATTGGACTGACAGGTGGGTGAATGTTGCTCTGTTCATTGTATAGAATTTCCAAAATGTTATACAATATAGTATGTCCCTTATACCTGTATATGCCCCCTTGGCTCCGCACTGCTGCAGGGGTCCTAAATTAATGCACACAATGTCACTGTCTCATTCCCTGACATCACAGTTGTGCAAACCAACTTCTCATGCCCATCTCTGACATCATCTCCATAGGTGAACAATTATAAAGGTTTAGGAAGTCTTAGTCTCCCCAAAAGTGACCAGCTGCTCTATATAATTATGTAGTTATATGTTCTTCAATGGAAAGCTATTGGGTACCACTCAAACAAAAATGTCAGCTTCCTCCCCAAGTCATTGGTAGGGTGGCCAACTTTCCTCTCCAATGACTCAGGGCAGGGGACGGTGCTGTGACATCACAGGGGCGGGACTACTGATGTCAGAGGGTAAATAAGGGGATAAAATAAGCAGGCCAAGGGCTGAATTTAAGGGTATAACATTTTTTTAAATACAATACCTGCTAGGTAAAATACTGTAAATACATTTTAAGGCTATGGTAAATTGAGTGGCACCATTTGTCTAACTGGTAACTGTACCCCAATAATGTGCTCCTGATGAGACCTTAATTCTCAGGGGTTGAGCCTTCACAACAGTGTGGAGGTAAGGTGTAGAATGGGTGCAGTCAACAAGAATTGGGAGCCAGTGGTTCTTGTAACTTAACCATAGAACGTATTTATTAAAGAACAGCATCCACAAAGGAGTTCAAATAGAGATAAGCAGGAACATGGAACAACAGTGGATAGGCATATACTAACAGCATCAATGGTCCCCACAGGGATGATAGCATACACAGCCTCTACGAACATACACCCAGCTTTCAGCCTTTACCCTAAGTGGAGCAACCTCTGACACTTAGTTCATACTTCTGGGCAAATTGGTACCCGGGATAATAATCCCACTCCTCGGTGGAGTCTCAGCTGCTCAGTTAAATAGCATAAGCTATCTGTCACTCCGAGAATGATATATTAAAGCGAGTAGCCTATCTTTACTAGACCTGACCTTGTCTAGGTTCCACTTCACCACTCCTGCCTGCTTGGGTTAAGGGGATTAACAAAATGGACTCTGAGCACATGAGTGCTCAACATACATATTGTAACATTATGCCACTTAGTGGACAAACCAGGGAAAGCTGGGGGTCATGCTTTGATCCAGGAAGAATAGTATAGTTTTTATAATTAAGGGGCCCTTCTGTGGCTAAACTTTAGGAAGACACAATAAAAAATTTGGAATACATTTATCAGTCCCCTACAACAATAAAATAACAGCCAGTGAAAACCCAAGGCTAGTGACAGTCAGGCATGGACTAAAAATCAAACTAGGCCCTGGAAATTCAGGAACAGACCCAAACAGCACCCCACCAGCCCAATAAATAGTGACTCTCTATGGACATTTACAGCAGTCCCTCTGACAATTGCCCGGATCCACAGATTCACAGAGGTTGGGGTGGGACCAGTGGGCAGTAATGAGGTTGGGATGGGACCAGTGGGCCGTAACGAGGTTGGGGTTGGACCAGTGGTCAGTAATGAGTTTGGGATGGTACCAGTGGGCAGTAATGAGGTTGGGGGTGGGACCAGTGGGCATTAATGAGGTTGGGATGGGACCAGTGGGCAGTAATGAGGTTGGGATGGGACCAGTAGTCAGTAATGAGGTTAGGGGTGGGACCAGTGGGCATTAATGATGTTGGGATGGGACCAGTGGGCAGTAATGAGGTTGGGATGGTACCAGTGGGCAGTAATGAGGTTGGGGAGGGACCAGTGGGCAGTAATTAGGTTGGGGTGGGTTGAGTGGGCAGTAACTAGGTTGGGGAGGGACCAGTGGGCATTAATGAGGTTGGGATGGGACCAGTGGGCCTTAATGAGGTTGGGGTTGGACCAGTGGTCAGTAATGAGTTTGGGATGGTACCAGTGGGCAGTAATGAGGTTGGGGGTGGGACCAGTGGGCATTAATGAGGTTGGGATGGGACCAGTGGGCAGTAATGAGGTTGGGGTGGGACCAGTGGGGAGTTATGTAATTAGGTTGGGGACCAGTGGGAATGTGCTCTGGTTCAAAAACTATAGAGGACTTTATCTTCTCTTTACAATGTTCAATGAGAATCAGCGGCAGTGGCCTCATTTACATGTTCCTTCATCTCCACTGTGAGTACATCTCAGAGCAGAGTAATTATGTTCCTGAAGAATGAGAGAGAGGGAAATCAATGGCAACTTAATTAGTCAGACACCAGGGAGCTTTTCCTTTCTTTTCTTATAATAAAACAACTGTGCAATTCCGGTGAGTGGCACCGCACTGATCACTTGGATTTCGGCTGAACGATGGGAATATTCCATGACAGGGACTATGGGACACTGCAGGTAAATTAAATCTAGGGTATTCATCCTACCAAATAAACTGTGATTTAAGGGAAAGTACAGGTGGTTCACCGTAAGTTTTTAGATCTACCAGCGAGTTGTTATCTTGTGTTAGGGAGCTGCTATCTGCTATCCATTGTTCATTGCCCAATGCAGTAAAGAGTGACTGAAGTTTATCAGAGCACAAGTCACGTGACTGGGGGCAGCTGGGAAACTGACAATATGTCTAGCCCCATGTCAGATTTCAAAATTTAATATAAAAAAAAATCTGTTTGCTCTTTTGAGAAATGGATTTCATTGCAGAATTCTGGTGGAGCAGCACTATTAACTGATGCGTTTTGAAAAAAACATGTTTTCCCATGACAGTATCCCTTTAACTCAACAACCCCTTTGAACAGCCAACTATGTGCAGGGGGAGACATATAATTTTTGGGGGGAGAAATGTGTTCAGTTTTGGTTGAAGAAATCAGGCACAGGTGACAAAATAAATGATAGTAGAGAAAAGCCTTGCCCTTCCCATAGATACCCACTAACTACAAAGGAGATACTTTGTAGTTAGTCAGTTGTCACGTTATTATTAGTGTGATGTCACATGTAGGGCTTTCTCAATACTGCCCACAAATGCCAGCACATAATGCCACTGGCTAGAATGGCATCTGCCTAATTGTGTGCACAGTACCAATTATTGTCTGCTTGGTGTTCTGGTTCGCCTGAGTTGTGAGCCCTGCCAACAAGTAAAACAGGGCTCCAATTTAAAAAAAGACCCCTCGTATGCATGATCAAACACCCTAGATACCCCTCAACTATGCCAAAACCGTGTCCATAATATACCCAAACTCTGCCCACTTCCCACACAAGCCATACCCCTTTCACGGGGGCCCCTGACTGCAGTGCCCCTGTACCCCATATGGCGACCTTGCAGTGCACACTAATAATGGGCTTAGTGGATTTTGGTCTAAAAATGCACAAAACCGTTTTGCATTCAATAGCATTAGGCACCACACTCACAGGCCGTAGTGGGTTCTTCTCCACCAGCATTTTGGTACCAGCAAATAAAAAATCACATACAGGGCTGTATTTTCTATATCGGCACCCAAGGGCCCATACCTAGGACTGCAGCTTTGGGGAGATGGCCTCACTTTATTCATCATTACATTCATCTCTATATTAATCACTGTATTCATAACTATATAAATATAATACACAAGAGCCATGAGTATCCTGTACCGGTAGGGGATCCGTTATCCAGAAAGTTCAGAATTATAGAAGGGCGGTCTCCCTTAGACTCCATTATGATCAAATAATCCACATTTTTAATAATTATCTCCTTTTTCTGTGAAATAATAAAACATTAGCTTGTACTTGTTCCCAACTAAGATATAATTAATCCCTATTGAAAGCAAAACCAGCCTATTAGGTTTATAGAGGGGCCCATTTACTTAGCTCGAGTGAAGGAATAGAGGAAAACAACGTCGAATTTCGAATGGTTTTTTTTGGCTACTTCGACCATCGAATGGGCTACTTGGACCTTCGACTTAGAATCGAACGATTTGAACTAAAAATCGTTCGACTATTCGACCATTCGATAGTCGAAGTACTGTCTCTTTAAGAAAAAAACTTCAACCCCCTAGTTCGCCACCTAAAAGCTACTGAGGTCAATGTTAGCCTATGGGGAAGGTCGAACTAATCGAACGATTCTAAGGATTTAACGAATAGCGCTAAATCCTTCGACCTTGATATTCGAAGTCGAAGGATTTAACTTCGACAGTCGAATATCGAGGGTTAATTAACCCTCGATATTCGACCCTAAGTAAATCTGCCCCTTAATGTTTACATGATTTTCTAGTAGGCTTAAGGTATGAGGATCCAAATTACGGAAAGATCCGTTATCTGGAAAACCCCAGGTCCCGAGCATCCTGAATAAAGGCTTCCAAACCTGTATATGCTTATAAACAGCTGTTAGTGATGTCATCAGTCCTAATCGGTGCTTAGTGATGTCATTTCTGTCACATGAAACGTGTATTACAATAAATAATACACTCCCGGTTGTAAAATGTAAAGATATTATAAGTCACCTCGGAGTTCCATGACCTGTATATAAACACTCAGCTTTCAGCCTCTTTGGTAACTTATATCACTCTTATATTTTACAACAGGGCGCCCATTATTCACTATATAATCACTATATTAATGACTAAACAATGATATTTTTCTCTAGTTCACTTCACTTGCCCGGGAAAGATTCGCTGCCAGTCCTCCTCTAAATGTATAAGAAGGACAGAAAGGTGCAATGGGGTTTACGACTGCCCAGAAGGAGACGACGAATACAGATGTGGTAATGCCCAACCTCCTCTCCTCTACCCTCCTTCTACTCCTTCTGTATATGGGAAGGCCAATGAATGGTATCGTGCAACACATTTACATTGGGGATTATTGAGGTTCTTGGCATCTTTATCATTTATTTACAGACAGTTAAGTCTTATATTTGCTTAAATGCATAAAACAGACAAAGTTGCCATACTGCTTGCCTCAGGTGAGGCATTCGCTATCGACCAGCAGCCATAAATCCAAATTAAATCGTGAAACCTATTTCAATAACATCTTACTTGTATACGTTAAAAGGAAAAGTAAACCCTTGAACCAAATAAATGTGAAGTTGCTCAGAGCACTTTATTCCCCCTAGTTTTATTTGTAATTTGCCCACTAGCAATATAATGCCGGACACATCAGTCAGAAAATTAAGTTAGTTAGAAGAGGAAAGACTTGTGACGTTGCTCTGCTTATTACTCACTAACTTAATCTTCTGAGCACAGCAGCATTACAAGACTTTTCTTTTCTAATCAAATGTGTCTGGCGAACTAAAATAAACAGCTGTTGTTTCGCATTCATTATAATAGCTCTGAAAAAACTCCTAATATCTCGAAAACGAGGGGAAAAAATTAACTGTAGAACTGTGCTTAGAAGAGCCCTCAGAGCAATATTACGTTAATTTGTTTTGAGGGGTTTCATTTTCTTTAAAAATAATATTATAAACAATATTATTCATAATAATCATCATAAGTAAAATAAAAAGAATAACTAAAAGTCACCAACATGACTCCCATTTATACCATCTAAGCTACTAAAAGCAGTACCAGTCAGACGGTTTATATTTTCTGCACTACTGGTTCTGACTCCTGAAACAATGTGATAAAAGCCAGCTAAATAACAGAGCTGGAGAGAATTGACTTCTGATACTTTGTTTAAAGATACTTTTGATTTCAGCTTAATTCCCACTTTCTGCTGTACAGGTACCTTTCCCTCCCTAATAACGGTGCCCATGTTCTGTTTCAGTGAGGCTGAGTGGAAGGAATTCCGTGCTACAAGCTTACAGAGCAGGTTCATGGAGGACTGTTTGCTCGGATGAATGGAAAGGCTTGTATGGGAATCTGACTTGTAAGCAATTAGGTTTCTCAAGGTAATAAGGAATATTGTAGCAGCTTTAATTATCTTCCTGAATGTCTCTCTGTTAAATGGGGAGGAATGTCCTGTCATTCTCAGCAAAACCTTGGAGAGCTACAGAATGAGCCATGACTAATGATGGGCGAATTTGGGACGTTTCGGTTCGCCAAAAAATTTGCGAATTTCACGAAACGGCGAAAAATTAGTGAAACGGCGAACGTTTTTTTGCTGGCGTCCAAAAAAAATGGAAGCCGGCGTCCATTTTTCAGCGCAGACGAATTTTCACTGGCGAATTTCGCAGCGGTTTTGCGAATTTATTCACCAGCGGCGAATCGCGGGAATTCGCTGTGAATTTGCGCCTTGCGAATAAATTCGCCCATCACTAGCCATTACTGTCTGTGAAATAATCGGATCGGATTTTCTGAAAGGGGTTTGAAAGTTCCAATTGCTAGAGAGGTAGCCCTTTAAAGGGACAATAAATTGTGTGCAAACTTAGGGGCTGTTCCTGCTGAATTGTGCTTAGTACAGGGAATACCTATGCTGCCATAGTTTTATGGGATCTCTCTGTACAGACTATGAGCAAACTTAGGGGACTGTTCCTGCTGAATTGTGCTTAGTACAGGGAATACCTATGCTGCCATAGTTTTATGGGATCTCTCTGTACAGACTATGAGCAAACTTAGGGGCTGTTCCTGCTGACTTGTGCTTAGTACAGGGGGTTAATAAGAGCCATTCCCGTACTGGGGGTTAATGAGAGCCATTCTGGTACTGGGGGTTAATTAGAGCCATTCTGGTACTGGGGGTTAATCAGAGCCATTCCGGTACTGGGGGTTAATCAGAGCCATTCCGGTACTGGGGTTAATAAGAGCCATTCTGGTACTTAGGGTTAATGAGAGCCATTCCGGTACTGGGGGTAAATTAGAGCCATTCCGGTACTGGGGGTTAATCAGAGCCATTCCGGTACTGGGGGTTAATCAGAGCCATTCCGGTACTGGGGGTTAATCAGAGCCATTCCGGTACTGGGGTTAATGAAAACCATTCCGGTACTGGGGGTTAATCAGAGCCATTCCGGTACTGGGGGTTAATGAGTGCCTGGGGTAACTGAAAGTGCTGTACTGGGATGTGTTAATATTTATTTTATATCATTTGCTCAGTTCTGTGTTCCTGTTCTGATTTTGACTGTCACTCTGCAGTTATGTGAGTTCTATTTATTTGCCTGTGGAGGCTGTTGAAGAACAATTTAGAAGACATTTTGTGTCGGTTTCACCATCCCCAAAGTTTGCCGGTCAAAGCAGTTTGCTACAGCAGCTAATAAACCCAAGGTAAGAGGTGTAATGATAAGGAACATGCTGCGCTACAGAACATAAACAAAATGGAAGTATGTGAGAAAATTTAGTTATTTATTTCTGCTAAATTGCTCTATCTATGTTTGCATAGTTTTATGGGATCTCTCTGTACAGACTATGAGCAAACTTAGGGGCTGTTCCTGCTGAATTGTGCTTAGTACAGGGAATACCTATGCTGCCATAGTTTTATGGGATCTCTCTGTACAGACTATGAGCAAACTTAGGGACTGTTCCTGCTGAATTGTGCTTAGTACAGGGAATACCTATGCTGCCATAGTTTTATGGGATCTCTCTGTACAGACTATGAGCAAACTTAGGGACTGTTCCTGCTGAATTGTGCTTAGTACAGGGAATACCTATGCTGCCATAGGTTTATGGGATCTCTCTGTACAGACTATGAGCAAACTTAGGGGGCTGTTCCTGCAGAACTGTGCTTAGTACAGGAGAATAACGATGCTGCTATATTATAATATAAAATGATGAAATTCAGTGGAATTGTATAAATCTCTGACGGTACAGCCAATCCTCTCCCAGTCACACTGACGCTAATGAAATTCAGTGAATAATTCCCCAGCATTGCCGACTGCAAGTATTTGTTTGCCGCTTCCCTGTGTGTTCTGTACTTGCCTTTTTATTTAAGAAGACAATATTCTTTGGAGAGATTCAACAATATTTATAGAATTCCCCTAGGCACACACATTTTCTTTAGTAATCAAAATACCTTTTTTTCCCATAAATATTAAATCTGCCAGTGCGGCTTCGCCCAGTTTTCTATAAAAAACAAAGGGGTGTTTTTACTAACCCTGGCCTAATCTGCAACAGATTCATTCAACTACCTGAATTTAGTTGAGGAATGGTAACCACTGTTTGGTTGCTATTGGTTACTGCCCATGTGCAAACCGCAGAGTGTTAGTGAACGAGCCCTAGTTAAGATGAAGCCTCCTTATTTCTTCTGTGTAGCCTTTTGGACTAGACACTCCAGCATAGATCACCATCTATAAAATATCCCCATGGGCACCCAGACAGCTGGGACAGATCATTTGAAGAGGTAATCAAAGAGCAGATCTTGCACCGAGATGCCTCCTTGGGTGGGTGATCTTATGATGATCCAATTGTGGGCCCTATGGCCCAATGATCAGATCACAAGGTCAGGAATGCAGGCTTTGAGATTGAACACAGCATTAATGAACCAAAGCTTTCCTCATTCTGATGGGAGTTCTAAGCCTGCCCGATCGACATCTGGCCAATTTTCGTCCAGCTATCGTTCACAGAATCCTATTGGAGGGCCCCATATATTACCCAATAAGTAGCAGCTTTTCTTGGCTTGTGTATGGCCACCATTACTATTTTGGCCAACCACATTTGCCCATGTTTGGCCTCCACAAACCACTGTCTTCCTATCTCTTCCCCTTGTTGTGACTGCTGTGAGATGCAAGCAGGTAATTAGGATGACTCTGACTTGCTTTGTAACCCAGTCACTTAATGGAGGCTTTGGAATAGTCCTTTTGTCACTTCTCTTCCATAACTTATAGTTAAAATGTATTGGGGTGATTAATCTATACTTATCAAACTCATCATCCTTTTAGAATCTGCAAGTTCACAGCCCCTATCCGTCCTAAGCAAAGGGGCTGTACTGTACCTATTACTTCTTCCACTCTTGGACTGATCTTGTTGGTGGATGAGGAACTTGACATCTCTGCACCCCCTATATGCATAGAGCAAAAAACAAGTCTCTTAAGATATTCGTAAGGCTTGCAGAGTAGAGTTGAGAAGACCTAGGGGACAAAGAAGGATACAGTTTTAAAGAATGGGCTGTATTCATAACTTATTTGGGAAGATATTGTTGGGGGTCAAGCACCTTCTTGGGTTCTTTTTGCTGACAAAGGACTCTTCTGTACCAGAATTTATCAGAGTATAAAGAAGTACTAGTCCTAGTAGGATGAGCAATGATCCAAATTGCGGTGTCTTGGCTTGAGACAATTTGAAGGCATCTGCTCCTATATCCATCTTATATCCTTCTGGGACAATAAGCAAAGTTTTGAGTAAACACTGTAATGAGTGTCCAACTTGCCAAATTGGAAAATCAGGATTTTTTTGGGTTTTGCCAAACCCCCAATAATCCCATTCCATTCATTCTGTTCCATTCAGCGATATTATTTATAAGACCCAGTCTCTAAATCCACCCATATGATTGGTCACAATTGCAAATCCAGCCCTTGTGTCAAACGATTGGCTCACAAGTGTAGAGTAGCCCTTGAGTCTAGTTTACTGCTTGATGACGACAGTGAACCAGAGTGCTCTAAACAGTATATAGGGCCTTTACAGAGAGATATAGATGACAAAAACTGACCCATAATTCCATTCATGTTATTTGTGTAACACAATAATTTTTTGGTTTCCCTTTATTAGGGAACATTGTTCCTCTGGAAATGTCACCACTCTAAAGTGTGTTGGTAAGTACTAATGCTGGCATTGATGCAATAAAGGTTGTTGACTACATAGCACCCCCTCTGGATACTCTTTGTAACTGCTCTTTTTGTCTTTGTAGTGTGCGGCCTTAGGCCAAGTTACACATCTTCCACACGTATCGTGGGTGGCAATGTGTCTGCTGAAGGGCAATGGCCGTGGCAGGCCAGTCTCATCTTCCAGGGCGTGCATCTGTGCGGAGGGTCCCTCATTACACAGCAATGGATTGTAACAGCTGCCCACTGTGTTTACGAGTATGAGTCCTTTAATCTTCCACCAAGTCGGTCCAATGGGTCTCACTGTTGCTATGGTTGGACTTGTTAATTATTGCACTTTGTCTTCTAATTAGTCCTTAGGGATGTACCATGTCTACTGAGCATAATGTACTCCAACTGATCTTAATGAACTAACCACTGAGTATACTTAAACAATTAAGCATTGTATACTCAAACAACTGAGTATGATGCTCACAAACTATTGAGCATGGTGCTGATGATCTACAGAAGATAGTACTAAGGTCATCTACTGAGCATTTTGCACAGTTACATAGTTACGTTGGGTTGAAACAAGACCATCAAGTTCAACCCCTCAAAATGAAACCCAGCACACAAACCCCTCCATACACTCACATAAACTATATATACCGATATCTATACTAATAGCCTAATCTTGCATGGAACCTATAGTTCTGCACAATTTAGTATTATCTGCAAAAATAGAAACAGTACTTTCAATGCCCACCTCCAGGTCATTAATAAACAAGTTGAAAAGCAAGGGACCAAGTACAGAGCCCTGCGGTACTCCACTAACAACACTGGTCCAATTAGAAAATGTTCCATTTACCACCACTCTTTGTAGTCTATCTTTTAGCCAGTTCTCTATCCAGGTACAAATACTATGTTCCAGGTCAACATTCCTTCATTTAACCAGTAACCTTCTGTGTGGCACTGTATCAAATGCTTTAGCAAAGTCTAAGTAGATCACATCCACTGCCATCCCAGAGTCAAGTTTCAATTCACCTCATAAAAATAAATTGAATTTGTCTGGCAAGATCTATTACGAATAAAACCATGCTGGCACAGACTTATAGTTTTATAATTTGAATTAAGTAAATTATCTTATTCCTTAAAGGAGAACAAACCCCCCCAATAAGAAAAGCCCCATCTATTACTACAGATAGTCCCCCCTCCCTGCTTCCTATCCGTATAGTGCATTATTTCAGAAAGTGCCCCTGGACAGCATGCTCACTTATTTATGCAGAGTAGCGCAGCGGAAGTCATGGGCGACATTTTACGGGTCTTTGTTCTTCTTTGGTAAGGTAACGCCGTATTTAGTGCATGCATAGTTGGAGCAGTCTGGTATTCATACCAAAAGTTCCAAAAATTGCAGAAGGGAAAGAATGAAGATCTGAAGAAGACCAAAGACCTGGAAGATAAAGCCCATGAGCTCCGAAAACTGCCGAAGGAAAGGAAGAGGATCCAAAGATCCAGAAGATGGCGTCCATGAGCTCCACTTCGATACTCTGCATAAATAAGTGAGCATACTGTCCAGGGGCACTTTCTGAAATAATCCACTATTTAGGTAGGAAGCAGGGAGGGGGGACTATCTTTGGTAGTTGACGGGGCTTTTCTTATTGGTAAGGGTTTAGTTCTCCTTTAATACCCCTTCGAGAAGGTTTCCCACCTCTGACTAACAGGCCTACAGTTTTGAATGGGATCCTTTCTTGAATAGTGGCACCACATTAGCAATTCGCCAGTCTCTTGGCATGTAATCTACTAGACATGGTATTTAATTGCTACTGACAATGGAAAATTCAAACTACCACTTACTGGCTATGGTTCACTAAACCTTCTGTCCATGATGCCTCCCTTCAGTAGGTGGCACCATTCTTCCAAAACGGGCACGATGGCAACTGCCATTAAACTGTTTAAGATTAAACTGTGGATACTGACAAATCTATGCTGGGGGCTAACGCCTGACATTTCTGCCCACAGCCTGCTTTTCCCTGAATGGTGGAGCGTACAGGTGGGGCAGGTGAATCAAGCTCTAGATCCGTCTCACAGTGCAGTGCCGGTGCAGAAGATCATATACCACAGCAAATACAAATCCAGCACCATGGCTAATGACATTGCCCTTATCAAACTGGCACGCCCATTCACATTCAACGGTAAGATCCCTGCAGCAGATTAACACTGGAAGGGCCTGGTCCCGGTATCTCTAAGAAGGCATACTCAGCTGGAACCCTGTTTGCAACTAGTGTTGATATTCCTACTTCAAGAATTGCAGTGCAGGAAACAGCCATTATAGCTTGATATCAGGAGTGCAGGAGTAGCAAAGATTGTTGCCTCTAAAGAACATCGTACCAGGGCTGTAACATCTAAGTTTATGGTCAGCTCTATTCCATGCCAATGGTTACACAGGGCAGATGTCAGAGTTGCCTTTACCTTATGCTTAAAGAATTTTGCAATTCAGGAGAATGAGGTGCGGGGTGGGGGGTGGGTTAAGTTAAAGGGATACTGTCATGGGAAAAACATTTTTTTTCAAAATGAATCAGTTAATAGTGCTGCTCCAGCAGAATTCTGCACTGAAATCCATTTCTCATAAGAGCAAACAGATTTTTTTATATTCAATTTTGAAATCTTACATGGTGCTAGACATTTTGTCAATTTCCCAGCTGCCCCATGTCATGTGACTTGTGCCTGCACTTTAGAAGGGAAATGCTTTCTGGCAGGCTGCTGTTTTTCCTTCTCAATGTAACTGAATGTGTCTCTGTGAGACATGGGTTTTTACTATTGAGTGTTGTTCTTAGATCTACCAGGCAGCTGTTATCTTGTGTTAGGGAGCTGCTATCTGGTTACCTTCCCATTGTTCTTTTGTTTGGCTGCTGGGGAGGGAAAGGGAGGGGGTGATATCACTCCAACTTGCAGTACAGCAGTAAAGAGTGATTGAAGTTTATCAGAGCACAAGTCACATGACTTGGGGGCAGCTGGGAAATTGACAATATGTCTAGCCCCATGTCAGATTTCAAAATTGAATATAAAAAAATCTGTTTGCTCTTTTGAGAAACGGATTTCAGTGCAGAATTCTGCTGGAGCAGCACTATTAACCGATTCATTTTGAAATTTTTTTTCCCCCCATGACAGTATCCCTTTAAGAGAAACATGTGGTTGGGTTAACTTGCCCTTTAAAGTCAGGTGGGGTGGTCAGTGAGAGGGAAAGATGGGTGGTTGTCTATGGCAGGCTGTAGAGGTCAAAATTGGGGGGTTGTGGAAGCACTCCTAAGGCTAAATCAAAGTATATTTAAGTATAAGGGAAGTGCTACTTACAATGCACTTCCCTGGGCCCCTGTCTCATAAGTAATTCAGTATAAATGCAAATTCATGTGTTTACAAAAACAGGGGTTTTTTAGTTACAAAGTTATGATCATAAAGTTGAAAAGCCACCATACCATGTCAAGGTAAACCCCATATGGCGGTCCCTAACTTGTTTATTCTCAGGTCATAATATAAAAAGACAATTCTCTGCATAATAGCATTACCTGTATTCAGTGTTTGTGGAACATTGGTTTCAATCTGGAGCCTAGATCCTCCCCCGCCAGTTAAGGCTTTTAAGAGAGAGAGATTGCCCAAACCAACGCCCATATTTAAAAGCATAGGACCACCATTAGTATATAGGGGTGGGTATGGGGTGCTATTAAAAACCACATGAAGCTAAGCCACAGCTTCAGGCTAATACAATGTACAAAATTGGGGGGTTGTGGAAGCACTCCTAAGGCTAAATCAAAGTATATTTAAGTATAATGGAAGTGCTACTTACAATGCACTTCCCTGGGCCCCTGTCTCATAAGTAATTCAGTATAAATGCAAGTGCATGTGTTTACAAAACAGGCTGTAGAGGTCAGGTCAGGAGGAGGACACACTCTGTGTGTAACTGAATTTAGTGCTGTTTAGTAGTAGGTGATATTAGTAGGTAAATGCAATTGGATATTGGATTTACAGCTGATCATTGTATTTGAATACATTTAGGACTGGATCAATCTGCAGCCAATTGGACCATTAGAATGTTAAGTCAAGTTGCTTGGCAAATAACAAAATTCTCCTCCTCCTCTTCTTCGCCATGAGATAGACAGCAATACTGTGCCAATGGCACTTACTAAAAATGGGAGGATTAGAGGGCTCTGATCCCAAGAGCTTACAGTCTAAAGGAAGGGGAACAATTGAAACAGCTTGACATTATACAAATATATGTGCCTCTATGCAGCATGAAATTGACAAGCCCAGCTTGTGTCAGACTTCATTACTTTTAATGGGACTTAGTCTATCAGCTTGCACAGAGATATCCATTTCTCTGGAGTTCTCACGGGGGTTCGGAGAAAGGAGGGTTTAAAAGACATTCACTGATACAACTGGAATTGCTTAAAACGATCAGGCAGGGAGTATATCATGCAGTCATTAGAGTTAACCCATTGTGGCTGCTGCCTGCTGTGTTGCAACAGTGCCATCTAGTGGCCGGTAAACGCTAATGCAGCACATTGCTGGAACTCATTTCTTACTGTATATTGTCTTTGATGTGCTTTATTTTTTTCGATCGAAAATGTTAAATTTTTGGTAAGGGGTCATAAGTAAAAAAAAAATGCAGCTTTTTAAATGGGAGCTATTAAGTTACTTATCTTCAACCATAATAAAAGTCTAATGGTCTCTTTATAGAGAAAAAGCATCAGCACCCCTTGTGGTTGCAAATAGATTTTACAGCCTTTATGGATTATTATTATTATTATTAACATGTATTTTTAGTAGGGATGCACCGAATCCAAGATTCGGTTCGGGATTCGGCCTTTTTCAGCAGGATTCGGATTCGGCCGAATCCTTCTGCCAGGCCGAACCGAATCCGAAACCCTAATTTGCATATGCAAATTAGGCGCGGGGAGAGAAATCGTGTGACTTTTTGTCAGAAAACAAGGAAGTAAAAAATGTTTCCCCCTTCCCACCCCTAATTTGCATATGCAAATTAGGGTTCGGATTCGGTTTGGTATTCGGCCGAATCTTTCGCAAAGGATTCGGGGGTTTGGCCGAATCCAAAATAGTGGATTCGGTGCATCCCTAATTTTTAGAGCACCAACCTATTGCAAACAGACAGAGAAGAAATGTTCTTGCTGAACAATAAGATCTACCTTGATACTGTCCTGTCTAAGGGAAACGATATGGCAGCTCCTACCCAGATGTCTAAATTTACATATGCAAATGAGGAGTGTTGTTTTGTTTAATTAAAACAACGTCACTTGGCCAAACATGGCGATTCATGGCTAATACAAATGTATATGAATGATACATTGCTGAATCAAGCAGAGAATGAATTATTTACCATGTTCCATAAATGTGGGTTTAGCTGCAGATGCTCCTCAATAAATATGTGTTTATCTCATTATCAGGCTCCATCCAGCCAATCTGTCTGCCAAACTACGGAGAGGATTTTCCAGAGGGTAAAATCTGTTGGATATCGGGCTGGGGAGCGACAGAGGAAGGAGGTAAGAATGATTATTTATTATCTGTGAATGGAGCCCACTGCTCAGTGATATATATAGTGAATAAAGTACCCCCTCTTTTAAAATATAAGGATATTATAAGTCACCGAGGAGTTTCATGACCATATAAAAGTACGAGGCCGAAGGCCGAGTGTTATTATACAGGTCATGGAACTCCGAGGTAACTTCTAATATCCTCATATTTTGCAACTGGGGGTACTTTATTTATTATAATACACAAGTTTCAGTGAGTCATGTGGCAGAAATGACATCAGAACTCACCGTTTATAACTGATGACATCAGAACTCACCGTTTATAAGGATATAATTTACAAGATATTCATGGCTTTTGTGTATTATACAGAAATATCTCCTGCTATCACATAATGGTTTATTTTACTGTAATTATATATATGATCCTGACAGTGGCATAACTAGAGTGTTCCGGGCCTCCCTGCAAAAAAAATCTTCAGAGGGACTTCAATCCCCATTCTCCCGCCCACGTCCCACCTCTGCTCCACCCGTGCCCATCCGACTCCGCCTATTCCCACCGACTCCACCCACTCCTGCCCAACTTGCTTCCCTATTCCTTGCCGGTAAGAGAGAGTGGCTGGGGAGGAGGGGGTTTGCAGACCCCACTGTCCAGGTCCCCCTGTTCCTCGGGCCCCCTGCGGCTGCGGGGTTTGCTTTCTCTATAGTTATGCCACTGGGTCCTGACCCAAATAAGTCAATATAAGCTGACAGTTTGGCTTTCCTAAACATGGTGCTGACCCTTCTAATAGCAGCTTCAAATGGGGTGCTTCACCTTTAAGTTATAGAATGGATAATTTTAAGAAACTTTTCAGTTGTCCTTAAATTTTTTGTTATAGTTTTTTTTTTTAAATTATTTGCCTTTTTCTTCTGACGCTTCTCAAATGGGGGTCACTGACCCCATCTAAAAACAAATGCCTGTAAGGCTACAAATGTATTGTTATTGCTACTTTTTATAACTCACCTTTCTATTCAGGCCTCTCCTTATTCATATTCCAGTCTCTTGTTTAAATCAGTGCATGGTTGCTAGGATAAATTGGATCCTAGGAACCGGATTGCTGAAATGGAAAACGGGAGAGCTGCTGAATAAAAAGCTAAATAACTCAAAAGCCACAAATAATAAAAAATGAAAACCAATTGCAAATTGTCTCAGAGTATCCCTCTCTACATCATACTAAAAGATTATTTAAAGGCCTTCAAGTAGAGTCCTGTGCAGGTCCATCTTCTGAAACCTGTACCTGATCCTCGTGACGTTAATACTGACATTAATGACACCACATGATGTTGCATTGTGGGTAAAAAAAACATGACAGTTTGCTCTGTATTATTTTGCCTTTGCTTAATGCATTGTGTCCATAAATGAGCCTTACTGATTCATGGCTATTTATAGATGTTTGGAACCCCAGCACTATTATTATTATTATTACTTTTGATTATCATTGCTTCTCGCTGGCAGTTGTGCAGCAGTCTAAATGCCAGCGCCGTTGCCTTTACTGCCCATTTAAGGCGGGATCAGGTAAATAAAGCTACTTTTTATATGGGTTTGATTTTCCCTAGTAGTAAATTGCATTTCCTTTAGATTTTTGAACCCCATCTCATCAATCATCGATGCTGCGATTTCTCTTGAATCCCTCCACCCCGGCTCTCTCTGCCATTGTTAATTGACATGCTGGCTCTGTAGACTCTGCCTTTGTGGAACGTATTTAAATGAACTATTAAGATGCGGCTCCGGCTGCTGCTTAACGTTGGCTCGCTTCTGAATTCATCGCATCTCCGGCAGTTGCCATGGAAATGACTGTATTATTATGGATTCAGAAGAGAGATGGCTGTGCAGCGGGAGGCGAAGTTTGCAAGATGGTCAAAGGGTTTCGCTGTTCATAAAAAAGAAAAAAATACACAGAGTGTGGGATTGTTTCTGTGCAGCTCGTCTGCGGCCGGAGAGACCTCTGATGGTTAAATAAATGGCTCAGTAACTTGGAACTTAAATTGATATAATATAAATGCAGTATTCTATTAGAAATCACCAACATATTCAATAGTGCTGTACAGGTATGGGGCCTGTTATCCAGAATACTCAGGACCTGGGATAACAGATCTGTAATTGGGATCTTCATACCTTAAGTCTACTAGAAAATCATGTAAATATTAAATAAACCCAATAGGCTGGTTTTGCTTCCAATTATATCTTAGTTTGGATCAAGTACAAGCTACTGTTTTATTATTACACAGAAAAAGGGAATCATTTTTTAAAATTTGGATTATTTGATTATAATGAAGTCTATGGGAGACAGCCTTTTCATAATTTGGAGCTTTTAGGATAACGGGTTTCCGGATAATGGATCCCTTACCTGTACAATAAATGATATTTCTGCATTGTATACAGTGCAGGTTGTGCTCTTGCAGGGCTGTTGTACATTCATTCATAAACTGCATCCATATGACATTACTTCCTTCCCTATGTTTCTTCATCCTACAACAATCTAGTATTGAGTACCATGATGGAACCACCTCACTGCCCGATCTTGACCATGGATGGCACTAAAGAGTGGTCCTATAATAATTGGCTCCTTGGTATTAATTTTCTTTACCATTTGATGTTTGCATAGGTGACACCTCTCAGACCATGGATTATGCCGGGGTCCCGCTGATCTCCAACAGAGTCTGCAACACAAAGTATATATACGGAGGTGTCATTAAGCCCTCTATGGTCTGCGCGGGGTTCCTAGAGGGAGGAATTGACACCTGCCAGGTACTGTATCTTCTGCCATAAATAGGGCCGGACAATGAATAACAACTGGCAGATGAAATGTGGCTGTTAGAGACATTCTTTCATTGGCTGGGTGCCACTGTGGCATGCCATAAATGCATTATGGGTATTGATACTCAGGGATGTGTTGTGCCTAGAATCGCAAATGATTTGCACCTAAAATATAACAGGCCAATGTGCCACCTGGCTGAAATGGCTCTGTTTCCACTCACATTGAATATGAAATAAATTGAGACCCAACTGAGATTTACCAACATGGCCATTAAAGCTTTTGCATTGATGGATCACACAAATTACAGGGTAGGTAATTGTGCAAAAAAAATTCCATTGTGTGTAAATAAAAAAAAACCCATGGCAATTTCTGTGTGAGCTGTAAATTGTGAAATGCATTTTATTAGAATCTGCCTACCCCTGGCCCATCTGGCCCTACTGAAGCCTGGACTGATGAACATAGGCAGTGCTGTATTCATGGGTTGAAAAGTAGGTGTTTGCCCTCTGTCCTGCAGCCAAAGGCACTGACACCTTCAGAGCTTGTCCTTGTGACATGAGGCTTAAAGATGTTCTGCATCTTATTCTCTCTGAACCATTCCCACTGTAGCTTTTTTAGCATGAGTTAATATATGTATGAGGGCAGATGAGTCTGTAAGTGCAACTGTTTAGAATTAGCAGAATAACTGCAACAAATGGCTATAAATGCTCAGACTGCAGGTGATCTGTCATATATGAAAATGTCATCTACTAATGCAGCAGAAAGAGAGGAGGTGCAAGAAAGTAGAAGGTGCAGGAGGACAGAAGATGTGGGAAGGAAGATTGTGCAAGAGGCAGAAGGTGCAGAAATGTAGAAGGCGCAGGAAGGTAAAAGGTTCAGGAATATAAAAGGTACAGTAGTGTAGAAGGTGCAGGAAGGCAACAGGTTCAGGAAGGCAGAAGGTACAGGAAATTAGAAGGTGTGGGACGCAAACGGTGCAGGAAGGTAGAATGTGCAAAAAGGCAAAGGGTGTAGAAATGTAGAAAGTGCAGGAAGGTAAAAGGTTCTGGAAAGCAGAAGGTGCAAGAAGGTAAAAGGTAGAGGAGTGTAGAAGGTGTCGGAAGGCAAAAGGTTCAGGAAGGTAGAAGGTGCTGGAAGGTAGAAGGTGCAGAAAAGCAAAAGGTTCAGGAAGGCAGAAGGTAGAAGTGTAGGAAGGTCCTTGGCACATTGGCAGATGAAGAAGTGAAGGGCAGTTCAGAACTCACCACGACTAAAATGTCTTCTGTATTCTTCCACACAACGTTGTAGGTGTTGCTGCAAACTAAACAAAAAGTTTAATAAGTTTAAGAGTGATTAAACAATTGAGACCACACACTTATTCAGTACGGCTTCTGACATTGGTTTATATCACAGTGATTCAGGATGATCAAATATATCAACTGCTTTGCTACAACATTACTTTTCTTCTGTTTTCTTGTAGGGGGATAGCGGAGGGCCTTTAGCTTGTGAAGAAAGCAAAGTCTGGAAATTAATGGGAACTACAAGTTGGGGTATTGGCTGCGCCATGAGGTATAAACCTGGAGTGTATACTCGGATCACCTCCTTTTTGGACTGGATCCATACTCAGATGGAGGTATGTGCAACTGTATTTTCCTATTTTAATTTGAGAAGATATTTACAGGTCCTACTAATGTGGTTGTAGTTTTCTTCTTTTAAGTTGGGTCCGTTCAACTTTTGACCTAAACCAGCCTATGTTAAATTGTTCACTTTAATAGAAACAACCTGGGGCCATTCAGAATATCAGAAGGGTTAAGAGCCAGCTCCATTAATCAGCGCAACCACTACATTAAATGGAGTTCTTACATTCAACTTGTTGTTGTGCTGAACCATTACGATTTTTGCAGCTATACTGTATATAGGGGCATTTCTGGGCCTCTGGCTACCCTGAGGTGTCTTTTCAATGCCACTGCTCCCTTGTCCCACATGCTAACCTTCTAGAGCTTTAAGGCAGGTCAATGGTGGGGTGGACGTGTCATTAGTTCAAGGAATGTAATTGCGATCTCTGCACTATAAGAGCCAAATTCTGAATAGAGAACCGGAATTTCATCTCTCAAAGTTACCAGGATAGGCCAATATATAGTCTTCCAAATGTACAATATATGGCCAAAACTATCCAGACACCTGTCTGTCCAACATCTCTTTCCCCAATGATTATGTAGCACCCTCTTGGCGACCCCCCTGGTGCCAAGGTTATACCGTCTTACCAACTCAGGTCCTGAGTCCCCTTTGTAAGGTGAAAGGGTAATGGGAAGTTCCTCTCTTGGCAGTGCCTCAAACTAATGGGATCCAGGAATACACCTGCAGGTGACCCCATTAGGAAAACATTCAACACACTCTTATTCAACAATATTCACAGTACAAATATGCATTCAATAGCATGACCCACAACCCTGGGGAACATGTGCAAGTCCAGTCCAGGTAATTCCCTGCCAGGCAAAGTCCTGCACTACTCCTTTGCAGACAAAGAGTCCCAGTCCCTTTTCCCAAAAGAGCACAGTTGGTCCCAGGTAGCGCAACTGCCCAAATACCTTTCACGATGGACAAGGTACTTGCTCCCACATGGCAGGCACACAAAAAGCCTGTATCACAATACAGACACATTGGATCCTTTTCCTCCACCCTCCCCAAGCAGACTCATCAGGGGGCTCACACAGAGCTGAAACAGGCATCCACGTGATAGCATCCTTAAAGGCTCCAAGCCGAGCACACTTTTGCTTGATCCGCAGCTGAACTAGAGCTCCCAGCACTGTCCATAGTGTGAGCACACACAGTCCAGTTTTTGGCATCCATTTCCATGAATATCAAGGTCTAGTTATCCCTACGCACACACAGGGCATAGCAGCCATATGGTGTGTCTCCATAGCCTGAGGTCTGCCCTGCAGCACCCCAGCGGACGATCACTCCATCCTGCATCCAAAGTGAAAGTGGAACACTGGCAGCAATAATGGCTGTTAGCACATGGCATCTCCTACTGTATATATATATATATACAAAAGAGGTGCAGCAGCGACACCTTGTGACACCCTCCGTTATCTGCGAGACATGCTGCACTGGGACAAGGCTCCGGTCTCTCCCAAAGCTCTAGGTAGACCCTGTAGCTCACATCAGGGGATTTCCCACCATGTGGTTCTGATCGTAGGGGAATTAACTCTACGGGTCCCTACAATTAATAAGAAGTTGCCCCTACCTTTAACTGCTATAACTGCCCAATCTCTTCTGGGAAGGTTCCACTAGATGTAGGAACATTGTTGCTGGGAGTTGCTTCCATCCAGGCACAAAAGCATTAGTGAGGTTGGGCAATGATATTAGGAATCTTGCCTAGGGTTCCAATTCATCCCACACGAGTTCAGTTGGGTTGAGGTCAGGCCTCAGTGTAGTCACATTCTTCCCATCTCAGCAAACCCATTCCTTATGGGCCTGGCTTTGTTCATGGGGGCATTATTGTGCTGAGTCAGGAAACACCCTACCCGAAACTGTTATACACATATTTGCCTATAGAAATCCAACCTGCCAAACCAGCTATCGCCCTCTGAACTCACATGTTCATGGGCTGAGACACGGCACATTGGAGATAGGCATTATCAGGTGCAGTGTAGATAAGATTGGAGGTGTTTGCGCTTCAGGGCTGGTTCATTTCTTTTTCTATAAAACTGTTTAAGGGACTTACCACCAATAGGGACATAGTGAGAGTAGAAAAGTAGCTTCCGGCTCACTCACGAACCTTTGGGCTTTTTTACTTGTATGTTTTATCAGTCTAGCTGAATGGTATTTGAAATATTTAATGCTTGCTTCAGTAGAAATTGGTATTTTTTTGGCAGGTTTCTCTACCTGTATTAAAATGCTCTATGCACAATTAGGGTTGCAACAGAAAGCCATTTGTGCACTATATATGACTCCCATTAGACAGAATGTGATAAGACCTACTTTGTAGTGAGTGCAATGACAACTCCACTTGTGATGTATTTATTAAGTGACCCACTGGTGGGAAAACAGAATGGGATGAGCAACAATCAGCCTATCAGAGATTTCAGCTCAACTAAAGGAAAGGAATGCAGTGTGTTCAGAACATGAGGAATAATGCCTCGTATAAGCCTAAGTGAAGGATGGGAACTGTATAAATGAACTGTGGCTAGTGCTAGAGCTAGATTTTATTCTTGCATGGGGGAATTATTGTACTGAAAAAAGGTTACAACCTTCCCATACCTGTTGTAGAATTGCAGAATTCTCTTTTCTTTATGTAGTGGCACGTGTGTCTGCAATGATAAATTATACTGATCAAGGGAAAGTTGTGCTCACCACTAATTGTTAAAAACATTAAGGGGCACATTTACTTAGCTCGAGTGAAGGAATATAATAAAAAATACTTCGAATTTTGAAGTATTTTTTGGCTACTTCGACCATCGAATTGGCTACTTCAACCTTCGACTACGACTTCGAATCGAACGATTCGAACTAAAAATCGTTCGACTATCCGACCATTCGATAGTGGAAGTACTGTCTCTTTAAAAAAAACTTTGACCCCCTACTTCGCCACCTAAAACCTACCGAACCTCAATGTTAGCCTATGGGGAAGGTCCCCATAGGCTTTCTAGCCAATTTGTGATCGAAGGTAAAACGTTCGATCGATGGATTAAAATCCTTCGAATCATTCGATTCGAAGGATTTAATCGTTCGATTGAATGATTATTCCTTCGATCGAACGATAATTCCTTCGATCGAACGATAATTCCTTCGATCAAACGAATAGCGCTAAATCCTTCGACTTCGATATTCGAAGTCGAAGGATTTAACCCTTAATTAATCCTTGATATTCGACCCTAAGTAAATGTGCACCTAAGTTGCAATAAGGCTGTGACCACAAAATTCATATAGACAAATACAAAAGGTCCCCTGCACCCATTACCACTATATTTAGGACATTAAAACATTTTGTGCTTTAAGCTACTAAAAATTCCTTATAAAGAATACCCTTTAAACAACACAAGGATTGTTTGTCCATATATTACAATATATTTAAGCTGGCCAACTACGTCAAAGTCATCCCATATCTGGCCAGTCCTACGCTTAATTTTCATCTGATTCATTAAGAATTCAATTGCTTCATTATACATTTTACAAAGGGACTAAGTTTTACCTGCAACTTACTTGCTGCTTTCAAAGTAAAACTCCCAAACTTGGCTGCCCTTTTATTAGACACCAGTGGGATCACCTGACTATAGCTGGGAAGGGTGGGAGCTATAAATAAAAATGATAAATAGTCAATACAAATAATTAGAAGGAGTTCACATCCATTTGGCCATTTAGTATATTTTTATATTTTTTTACTCATGGGAAGTTTATTTAAAATACACTTTTACGGTCATGTTGACTCGTATGCAATGGTTCTTTTTCTATTAGGTTCTAAACAGGGTTGGACTGGGGGGCCCGGGGCCCACCAGGGCTGCTGCCCAGGGCCCCCTCCGAGCCCCTACCCCCTGTTGTGACGCGCCGAGCCGACTTGGCGCGCATGTATAATTGCCTGTATATAAAAGTCGGTACGCATGTTTAAAAGCTGGAGCGCATGCGCTAATGGCGTCACTCAGTGCACATGCGCATTTGGCACTGCGCGGCGCTGGAAAACAGTTTTGGGGTACAATCCGGAGAGGGGTGTCTGGCCCGGCGGGGGCCCATGAGGGTCGGACCCTGGTTCTAAAATAATCTTCTTTTTGTTCCCGGGTGGAAATGCTATTTGGCTGGGATGGTTCCACTTTTCATAAGCACATACTCAGCAGTGATGTGAATAACAGACTGCAATTTACATAGGATAGGGCTTACAAAGAAGGACACAATAATAATACAGCTAAATAAAAATATTAGTAACCTGGCACCATGTAGCTTTTTACATTTTGGATTGCAACAGAAAGGCAAATAGTTAGCAAAAAAAAAAAAAAATTAGTCAAGTATCCCCTGGAAATCAGATGCTGGGTTTCAAACAGCTGACCACTAAACTCTAGGGGGTGACTGGTTGGTATGGGTTACTAGACCAATAGCAAATTTTACTCATTTCATTGTATTACATCATCACCTGTAAGTAGTGATGGGTGAATAAATTTGCCAGGCATGGATTTGCAGTGAATTTTCGGCGGTGAAAATCCGTTGCAAAAAAAAAGTCGCCTGTCAAAATTGGAAAACGTTCTAAATTATTCAGACGTCCATTGAGTTCAATGCATTTGAACAAAATAGTCGCGCATATAAAAATTGTCGCTCGTGGCAAAAATTGACGATTGCGTCAAAAATTTACGCCCATCAAAATGATTATGCATTTTGCGAATTCTCGCCCATCAGTATCTGTAAGCTGTATATCGAAGAACTCACTGTCCATGTCCAGGCCTCTGTAGTGATAATAGCAATATATATATATATATAACAAACAAGGGAAAGTTGTGCTCACCACTATTTTTTAAAACCATTAGGCGGGGGTGCAATGAGGGTGTGACCACAAAATACATATAGACAAATACAAGAGTCCTCTGCACTCAACCCATTATCAATATATTTAAGACAGAGACATTTTGTGCTACTGCTACTGAAAAATGCCTTACCCTTTAAACAAAACAGGGATTGTTTGTCCATATATTGCAATATATTTAAGCTGAACAACTACGTCAAAGTCATCCCATATCTGGCCAGTCCTACACTCAATTTTCATCTGATTCATTAAGAATTCAATTGCTTCATTATACATTTTACAAAGGGACTAAGTTTTACCTGCAACTTACTTGCTGCTTTCAAAGTAAAACTCCCAAACTTGGCTGCCCTTTTATTAGACACCAGTGGGATCACCAGATGAAAATTGAGCATAGGACTGGCCAGATATGGGATGACTTTGACGTAGTTGGCCAGCTTAAATATATTGCAATATATGGACAAACAATCCTTGTGTTGTTTAAAGGGTAAGGCATTTTTCAGTAGCAGTAGCACAAAATGTCTCTGTCTTAAATATATTGATAATGGGTTGAGTGCAGAGGACCTCTTGTAGTTGACTATATATATATATATATATATATATATATATATATATATATATATATATATATACACACACAAATAAATGTAATTAACACATTGTGTCTTCTTTTAGATTGTAAGCTCTAATGAGAGGGGCCTCTTTCCCTTCTGTATCAATCAGTATTTCATGTATACAGCCTTCTGTTTTAAAGTTCTAAGGAATATGTTGCCAATTTATAGAAATAATACATCTATTATTAGTATAGAATCACCATAGCCCTAAACCTAATCCTAAACTAAACATATGTACTGTCGGATTTATGCTCCTATAGTCCTCCAGGGATATAAGATTCTCAGCCACGATGAGTAAGTCCCTCTTGGATTTAAATAAATACTTACTCAAATCGAGCCTGGCCCCGAAGTTCCCCCTGGGCCTGACTTGAACCAAACAGATTCTCTCAGGAAATTAACCAGACAGCTTTATTTGAGGTATACATTAATACAGAGTATTACAATACAGAGTATTAAATAATAGCTCACACATCCTGAAAGCTCGTGAGGATGTTGGGGGACAATAAGCAATATAACAGATGACTATTTAACCATTTCTTCTTCCATGGGGCTGATCCCTTTACATCCAATCATCGTCCTTGGTTTAACATAACTATGCATCTCTGTCCATTTTAGTACAATTCTTCCTGACCTAAGTACAGTCCAAATAAGTACATTTGCTGTGCTAGCACAGTGTCCAGAATGGTATCAGTGCAATGGGTGTGTTTTTGGGGCTATAAGTGTCTTTCTTAACCTTGCACTAGGAATACTTGTGACATGAGACAACAGATGTATTCCTTGTTCTGTGCAAACATTCTACATTCTAATAACAGAATGGTCTTTAACCTTCAGCTTCTTCTACAACACAGCAATTCTGTAACTAGTTTTGTGTTCTAAAATCTTTGTTCTTTGATAATAACCACTTATGGCTTAAATCTAAAACTCTGATATCTCCATGTACAAATGATTGTTTTTCTCTTTCAGAAAGAAGAAAGAAAAATGAATTAGTTCTTCCAAACTGAATGTGGTCTGCAAGGGAATGCCTATTTATTAAACATCTGCAGATTTTTATTTTTAGAAAAATGCGACTCAATTTCTCTTCAATGGACATTCTACTGATTCAAGTGTCCCAGTATTGGCGGAAAAGTTTTGGGGAGAAATAACGTGTATAAAAGAATATTTTGGCTAAACATTAGTACTGTATGTGTTCTGTAATAGTGTCATTTCTCTATATTACTGAAAGTCAGACTGCAATCAGTTATTGGTGTCAGAGATAATAAAGATTGTTTTTATAAAAATGTTGCTGTATTCTATTTGTGCTCCTTTTAAGCCAATCAATCTTAGATATATATAGCGGAGCATGACTGAGAAATCTGCATATCCTATAGAAGATAAGAAACAAGTGAGGTCACTCAACCAATTTCCATTTGGAGATACTGAATAGATAAGATATAGAAAACAGGAGCTGGAACCTTTGGACATTTTAAAATAGACCTGTACATCACATGTTATAGAAAGTAATAGTTTCCTCACTTGGGGCAAATTTACCAATGGGTGAAGTGGCCGGCGCTAGTGATAGGCGAATTTGTTCCATTAGTGAATTTCCTGCGAAATTTGCGAAACAGCGAAAAATTTGTGAAACGCAAATTTGGATGCCAGTGTCAATTTGCGGGTGTTAAAATTGATGCCGACGACAATTCTGATGCCGGTGACAATTTGACGCGCATTGAAGTCAATGGGCATTTGTTTAAGGGGCCGATTCACTAAATTCGAGTGAACGATTCGATGTAAAAAAACTTCGAATTTCGAAGGTTTTTTTGGGCTACTTCGACCATCGAATGGGCTACTTCGACCTTCGACTACGACTTCGAATCTAAGGATTCGAAGTAAAAATCGTTCGACTATTCGACCATTCGATAGTGGAAGTACTGTCTCTTTAAAAAAAAAACCCTAGTTCGGCAGATAAAAACTACCGAAGTCAATGTTAGCCTATGGGGAAGGTCCCCATAGGCTTTCCTAAGTTTTTTTGATCAAAGGATATTCCTTCGATCGTTGGATTAAAATCCTTCGAATCGTTTCATTCGAAGGATTTAATCGTTCGATAGAAGGAATAATCCTTTGATCGTTCAATCGAATTTTCTGCGCTAAATCCTTTGACTTCGATATTCAAAGTCGAAGGATTTCAATTCCTAGTCAAATATCGAGGGTTAATTAACCCTCAATATTCGACCCATAGTGAATCAGCCCCTAATTGTTGCTGGTGGTGGAATTGTCACTGGTGTCGGAAAACCTTTGAGTCTCCGGGCAAATTTTCACTGCAAATTTGCAAATTTATTCGCCATCTGCAAAACGCAGAAGCAGGTCGCAAATACGCCCATGACTAGCCATCGCTAGTGACAATTCGTCAGAAATATGATCTGCAGGGACATCACCAATTTAATAACAGACGTAGAGGACAATTCACAATTGGTAGAGTTCATCGTTAGAGAAGTTTCACACCATTGTGGCAGGCAAATTTTCGCTCAGGCGAATCTATCAGCACATTTCCTACAAAATTGTTAAGACATTCTAATTACAGACTTGCACTATATTAGAGAGCTGTGAGTAAGAGAAGGGAAGATACTGTTATTACATATATTGAATATGTTAAAATATCAGTAAACGTGTACAGGAGTGGTAAGAGGAATCTGAAAGAAGAAACTTGAAGTACATTTTTTTAAACCCCCTCAGATTAGGTACTAAGTGATCATGCTTATGCATAAAGCCTTGTAGTATGTAAGCTTCCTTGTGGAGATGTTCTCAGAAGAAATTCATTAAAGGTGTATTTGGAGACCAAGTTACTCTGAAGGTATACACATTTTATTTTACATAAAAAATTATTATTATTTTACATTAAATTAATATATGTAGAAGGTTACAAAGGGGTTAAATGGGGTGTCCCCCACACCCTCATCTTTCCAGCTACATGTGCGCCCCAATAATGGACTGATCTCACTGTTCTGGTTTTTCCTCAAAGGTACAGTTGGGCACGATCCCTTAGTGATAGGTCACTTACGGGGTTATTTATCAAGGTCCGAATTTATCTCAATATCGGCTGCTACAAACTCCGATCCAAGCCGCTCCAGTTTTTAACGCTTATTTATTATTACATTTTCCAGAAAATTTGCTTTGCGGGAAAAACTCAGATTTTGGCGATTTTTTCGTGAATTTTCCCCGAAAGCTCCGAATTTCTCTGACTTTTCACTCAAAAGCTCCGAAAACATTGTGAAATTGGACGACAACCCCGACACAACCAAAAATCAATGGGACTGTTCCCATTGACTTTTATGCAACTTCGACAGGTTTGAGATGCCGTATTTTTATATTAGGGCTTTTTAGCCCTCGGGGTTTAATAAACTCCAAAAAATTTGGGATTTTTTTAAAAGCCTATTATAACACAAAAATCAAGATTTTTTCAGATTTCTGAGAATTTCTGGTATTCGGAGCTTAGTAAATAACCACCTTAGTGTTTGATTTGATAGCCTTTTCATGATGTCTCCACTTTAGAGATACCTCTTTCTGAAAATCCAAAATGGCGCCTGATGTGTCTCCCTATATCCTTTCTCTATGATTCTTCCCTTAAAGGAAAACTATAACCCCAAAATAAACACTTAAGCAACAGATAGTTCATATCATATTAAGTGGCATATTAAAGAATCTTACCAAACTGGAATATATATTTAAGTAAATATTGCCCTTTTACATCTCTTGCCTTGAGCCACCATTTCGTGATGGTCTATGTGCTGCCTCAGAGATCACCTGACCAGAAATACTGCAGCTCTAACTGTAACAGGAAGAGATCCCCTGACCAGAAATACTGCAGCTCTAACTGTAACAGGAAGAGATCACCTGACCAGAAATACTGCAGCTCTAACTGTAACAGGAAGAAGTGTGGAAGCAAAAGACAGAACTCTGTCTGTTAATTGGCTCATGTGACCTAACATGTATGGTTTGTTGGTATGTTTGTGAGTACAGTCAATCCTACGATCCCAGGGGGCGGCCCTTATTTTTTAAAATGGCAATTTTCTATTTATGATTACCCAATGGCACATACTACTAGAAAAGTATATTATTATGAAAATGGTTTATTTACATGAAGCAGGGGTTTACACATGATTTGTTTTATGCAATATCTTTTTATAGAGACCTACCTGTTCTTCAAATTGTTCCTTCCTACTGCAATTCTGTTTATCTCTCATGAATTGGCTATAGGGGATACATTCCAACCACCCTTTCTTGTTCTCAGAAGAACCACAATTTATAGACTTTTTTTTCAAAATTCCAGCATTATTTTTTCCGCGGTGGACCATGCACCTAGTGCAATTGTGATCAATGCTTCTCCTAGTTTTAGGTGGAGTAAAAGGTGCTGAGCAGTAGTCCAGAATGATGTGCTGGTTTAATATGAGCGAGACCAGGTATTTCTTCCCCAAGGCTTTGTAAATTATCTTACTTTGCCAAAGACTCTAATGACAGGACCCCTTGTACATATGTTGCAGTCTTTAGCAATCTTCCTAATTCTAGTTTAATTCTAAAGTCCTTCTCAGCTTCTCCTGTCTCCTCAACCTCTTCCTGATCCAGCACATGTTCCAACCCCTGCTCTGACCACCCCTACCTTCTGAAAGGTGACTTTATGGTTTTTATTTTTTGGCTGCATCTGACTGTTTGGCCACACTTCAAGCCTCTAATTTTGGTTGCCTTTCTGTTGATCTGGCCTCTATTGAAGATGTTTTTTTTTTGGTGTTCTAAATTTAGATTACAGATTAGGTTAACCCTCTACAATCCTGAAATGTAGTGCTTGAAATGTTTTGGTGCACTCCTTGATGGGCAGTCTTTGCAGTTTCAGTTATGGAAAGATTTGGGCTGCTCCACAATGCAGTATTGACTTTGGCCGTACAAGGAGATCTAAAAGAAGATTATTATGACTCACTGAATGCTGTTGGGCAGTACCAGAGCTCCAGCCAGCCAAAACAAAGCTCTGTCACATGAAATCATTGTATAGCTAAGGGGTAGGACCCTGAAAGTTCTCTGGGCTCAGCCACAAGTGTTTTATCTAATGGTAGATAGCAAACACGGCCAGGAGTATATAATGACCCAGTGTTAGGGCTCCCACATTTCCACTAAAATTTCCAAGGCAAGACCTACTTCAGAAGCCTGCAATGGACTACAAGGTTTTCTGCTTGGTGGCCATTGCCCTAATTGTGGGCTCCATCAGCTCAGCCAGCGTACAGGCAGAATCTAGTAAGTGCTTGACTTTGCAATGAGTTATTGGACTACAACTCCCAGAAGTCTGTGCCAGTGTTATGTTAAAGAGGAATTTAACATTTCAATTAACCCTTTTAGTATTCATTTTAAAGCCTCCGCTGTCTAGTTCTGTGCCTCTGCAGTCTGCAGCCAGAAACTCTTTTTGATTTCTAAGTTCACTGTCTGTATTAACCTAGGTGATTGGAGAAAATGTTAATTTTCAGGATAATGGCAGAAAATGACTGGAGGGGCTGAAGAGAGAAACAACAATACAGCATAATAATTACAATACAAATCTAGTTTTGAGATATGGGAGGACTTCCTATTGCTGTTATGGTTCTTCCCTAATAATAATGAAGTATGAAAGTTAGAATGTCTAGTAACTCATCCGCAGGTAATACTTATTAGTCACAAGAAAACATCTCATTGGTTGTCATGGGTTGAATTTATTGCTTTTTGTTCCCTTGTAGCTAAAGAGCAATGCTCTGTGGAACGATTGGCACGTGTGAGCTGTGGATATTCAGGTATCACACCAGATGAATGCACCAAAAAAGGATGCTGCTTTGACAATACTATTTATGACGCCATATGGTGCTTCAATCCTCGTGTAATTCCTGGTAAATTGTTTTCTTTTATCTTATTTATTATATTAATTACAAGAGTCATACAAGAGCAGCAGTCAGCCCAAAAATGTGAATGCCAGCTTTACAAGCGGAAGCTGCACTTTTCTAGGGGCATGTCCTAGCAATTAGATGGATGTGGTCTGACATCCTTGTGCTCTTGGCTAGCTGAACATGAAACTCTCCAGAACAGGGAAACCTCCTTTGGCTTTCTATCGTTATAATAATTATTATAGTCCCTTGTTTACCCCAGTTGACTCCCACCTTATTCCCGAGACAACAGTTGCTGCATGAGACAACAAATCTCTGCCTTTAGAATTAAAGTCTTAAGGGGCCTGGGAAATATTTGATGATAGACATGTCACTATGGGATCCTGTTCATTAAGAGCTCCAATAACTTTGTTAACCAGGGTTCTCCAAAAAAATCTAAGACCCCTCCCTAATTTTTGCGACTACATGTAGCAGAGATCAGACGACCCTGCATGCCTTTACTGTAGGTTAAATGAAAGGATAGCATTTTTCCGCATACATGGTCATCCCTAGTGATAGAAGAATGGGAATACTCTCCAATGGTTTCCCATTATTATCAATGAAATATCCCACTTATCTGAATCTGTTGCACCAAAAACACCTTTATCTGTGCTTTGTGGATTACACCAACATATAAAAGCTACCATCTCCCTATCTGCCAGCTTGTTTCCCTATATAACTAAAATAAAAAGATACATGATTAGGTTAACATTTTTGGTGTAATTGCCAAACCATCACATTTTCTGGTGCCCTCAGTTTCAGTTATGGAAAGATTTGGGCTGCTCCAAAATGCAGTATTGATTTTGGCCGTACAAGGAGATCTAAAAGAAGATTATTATGACTCACTGAATGCTGTTGGGCAGTACCAGAGCTCCAGCCAGCCAAGACTAAGCTCTGTCACATGAAATCATTGTATAGCTAAGGGGTAGGACCCTGAAAGTTCTCTGGGCTCAGCTTCAAGTGTTTTATCTAATGGTAGATAGCAAACACGGCCAGGAGTATATAATGACCCAGTGTTAGGGGTCCCACATTCCCACTAAAATTTCCAAGGCAAGACCTACTTCAGAAGCCGGCAATGGACCACAAAGTTTTCTGCTTGGTGGCCATTGCCCTAATTGTGGGCTCCATCAGCTCAGCCAGCGGACAGGCAGCATCTAGTAAGTGCTTGACTTTGCAATGAGTTACAACAATACAGCATAATAATTACAATACAAATCTAGTTTTGAGATATGGGAGGACTTCCTATTGCTGTTATGGTTCTTCCCTAATAATAATGAAGTATGAAAGTTAGAATGTCTAGTAACTCATCCGCAGGTAATACTTATTAGTCACAAGAAAACATCTCATTGGTTGTTATGGGTTGAATTTATTGCTTTTTGTTCCCTTGTAGCTGAAGACCAATGCTCTGTGGGACGATTGGCACGTGTGAACTGTGGATATTCAGGTATCACACCAGATGAATGCACCAAAGAAGGATGCTGCTATGACAATACTATTCAAGACGCCATATGGTGCTTCAATCCTCGTGTAATTCCTGGTAAATTGTTTTCTCTCCAATGGTTTCCCATTATTATCAATGAAATATCCCACTTATCTGAATCTGTTGCACCAAAAACACTTTTATCTGTGCTTTTGTGGATTACACCAACATATAAAAGCTACCGTCTCCCTATCTGCCAGCTTGTTTCCCTATATAACTAATATAAAAAGATACATGATTAGGTTAACATTTTTGGTGTAATTGCCAAACCTTCACATCTTCTGGTGGTAGTTTTACCAGACCATTTAGTTGCAGTCCTATGGTGTATGCCAGTGTCTCCATCAAAGATAACTCTAGGATGGGGTCAAATATGGGGTTGGTGTGTTTGACCTTCAAGTGGTATTGTAGTTATATGCGTAAGATGTTCATTTATTAGATGTGACCATTATAGCACAACCCAACCTATACCGTATTCCATAAAAGTGGAAATTTAAGGAGAGAAAGTTCCTTTTTCCTTATCAAGAGCCTCCCTGTTTTTGAAAAATAAAGGCAGTCCTTACAGATACATTGATTAATGTTATAAGAAGAAATGTGTTTACGGAAAAGCTTGGGTTTTAGTTGAAAGATCATCTTTATGGCATAACACAGATATTTGTTCTTCTGCAGATTGCTAAGGAAATGGAAGTTTCTGAAGAATACAGTTTTTGCCAGTGGAGCAATGCAACTAAGAACAGACCTTCAATCAAACGTATCCATTATATATTACAGACCCTTGAATTCTTCCTGATCAGTTTTCCCCCTTGAAAGGACTTTTTTTTTATGTATCGAAATGTGTTACAGTCAGGTACTTGCGTAATAAAAATGCAAATGGAATCAAAGAGACAATTGTTGAAGGATTATTGGTAGGGATGCACCGAATCCACTTTTTTGGATCTGGCCAAACCTCTGAATCCTTTGTGAAAGATTCGGACAAAAACCAAACCCTAATTTGCATATGCAAATCAGTGAGAGGGAGGGAAAAAGAGAGTTGAGTGTCGGTAAAAAAATCTTTACTTCCTTGTTTTGTGATGAAAAGTCACATGATTTTAAGGATTTGGATTTGGTTCGGCCAGGCACAAGGATTCGACCAAATCTAAATCCTGCAGAAAATGGACGAATCCTGGCCGCATACCAAACCTAATCCTGGATTTGGTGCATCCTTAGTTATTGGCACAATATTATTTTCTGTTTGAATTGCTATATGACAATATCACCTGGTGAATATGTTATTGTTTTCTTATTGCTTTGTTACTCCAGCTGCCGTGATGGTGTTACTGATTCAGGCTCACTGGACACATCCTTCTTTATCACCTTCCATAGTCTGCCTGTTGTATTATAATTCTCTTATAATAGTGATTCACAAATTGTGGGTCTGACCCCCCTGAAAGGCTCAGCCTAAAGACCAGTTAGGGGAAGATTTGGGGACAATGCTGATTTGTAGTAACGGCATGAATTAGTGGCAAATAAATTAGTGAAATTGCTGCAAAAATTCGCATGCGACAATGCCTACGCCAGCGACATCTAAACTGATGCCCATTGACTTTAATGTGCATCAAAAGTCGCCAGGGTCGGAATTATTTGCCCATTTCGCAAATTTTGCGGACAATTTGGGATAAATTTCGCCCATCACTACCTATTTGCTCTTCTCAAGGCACATAGAAGCCTGGCTTGAAAGGCTAGGGCAGGGGTCCCCAAACCTTGTTTACCCATAACCCACATTCAAATGTAAAAATAGTTGGGGAGCAACACAAGCATGAAAAAAATTCCTTGGTTTTACCAAATAAGGGATGTGATTAGCTATTTGGTAGCCCCATGTGGAATGGTAGCCTACAGGAGGTTTCTTTTGACAGTACACATGGTTTTTGCAACTTGCCTCCAAGACAGGAATTAAAAAACAAGCACCTGCTTTGGGGCCACTGGAAGCAACATCCAAAGGATTGGTGAGCAACATGTTACTCAAGAGCAATTATTTGGTTTAACTAGCGTTACATTTGTGGTGAGAACATATTAGCTGTTTTAGGAACACTGTTGTGAGCTAATGGGGCCTCAACAAATACTCTAAGTCAAATGGGGTCCTTAACTAAAAACGTGCTACAACCTCTGCCGAAATGGAAAGCAGTAGTGGGGGTGGTTTGCCAAGGGGGCTATATGACATTACTGGGGGGTTTGGCCAATCAGAAATAGCAGAAGATTGAATTTGGCAGCTTTAGTATCAATAAGAACTACATTGGGAATGGGATGTAGAAGACAAAGTCTGGAACTACAGTATATTTAAGCCTGTATTAGCATTGCATATTGGGAAGCCAAAAATTCTATATCAATATTGATATAACAATGTAAGCTGCATCTGAGTTAATAGCCAACTAAATTATACAATATCCCTTCCCTTCCCCCAGGCGATTTTCATTTTATCTGGCGGAGGGCAGGGGGAAGGCAATTCGGGGAGATTGTCGCCCCGAAGAAGAGGAGATTTGTCGCTGGTGCGACTAATCTCCCCGAATCTGCTCGTGTGGCCAGACCCTAAGACTGCTAATACCAGGCTTTAAGCTCAACAACTCTTTAAAGGTGAAAAGTGGCCCGGGCATAGGGTGGCAAAATATTAGGGGTGGCATGCTGCAAAGCAGGCTTCTAGGGAGTACTGGGGACGTGCAGCTCCCCAGAGCTTGGCTCATGCCTGGGGGTTAGGACTAGGGTTTCCACCTTTTCTGGAAAAAAATACTGGCCTTCCTATATATTTATCTTTTTTCCCTATTAATAACATTGGGATCATATCACTGACCTTCCTATATATTTATCTTTATTCCCTATTAATAACATTGGGATCACTGACCTTCCTATATATTTATCTTTATTCCCTATTAATAACATTGGGATCATATCACTGACCTTCCTATATATTTATCTTTATTCCCTATTAATAACATTGGGATCACTGACCTTCCTATATATTTATCTTTATTCCCTATTAATAACATCGGGATCACTGCCCTTCCTATATATTTATCTTCATTCCCTATTAATAACATTGGGATCATATCAGTGACCTTCCTATATATTTATCTTAATTCCCTATTAATAACATGGGGATCAACCATCATTTTCAGCGGCCGGGCCTGTAAAATACCGGCCAGGTGGCAAACCTAGTTATGACCTAGTCCGCTCAGGAAATCCTGTCCTGTCACCTGAGCCAAAAATCTGAAAAACCTGCTAAAAACGGATACATGTAAATTGTGCAAATACTCACAAGGTAACTTAATTTGTTTGGGATTAGATCCTCTTTAATATTTGCACTGCTTAAATAATTAGGGAAACTGATTGTTCATAGAATTGGTAAATTTGTGTAAATTCAGTAAGATGTTGCTGATATGTTTGACAGATTATTATTTGTCTTATTATGTGAATAAGCTGCTCACTGACTATATTTGCAGAGCTTTCTAGGGTCGGTGCGCTGATAATTAACCGTGAATCCACTGATACCTATATGTAAAACGTATCATATAGTGAAGTACGCTCCTTTTAGGATAATTATACAAAAAAACTGGATCTACTTACAAGGATCTCTTAGTTATTTGCTTATCACCGTGTTAACACCGCACATCGTAGATCACAGGGCCTGTATTGAGCACACATGGAAAAGAAACTACAATAGTGAAGTATTGCCAGAGTTCCTGGCTAGCCTAGCGGGTAATAGAGCTTACCAAATTGCATAGGTACGAGGAGCCGTATTAATTTGAAGTCCGCTGTCTGTAGTAATCTCTACCCAGGAATTGATGTTTGCCGGCCGCAGATGATTAGGAGAGTTCGTAGCGGAATATCTCTTGTAGCGAAACGGTTCTGTAGTTCCCCTTTTGAGCTAGCGCCGTGGTCTGGGACCGGGGATCACGTAGTCAATTATACTCAAGTTTAATTAAAGGTTTTTATTAAACAAACCTTTTACATCTATGTATCAGTGGATTCACAGTGAATTATCAGCGTACCGACCCTAGAAATCTTTTTATTCATTTCGTGGACGAGTGGATCCACACCTGCCTTGGTGCTGCTAATTATCCATTTTAAAAAGGACTTTTTGCGCAGAGCTCACACCAGACTCTCATTTATATTTGCAGAGCTGTCAACTCCCCCTATTTTATCAGGGTTTACCAGATTTTCCCATCACTTTCCTGCATTCTGACAATATTGAACAATGGCAACGAAAAATCAGATGTGCACATGCGCAGACTACTGCAGTGATGTCTGCAGCTTCAGGGGAGGTTCTGCACATGTGCCTGATGCCACTTCCTGTGACATCACTTCCTATCACTTCCTATTACATCATTGCTGTTATAAAGTTGACAGCTCTGCGTTTGATTCAAACCAATGAGCTGATACACAAAATTTTAGGTTTGGTCAGATAAGTTGAATAGCTGGTTGTGCCATCCCTCGGAATCAGATATGAGGCACTGAGCTCACACACAAACCAAGGTCACCCAAACATGCTGGGTCATGTCAGCCAATAAATAGCTTAACGTCAACAATTTTAAAGGAAAATAATATCTATAAAAATAACCTATTTTCATAAGACTATCTGTTAGATTAAATCTTCTTATAGAAGACATGTTTCTTCTTTAAAGGAGAAGGAAAGGTCCAATCACTCACTTTAGAGGAAGGCCTTTCCTTCTCCTTTAATTTGGCTTCTAATGACAAGTAGTCACTATGATCACAAAGAGCAGATAAAGGGGTAATATAATTTCATTACTGGTATGTTGTGCAATTAGTGAACCCGGGTCTCTTAAGGGTATAGGCAAATGGGGCGTTTGTCACCCACTTTAAATCTGGGGTCATTTTCTACTAGGAGTACATCTGTCCCTGGCCTGGTTGTACTCTGCACCTCGTACAATAAAAAACAAAACAGAGTAAGGTGCAGATTGCATCATCAGCGGGTGCACACCCATTGCAACCTGCACCTTGTAAGAGGTGTCCATGAAAAGATAATTATTTTGTGTGTATTTCATCAGTATTAGGCTGGTGAATAGTAAACTCCAGGGGAAATGTATGTTTCTGCAGCAAGTATTTTGGCCAGCTCAGGAAAAGTTGGATAATGGGTCCCTGTAGTGAACGGAGAAGAGCAGGGTGGGTCTTCCATTCCTTGCTCCATTAGGGGTTCTGCAGCTACCTAAGCTACAGGCAGTTAAGTAATTAAGCTACAAATGAGCTGTAGTTAAAAGGAGGTGTGGGACTACACAGGCCCAGAATTGTGGCGAGGCCACATAGGCCCGGGACTAGGGCGGCAAAAATGTAGGGGTGGCATGCCGCCCAGCCGCAACCCTGCCCCCACAGTGCTCCCGTGATTTAAATTGCGATCAATGTCGCTTCACGCAGCCGGCAGCGCGAGGGGGGGCGTGCGCAACAGAAGAAGTCGGTGCTTGGACAATGCGGCTTGGGACGCCACAATTTGAAATCCGGCCCTGGGACTACATCTCAGAGCTTCTCCCAGAGACCTCCTGGAATGGAGGAGGGTGAGGTGCCACGTGTAAACTTCCTTGAGTGAAGGAGAAGTGCTTGTGTGCCGCTGGGAAAGAGTGTGATCCCCCCGAATTGAAGAGAGCTCCAAAAGGACTGGAAAAGGAAAAGTGAAAACCCTCCCAGGACACTGAGTGTCTTGGGTGTGTCCCAGAGAGGATTCTGGGACTTGTGTCCAGTGAAAGCTGGTGAGGGCTAAAAATACGAGTTAAAGTGAACACCAGTGAGGGTGTGAATTGAGACTGTTAATGCTTATGTGAAGCCAGTGGGCTGCAGATTCTGGTATGTAAGCACTCACACATTTCTATCTAATATAGAAGAATTTTTTTTTCATATTTATCGTCATTTTCTTTTCCTGGTCATCCCTATGGCAGCATAATAAAAACCTTTGGGTATGCTCTCTCCCTGTTGGAGAAGCAGAAGAAAACAACACGCCTCCCTTACCCATAAGTATCTCCTCCTTAAACTCCCCTAGTCTTAGCATTAACCAAAAACAAGCCAGTGTGTTATGCTGCCATAGGGATGACCAGGAAAAGTAAATTATGTACATATGAAACAATTTTCTTCTTTCCTGGTCATCCCTGGCAGCATAATAATAACCTTTGGGTAATACCCAAGCAATAAAACACAAAGGGAATATAACATGCTGAATATGCTTTAATCAACAAAAGCTACAAGGACAGACTGTCAATATTGAATCTCTGAAGAATAATAATCTAATTTATAATGCTTATGAATTATGAGATGATGTCCAGGTAGCCACCGTGCAGATTGCCTCCGAAGAGACTTCTGCATCTGCTGCCCAAGAACCTGCAACACACATGGTAGAATGTGCCTTCAAACCTGAAGGTGATGGCCTGTCCTGCTCTGCTCTGTATATACCTTGGAAATAGTTTAGTAATCCAGCTGCTCAAGGTTTATTTAGATGCAGGTTCCTCTTTTATTGCACCTGCTGGAATAATGAATAGTCTTCTAGATTTCCTAACTTCCTCCGTTCTTTGAATGTAAGCTTGGAGACACCTTTTGACATCTAAAGGACTCTACTCTCCATCTGAAGGCATAAACAGAAGAATAGACTCATTAGGATAAAAATTAGACATCACCTTTGGCAAAAAAACAGGACTAGTTTCAAAACCACCTTCTCCTCATGGAAAACTGTATAGGGCTGATCCACAGACAAAGCTTGCAGCTCTCCAACTCTTCTAGCCGATGTCAAGGTTACCAGTAAAAAGACTCAATCCATAATCCAGACCAGACTGAAGAACATCTAAGATCTTGGAAGTAGAATGGTTCAGGGGATGCCCGAGCCACAGACCAAGAAGCAAAATCCTGTGATAAGTGGAAGAAGTACCCACTTTCCTGGCCTTCATAAGTGTTTTGACCACCTGATCAGAGCAACCCTGCTGCTTCAGTCGTAACTCTTCAATCTCCAAGCTGCTCGATTGAGGGTAACTGGATTCAGGTGCAGGCACGATCCCTGAATTAATTATTCTTTCACCACTGGCAATTTCAAAGGTTATTGGATCATCAGACACCTCAGTATTGGATCTCATAGCCTTTGTGGCCATTCTGGGAGAATTGCTATGGAATCTATTCGAGACAAAACGTATCTTATTCAGGAAATTTGTGGAAAGCATGGAAATATGTACTCCCAGAGATTTTCCCAACTCTGTGATAGAGCATCCACCACTCTTATAGATGGAAAATGGTAGAAGAAAGTCTTGATCTTGGTCTTGAAATCTTAGACCATCAGATCTATCTGGGGAATGTCCCAGTGAGCCATAATCCAGCTACTACCTTTGGGGTCAGCTCCCATTCCCTCTTGTCTATGACTGTCCGACTCAGAACTGCCTGATAGTTCAAGACTCCTGGAATGTGGATGGCTGTGATTTCCATTAAATGGGACTACACCCAAGCCCTGATTGAAATAGTTTCTTTTAAGAACATGAGGCTGCTTGTGCCTCCCCTTATATATGACACCGCTGTGGCATTGTCCGACCTGATCTTCACGGACAGGCCCATCAGGATTGGTCTGAGAGAAACCAAGGTTTCCTGAATCATTCTTAACTCCAAAATTTTCAATGGCAGGTGTGACAAATCTTTCCTCCACACCCCCTGGACTTGTACTCCTTGGTATGGGCTCCCCAGCCTGTGCCAAATGCATCAGTAAAAACCTCTATCCTTTGAGGCTCCACCAGGGGAAAACCCCTGAGAAAATTCACTGGGTCCTGTCACCACACAAGATGAGACTTGAAGGCAAGAGATAGATAGATTTTCTGTGACCAATCCTTGAAATACCAATTCCAGTGAGCCAGGAACCACCTCTGAACTGGCCTCATTCTCCACCTCGCCCACTTAACAAGACTGATGGTAAAAGTTAGAAGACCCAAAAACTCATGAGTTCCCTGGCTTGCAAATAATTGATATTCTGGAGACGCTTTGTCTCCGAGGTAACTTAAGAAATTCTCTGCTGGGGTAAATAAACCAATCCCAGCCTGGTGTCAAAGAGAGCCCCCAGAAATATCATCCTCTGTGTGGGTACTGGTTGACTCTTCTCTTTATTCAGAACCCAATCAAAACAGATGAGATGACCTCACCAACAGTACTTGGTTCTTGAGCGTCTCTGGATGTCTTGCTACAATTAGAAGATCATCTAAATAATGATAGACTTCAACCTCCTCTTTCCTCAGCTTGTTAATGAGCACCACTAACACCTTGGTGAAGGTTCTTAGCGAGGTACAAAGGCAGGCAATGAAATTGAAAATGGAGACCTTCCCAGGCAAATCTTAAAAAATACTGATGCTCCTCTGCCACAGGAAGGTGAAGATATGCATCATTTTAGTTGAGAGAAGCTAACTAATCACCTGTTTGGACCACAAACGTTATTGTAAGTGATTCCATCTTAAATTTCTGATGTTTTAAAAACATGTTTATACATCTTGAATAAGTCATAGATCTTCTGATGTCTTGTAACTAGGAACATGGGGACATAAAAGCCTAGACCAAATTGCTGAGGGGAAACTGGCACAACTGGCTCCTTGAAAAGTAGCTGAGATATGCAGTCCTGAAAGACTGAATAATCGGCTCCACTGTTGGTTCTTGCTGAAGAAATTAAGAAATTGTCTTGAGGCTTTTGTAAAAAAAACTTCTGGAGCCTTTCTCCTACCGGAAATGGTAGGGCCAGCCTCATATCATTGCGGCTTTGGTTGACTTTTAGGGGATCTGGAATTCTTAGCCTTAGAGGCACGAAAAAATCACACCAGGCAAACTTGTATTTTTTACCAGGCCTGTAAAATCTAGCCTCCTCTCTGCACCTGGAAGAAAACCTCCCATCTTGTCTTCTCTCTTGATGCTTAGTTTGGAAATAATATCATCCAAGATTTACCAAAAATACTCTTACCCTCAAAGGGAAGTCTACATAAAGTATTTTTGAAGCTGTCTCAGCATTACAGAAGTGAAGTTCAATGCCCTTCTAGCCGTAGTGGTATATGAGATATTACGGCTGCCAATCTTGATAAATCTACTGTTGCTTCTAGACAAAATTCTGGGGCTTTCTTCAAATCAGAAATGGCTTCACAGACTGCCTCCTTAGGAGAATTCTCCATAACGGCCTGTTCAATGTTCTGTGCCCAAACAGACATTGCTTTAAAAACAGAAATAGCTGCAACTACAGTTTACAAGCAGCTCCTGCTGTTAAAAATACTTTTTTAAATTCCGCCTGTCTATTGGATACTTTAAAGCTGAAATGTAATCAGTCAGAAGTGCAGACTTTTTAGCCAGATGGGCCACTGGAGCATACACAGTTAGCGGATTTTCCCAGGTATTCCTTAAAGTATCAGTAACATCAATTTTTTTTATTAAAAAATTTGTTAGTGTAAAAGAAAAAAAAACACAAAGACATATTAAACATTTAAATCGCTAAGCCTGTATTAAGAAATAACTTATCAAAACTCTGCTTGTGCTACTCTTCAGAAAAGGCGATCCGGCGATCCATCGTGTGGCGCTCGATTTCTCCTCCCTGCTTTCCTTATAGGAGATAGCCAGGGAGGAGAAATCGAGCGCCGCATGATGGATCGTCGCCGTGTCGCCTTTTCTGAAGAGGAGCACAAGCAGAGTTTTGATAAGTTATTTCTTAATACAGACTTAGCGATTTAAAAGCGATTTAAAAGTTTAATATGTCTTTGTGTTTTTTTTTGTTCTACACTAATGAATTTTTTAATAAAAATAAATGTATGTTACTGATCCTTTAAGAAAAGGATAAAGGTTAGAAAAGTTTATTCTCAACAGGAAACTTTTTAGCACCCTTCGCCCACTTCTGGTCAATTATGTTCTTGATCATTAACAGCAGAATGAAGTGAAGGAAACAATTAGGGGCATATTTATTGAGGGTCGAATTTCGCATTAACAATAACTTCGAAATTCGAATTCAGAAAGACCAACCGAAATTAAGTCAAAGTTTTTTTGAGGTTGAATAGGTCAGTTTTTGATCGAATAGATCCATATTCAGTCAAATTCGAATAGTTTGAATCGAATTAATAGCGCATTCGATAATTCGATTCAAAGTTTTTCCCCCAAAAAACTTTGATTTTTCAAAGTGCACCAAATGACACCAAATAGATTCTTGGAGGTCCCCCCATAGGCTAAAACAGCAATTCGGCAGTTTTAGATGGCGAATGGTCGAAGTCGAATTTTTAAAGAGAGAGTACATGATAAATTTCGATATTCAAATTTTTTACAAATTCAAATCGAATTTGGACTATTCCCTAGTCAAAGTACACAAAAAATAGCTTGACATTTGAATTTTTTTCAGTTTCCTCCTCAGAGGAATGGGATTCATAATCCTCTGAAAATAAGGAATCTTAAACAACAGAGGTAGAAGGAACAGGTTCTTTAGAAACCATAGGATGATTTGTGTATCAGCTACAGCGTCCTGCATAATAAACTCCTTGAAGGATATAGTAGAAGTGGAAGCAGACTCGCTTTCTTTATCATGCACAGCAAATTCCTGATAGCATGTCTGCAAAGTCTCTTATGCTTTATAGCAGGATTGGCACGTGCCCTATAGGGTCTGAAATCTGCACTCTCCTCCCTCCTGTCTTGTTTTTTAGAAGCAGCAGGGACAGGGTCAAAAAGGCATAAAATTAGAGTAATAATAAATAAATATCTCTTTTCACAGAACCATAAAATAAAATATAAGTATGCTGGTAGGGTACTCACCCAGCAGATTGTAAGGCAGCCTGATCCATGTTGTTGCACGCTGTTTAAATAATAAGACCCACCAGTTATGTCACTTCCGATATGCGACTGCAGGTGGCACCAGAGCACCAAAAAGGAATGTATACAAACAAGCCTTCCCCGGCTGCAGGGGACTCTGCACAGTAATTTATCGGTAGATATTCGGGTGGAGGGAGCTTTAGAACTGCACCTGGTGATCGGATTACAAGAATCTATGAGTGCCCCACCTGCAACTGCTTTACTTACCCACAGAAGAAAACAAAGATGAGGGGAGTCGGACATACCTCCCAACTGTCCCGTTTTCTGAGGGACAGTCCCTCTTTTGACAGCTCAACCCGCAGTCCCTCATTTGTACTGGAAAGTCCAGATTTTCTCTGCACTGAACAGCCAGAAAAAGATAGAATGTTACTAACGTAATTGGCTTTGGCAGAGAGCCCAGAACAGCCATAGCTGCAGATAAAATACTTTTGTAACAATTGTGAGATAAGTAAATAAGTAATTATAACAATATAAGATAATAGGTCCCTTGGGAGAAGTTAGACTCGGAGCTTAAAGGAAAATTCACCTTCATTAGCAAAACTGTAATAACTGCAAAATAACCACAGAAATATGTTCAAACTTTCATAACCTGCCAAATTTTGTAAAATGAACGTGGTAATTAGGGGGGGGGGTGGTCACAAAAATAGGCATGGTCAAAAAACATTTTGCCTCTTTTTTTGTCCCTCTTTTTATTTCCAAAATGTTGGGAGGTATGGAGTTGGAGGAGGAGGAGGAGGTGCTCATGGGTAAGGAAGGCATGTTGTTTTCTTCTGGTTATCCAACAGGGAGAGAGCATACCCAAAGTTTGTAATGCCAATAGGGATGACTAGAAAATACACTTTCAGCCATGGGTCCAGGGTGCTGTATTAAGAGAAAGGGAGGTCACAATAGTGCAGAATCCTCTATAACAATTATATTATTGACACCTCTAGTCAGTGTATTTGAACTTGATGGACTTTGTCTTTTTTCAACCCAATTTAACTATGTAACTATGTGACTATTCACTGGCCTCTTATATTGACTGGGGATGTGTTTCTTTCAAGAAAATAAAAAATAAAAAAAACTCCATTCACCTTTTCATAAATAAGAAAAAAAAATCAGTATACAAATGTGGGATCCCTCACCCAGAAAACCCATTATTCAATAAGCTCCAACTTAAGGGAATGCCATATTCCATAGAATCCATTCTATGCAAATTATTCTATTTTTTTTAAAAAATATTCAATTTTTCTCTGTAATAATAAAACTGTGTCTTGTACTTACAAACAACTCATTTGCAATTTCAAGGAATAATAAAGAGTGAGTCAATCCCAGACCTTATCTGAAAGCAAAAAATTGTGAGGCTATATAATAACCCCCTTAATTATCCTTTCCCTTCAAATGCTACTTAGTGCAGAGCTACCAAGGATTACGAACTGGTTTCTTTGTTGGTGCTGATATTGGCAGTTGGAATCACCAATGCGTTTAGCTTAGTAAGTACATGTGTTGGGATATTTTCTATGTACAGCTCCACAAAGAGATACTAGGTGTCTCTCCTATGTGGGATTATTTTGGAACTGGAACCATAATGTTTTAAAGCTGTAAAGAGCAGTCTTCCCAGCGGACGTGTGGAAATTCAAAACATTAATTGGGTACACACGGAGGTAGCCTTCCTCGTTTCATATTTCACAAACAGGTCTCATAATCAACAAGAGCCTATGATTAAGTGTTTGTGAAATATGAAAAGCATAAGACTACCTCCATGTGTACCCAATTTGAATTTTCCCTGTTGGGAAGACTGCTCTTTGAGTGCCTGCTCTACAACAATACGGTTCTGATCCTCTCCCCTAGCTTAAGACTCACGGTGGTGTACCTAGACCTCTTCCAAATCTTGGTTTAATTCATTACTTTGGGACCCTGATCTTTTTTCTCTATATTATATTGGAATTCTCATAAATATTCATCTTGTGGCCTCAAAGCAGGTGCTTATTTTTGAATTCCAGACTTGGAGGCAAGTTTTGGTTGCATTAAAACCACATGTACTACCAAACAAAGCCTCCTGCAGGCTGCCATTCCACATAGGGGTTACCAAATAGCCAATCACAGGCCTTATTTGGCACCCCAGAAACATTATTCATACTTGTGTTGCTCCTCATTTCTTTTTACATTTGAATGTGACGGGTAAAAAAGGTTGTGGACCCCTGCTATAAAGGGTAAAGAGTAGATCACAGCGGAACACCTGATTTCTAATAAATGTGCATTTCCTTAAAGTGGAATATAAGTACAAGTATAGGATCCATTATCTAGAAACCCATTATCCAAAAGGCTCTGAAATACGGAATACTCCTTGCTCTTATCCCTGTAAGGGCAGAAGCACAGAGCCTGTGTCTGTGTGCAACCAGCTATTCAGTGCAACAGGAAGTGACACAGCAGCTAGTGAGTGGCAGGCAGGAAGAGGAAGTCACAGAGACTGGCAAAAAAAGAGAGCTTGGTATAGAGAGCCACATGGTGAACAGAGAAAGAAGCCAGAGAGCTGCTGGTGGGACCAGAGAGCTGAGAGGCTGCACCACAAGTATTCATTTGGATCAGGCTGGCACAGGGAAGCCACATACTGTGCCTGGAGAGACAGAGAGTATGAGAGGAATACAGATTGGAGGAACAACCAGCAGGAGATTCCTATCTGAGCATCCAAATGAGCTGGTAGTCGCACTGTATGACTGGATGTGCTGGATTCACCTGAAGAGAGATCTAAAGTATCCAAAGAGGATTTGGAGTGAGTATCCTGTTTAAAGGGACAGCACCCTAAAGAAGTGCTTGAAGATAAATAGACTTTTATTGAAAGGACATTTAAGGGCTTTGTTTCTTTTAGTTAGATAGACAGATTGCGCTAGCAAGTTAGTTAGTGAGGCGCTATTGCCACCAGTTAGGAGTGCTGCATGTATTAGGTGCCCATTCAGTTTAACCAATACTGTGTGTGTGTTATTACTGTATTCCTAGTGGGGCCACCCGTAGGTGCATATCCGGGTCCCACTAGGTGGAGGCACTGCACTAGTAAGTACCAGGTACCCAGTCTCTCCCAATACCACTGCGGAGTGGCTCAGGTTTGTCCTGTGTCATCAGGTAAGTGCCACATGTGGAGTGTAACACCGACAAAGGGGTGTCGAAAGGGTTACATACCTATATTAGAATTTTTTTTATTTTGCACAGCCTATTTACCCAGTTTTTATTTTTACACTGAACAATTTTATTAAGGTTTTAAAGGCCTTGTATTCTTAGCTGCCTACCAAATAAATATACCATTCCTTCTTATGGGAGTGCTGCCAGGGCAGCTCCTGCCATGAGGCAAGGTGAGAAGCCTCAGGCGGCATGGAGTGGCCAGTTACCAGGGATGGCAAAAAGCCACCTCTGGTAACTTTAAGAGTCAAATTTCCATGCTGGAGCAGCACTATTAACTGGTGCATTTTGAAACATTTTTTTTCCCATGACAGTATCCCTTTAAGCGAGCCCATGTATGGGACAGATTTCAGATTGTAGTGCATTTTTAGACAAAAAAAACCCTCCCTATGTGCTCAGGTGAATTACAACTTTTGCAAATGCTTATAATATGGGACTGAATCATCTGTTTCTCTGCCAGTGGAAAATCACAGGTGAAGAAACTGTTGACCTACCCAAAAAAACAAAATCACCCTCCAACTATGATAATAATTCAGCTAAATAAAAATATTAGTAACCTGGCACCAAGTAGCTTTTTACATTTTGGATTGCAACAGAAAGGCAAATAGTTAGCAAAAAAACTGTCTAGTATTCCCTGGAAAACAGCTGACCACTAAACTATAGGAGGTGATTGGTTGCTATGGGTTACTAGACAAGTAGCAAATGTTGCTAATTTTATTGCATAGTATTACACCATTAACCTGTAAGCTGTCCATGTCCAGGCACATTTTATTTTTAAAAAAATGAGACTCAATTTCCATTCAATGAACATTCTACTGATTCAAGTGTCCCAGTATTGGCGGAAAAGTTTTGGGGAGAAAGAACGTGTATAAAATAATATTTGGCTAAAAATTAGTACTGTATGTGTTCTGTAATAGTGTCATTTCTCAATATTACTGAAAATCAGACTGCAATCAGTTATCGGCATCAGAGATATATATGGTGGGGCATGACTGAGAAATCTGCATATCTTATAGAAGATAAGAAACAAGAGAGGGCACTCAAACAATTTCCATTTGGAGATACTGTATAGATAAGATATAGAAAACAGGCCAAGGAACTGGAACATTTGGATATTTGAAAATAGACCTCTACATCACATATTAGAGAAAGTAATGGTTTCCTGACTTGACATAGGGGCAAGTTTACTAAAGGGTGAAGTGGCCGTCGCTAGAAAAAGTTCGTCAGAAATACAATCCACATGGTCATCACCAATTTACTAACAGGCGTAGAGGACAATTCACTAGCGTTAGAGTAAATCGATAGAGAAGTAGCGCACCGTTTTGCCATTTGCCATTTTTGCTCAGACGAATGATCGTTACTAAAATGTGATTTTTCCATTATGTTACTGTTTGGCCAGAGTTTCTTCTCTAGGTTATACCTGGTGAACTGATAAGACAAAGCTACATCCTCCTCAATCTTATGTCAGTGACATCATATACTGTATGCCAAAAAGTCATAAAAACGAAAAAAAAAAGCTGGCTGTTTTTCATATTTTAATGTGGGACTGTGTTTAAAAGATGTAACTGTTAAATATTTTTGTTTTAATTTTTTTTTAACCATTTAAGGGGCATGTGTTTTAGGGTGGGCTCATGTCTAGGACATTAGATGAAATGCTTGCGCTATTTTACGCCAGTGAAACTTCACCAGCGTTTGGCTGCCAAGATGCATCTTTACATTTTGATGAATTAATGTATGCGCTATGAATTAACATCTGATGAAGTGTGGTGAAGCCTTCGCATTTGCCCATTGTGTACAGCTGCCAGTATTCTGCACATTTACAAATTTCAAAATAGTATTTATTTGCCCCTAATGACTAAATATCTATCAGCACATTTCCTACTAAAAAATTGTTAAGACATTCTAATTACAGACTTGCACTATATTAGAGAACTGTGAGTAAGAGAAGGAAGATACTCTTATTACATATATTAAAAATATTAAAATATGAGTAAACATGTACAGGAGTGGTAAGAGGATTCTGAAAGGAGAAACTCGAAGGGCAGGCACATTTTTTCAAGAACCCTCAGATTAGGCACCAAGTGATCATGCTTATGCATAAAGCCTTGTAGTGTGTAAGCTTCCTTGTGGAGATGTAGAACCACAATGTAAAGACTTTTTTCAAAATTCCAGCATTATGTTTTCCGCAGTGGACCATGCACCTAGTGCAATTGCGGTCAATGCTTCTCCTCCTTAACCTCCTCCTGATCCAGCACCTGTTCCAACCCCTGCTCCAATCACCCCTACTTCCTGAACCTTCACAAGTAATTTTATGATTTTTATATTTTGTCTGCCTCTGACTGTTTTGCCACACTTCAAGTCTCTTATTTTGGTTGCCTTGCTGTTGACCCGGCCTCTATTGAAGATGTTTTTTTTGTTGGTGTTCAAAATTTAGGTTGCACAACATTAGGTTGACCCTCTGTAGCTATGGCAGTTAGTGTCCCCTTGAAATTTAGTGCTTGAGATGTTTTGGTGTGCCCCTTGATGGGCAGTCTTTGCAGTTTCAGCTATGAAAAGATTTGGGCTGCTCCACAATGTAGTATTGACTTTGGCCGTACAAGGAGATCTAAAAGAAGATTATTATGACTCACCAAATGATGTTGGGCAGTACAAGAGCTCCAGCCAGCCAAGACAAATCTCTGGTACATGAAATCATTGTATAGCTAAGGGGTGGGTCCCTGAAAGTTCTCTGGGCTCAGCTTCAAGTGTTTTATCTAATGGTAGATAGCAAACACGGCCAGGAGTATATAATGACTCAGTGTTAGGGGTCAGTCCCACATTCCCACTAAAATTTCCAAGGCAAGACCTGCTTCAGAAGCCTGCAATGGATTACAAGGTTTTCTGCTTGGTGGCCATTGCCCTATTTGTGGGCTCCATCAGCTCAGCCAGTGGAGAGACAAGATCTAGTAAGTGCTTGACTTTGCAATGAGTTATTGGACTACAACTCCCTGCAGTCTGTGCCAGTATTATGTTAAAGAGGGATTTCACCTTCCATTTGACTTTTAGCAACCACTTTTCTAGTATTCATTTTAAAGCCTCAACTGTCTAGTTCTGTGTCTCTGCAGTCTGCAGCCAGAAACTCTTTTTGATTTCCAGGTTCACTGTCTGTATTAACCTAGGTGATAGGAGAAGACGTTCATTTTCAGGATACTTAAATGGCAGAAAATGAATGGAGGGGCTAAAGAGATAAACAACAATACAGCATAATAATTACAATACAAATCTAGTTTTGAGATATGGGAGGCCTTCCTATTGTGGTTATAGTTCTTCCCTAATAATAAATGTGGCTTGAGGTAGGGATGCATCGAATCCAGGATTCAGTTCGGGATTCTGCCTTTTTCAGCAGTATTCGGATTCGGCCGAATCCTTCTGCCAAACTGAAACTGAATCAAAGTTTGCATATGCAAATTAGGGGTGGGAGGGAAATCGCGTGACTTTTTGTGACAAAACAAGGAAGTAAAAAATGTTTTCCCCTTCCATATGCAAATTAGGATTCGGATTCTGTTTGGTATTCGGACGAATCTTTTGCGAAGGATTCAGGGGTTTGGCCGAATCCAAAATAGTGAATTCGGTGCATCCCTAGCTTGAAGTATCACAGTCAGCAGGTAATACTAATTGGTCACAAGAACTTTAAAATAAAACATCTCATTGGTTGTCATGGGTTGAATTTATTGCTTGTTGTTCCCTTGTAGCTGAAGACCAATGCTCCGTGGAACGATTGGCACGTGTGAACTGTGGATATTCAGATATCACACCAGATGAATGCACCAAAGAAGGATGCTGCTTTGACGATACTATTTATGACGCCATATGGTGCTTCTATCCTCGTGGAACGCCTTGTAAATTGTTTTCTTTTCTCTCATTTATTATATTAATTACAAGAGCAGTGGTCGGCCCAAAAATGTGAATGGCAGCATTTCTGGACTGAACTCCGATCTGTGTGTCTGCAAGCAAGCGGCAGCTGCACTTTTCTAGAGGCATGTCCTAGCAATTAGATGGATGTGGTCTGACATCCTTGTGCTCTTGGCTAGCTGAACATGAAACTCTCCAGAACAGGGAAACCTCCGTTGGCTTTCTATAGTTATAATAATTACTATAGTCCCTTGTTTCCCCCAGTTGACTCCCACCTTATTCCCGAGACAACAGTTGCTGCATGGGACAACAAATCTCTGCCTTTAGAATTAAAGTCTTAAGGAGCCTGGGAAATATTTGATAATAGACATGTCACTATGAGATCCTGTTCATTAAGAGCTCCAATAACTTTGTTAACCAGGGTTCTCCCAAAAAATCTGAGACCTCTCCCTATTTTTTGTGACTACATGTAGCAGAGATCAGACGACCCTGCATGCCTTTACTGTAGGTTAAATTTAAGGATAGCCCTAGTGATAGAAGAATGGGAATACTCTCCAATGGTTTCCCATTATTATCAATTAAATATTCCACTTATCTGAATCTGTTGCACTAAAAAAACTTTATCTGTGCTTTGGTGGATTACAACTACATATAAAAACTACTGTCTTCCTATCTGCCAGCTTGTTCCCTATATAACTAATATAAAAAGATACATGATTGGGCAACTCAAACATTTTTGGTGTAATTGCCAAGCCTTCACATCTTCTGGTGCCCCCATAAGAGGTAGTTTTACCAGACCATTTAGTTGAAATCCTATGGCGTATGCCAGTGTCTCCATCAAAGGTAACTCTAGGACGTGGTCTAATATGGGGTATTTGACCTTAAATTGGTATTGTAGTTATTGGGTAAGATATTAATTTATTAGCAGTGACCTTTATAGCACAACCTAATAGGTGACCTTCAACCTATACCGTATTCCATAAAAGTGGAAATATAAGGAGAGAAAGTTCCTTTTTCTTTATCAAGAGACTCCTTGTTTTTGTAAAATAAAGGCAGTCCTTACAGATGCATACATTAATGGTATAAGAAGAAATTTGTTTGGGGAAAAGCTTGCATTTTAGTTAAAAGATCATCTTTATGGCATAACACAGATATCTGTTTTTCTGCAGATTGCTAAAGAAATGGAATTTTCTGAAGAATACAGCTTTTGCCAGTGGAGCAATGCAACTAAGGAGAGATCTTCAATCAAACGTATCCATTACATCACAGATCCTTAAATTATTCCTGATCAGTTTTCCCCCTTGAAAGGAATTTCTTTTTATGTATTTAAATGTGTTGCAGCCAGTTACTTGCATAATAAAACTGCAAATGCAATCATAGACAATTGTTGAAGGGTTATTGGCACAATATTATTTCCTGTTTGAATTGCTATAATGAGAGTATCACTCAGTGAATATGTTATTTTATCATTGCTTTGTTCCCCCAGCTGCTGTGATGGTGTTACTGACTCAGGTTCACTGGATACCTCCTTCTTTGTCACCTTCCATAGTCTGCCTGTTGTATTATAATTCACTTATAGTGATTCACAAACTGTGGGTCTGACCCCCTGGAAAGGCTCAGCCTAAAGATCAGTTAGGGGAAGATTTGGGGTCAATGCCTATTTGCTCTTCTAAATGCACATTGAAGTCTGGCTTGAAAGGCTAGGGCAGGGGTCCCCAAACCTTGTTTACCCATAAGCCACATTCAAATGTAAAAATAGTTGGGGAGCAACACAAGCATGAAAAAAATTCCTTGGTTTTACCAAATAAGGGATGCGATTAGCTATTTGGTAGCCCCATGTGGACTGGTAGCCTACAGGAGGTTCTTTTGACATTGCACATGGTTTTTTGCAACTTGCCTCCAAGACAGGAATTAAAAAATAAGCACCTGCTTTGGGGCCACTGGAAGCAACATCCAAGGGGTTGGTGAGCAACATGTTACTCAAGAGCCATTAGTTGGTTTAACTAGCGTTACATTTGGGGTGAGAACATATTAGCTGTTATCATCATCATCATCATCATTTATTTATATCTGTTATGAGCTAATGGGGCCTTAACAAAGACTCTAAGTAAAATGAGGTCCTTAACTAAAAATCTTCTACAATCTATACCTAAAAGAAACGCAGTAGGGGGGGATGGTTTGCCAAGGGGGCTTATGACATTACTGGGGGATTTGGCCAAACAGAAGTAGCAGAAGATTGAATTTAGCAGCTTTAGTATTAATAAGAACAACATTGTCCTACAATAAGGGAATGGAATGTATAAGACAAAGTGGGGATCTATATTTAAGCCTGTATTAGCATTGCATATTGGGAAGCCAAAAATTCTGTATCAATATTGATATAACAATGTAAGCTGCATCTGAGTTAATAGCAAACTAAATTATACAAATTGTAATCATTTCGTTATCTCCACAAATACACATGCTATTAAACATGAGATTAAGGGCCCGGAGCCTTTTTCCTCAGAATTCTACCCTAATTGCACCTATCAAAATAATAATAAATAATGTCCTATCATATATGCTTGAGAGCTTTATGAGATTTATATGAGAACTTGCACCATTTAAATGTCCCTCGGAATCAGATATGAGGCCCTGAGCTCACAAACAAACCAAGTCACCCAAACATGCTGGGTCACATCAGCCAATGAATAGCTTAACGTCAACAATTTTAAAGGAAAATAATATATATGAAAATAACCCATTTTCATAAGACTATCTGTCAAATGAAATCTTCTTATAGAAGACATGTTTCTTCTTTAAAGGATAAGGAAAGGTCCAATCGCTCACTTCAGAGGAGGGCCTTTCCTTCTCCTTTAATTTGACTTCTAATGACAAGAAGTCACTATGATCACAAAGAGCAGATAAGGGGGTAAGATAGTTTCATTACTGGTATGTTGTGTCAATTAGTGAACCCGGGTCTCTTAAGGGTATTGGCACATGGGGCGTTTTCTCACCCACTTTAAATCTGAGGTAATTTTCTATTCAGGAGCACATCTGTCCCTAGCCTGGCTGTACTCTACACCTCATCCAAAAAAAAATGTGTAAATTGCACACCCATTGCAACCTGCACTCCATAACTAGAACAAGTTAGGGGTGGGGGGAAATCCCATCTCCCACCATCCATACTCAAAACCTTCTACAGAGGGACTATCGAGAGCATCCTGAGCAGCTGTATCACTGTCTGGGCTGGGAACTTCACTGTCATGGAGCGCAAGACCCTACAGAGGATAGTGAAAACAGCAGAGGTGTTGCTCTACCTTCCATCATGGACATTTACACCACTCGCTGCATCTGTAAAGCCACCAGTATTGTGTCTGATCCAACACACCCCTCACACTCACTGTTCACACTCCTGCCATCTGGAAAAAGGTACCGAAGCATTAGGGCCCTCACTACCAGACTGTGAAACAGTTTCTCCCCCCGAGCCATAAGGCTCCTGAATACTCAGGGACCGGACAGATCTCTCTCACACTCCATCTAACCTTATTGTATTAATAAGGAACTTTGTTTCCTTTCACTGTGTACTGTACAAACGTATATGGATGAAATGACAATAAACTCACTCTTGACTGTTGACTTGACTGTTGACTTGATGGGGCAAATGCAGGTTTCTGTGCTTTGTTCTGTATTATTACGATGTTATGCACTTTGCACCCTGCCCTGCACATAATAAATGACTCCTTTAGTGTTGGGTCTATCTTATCTGAATAACATAAGGAAAAACTCCTAAACTGATGAGTACAGTTGTGTATGTATGTATGTGTGTATAACTTTATTTGAAAAGGAGCCACAACTCTGTATAATGTATAAAAGTACAGTATATATATATATAAAGGTGAACACGGGGAAGACAACTCACACAATGAATATACACAGAGCTCATATCAGGACAAAGAGCTTAAGTAAGAAATACAGTGGGAAAGAGGTCCCTGCCCCATAGAGCTTACAGTCTAATTGGATGAAAGGCTAACATACAGGCACAAATTGGAGATAAAAAAGCACTCAAGGTAAGGCATAGTCAGTAGGCACAGGACTAGGCTAATGTTCTAGAGATTGAAAGAGAATTCCTTACGGAGAATTCAGGGATGGAATTTCAGAGGAAAGGAGCAGCAAGATAGAAGGGTTTGAGATGAGCGTTGGCAGTGGATGTTTAATTACACAGTGCCAGGACCTCCCCCAGTAAAAATCATAAGAGGGGCCCAGCATGCAGAGCAACCCCTATCCAGTCCTACCGACTCCTGCCACTTGCTTGCTGCACATTTTTAGGTAGCAAAGTGGCTTTTCAGGTTGAATCTCTATCCGGAACCCCCGTGGTCCAGACCCCCTTCCCCTGCCCCCCCCCAATGACCAAGGGATCTGCTTCCTCTATATTTACACAAGCGAGTGAGTATATAACCTATCCCAGGTGAGACTAGCAGTGTCAATTATACAATTGTTATAGAGGGTTTTGCTCTACATCTAGTTGCAGAGACCACTTTATATATTAGACAAAAATAAACATAAAGGAGACTGGTATGCAAGTACACAGGCATTTTTTATCTAATATATACACTTTCAGCCATGGGTCCAGTTGAGGGTGTTGTATTGAGAGAAAGGGATGGCACAATAGTGCAGGACCCTCTATAACAATTATATTAACCGTGTATTCACTGACCTCTTATATTGACTGGGGATGTGTTTCTTTCAAGAAAATAAAATATAAAAAAATCCATTCACCTTTTCATAAATAAGAAAAAAATCCAGTATACAAATGTGGGATCCCTTACCCATTATTCATTAAGCTCCAACTTAAGGGAAGGCCATATTCCATACACTCCATTTTATGAAAATTATAAAAAAAAATGTAAAAATGTTTTCCTTTTTCTCTGTAATAACAAAACTGTGCCTTGTACTTGCATAACAAACAACTGCACTTTATCACAATGTTTTAGTTATTTGTAATTTCAAGGAATAATAGAGACTGAGTTCCTCCCAGACCTTATCTGAAAGCAAATAATTGTGAGGATATCCAACTTAAGGGAAGGCCATATTCCATAGACTCCATTTTATGCAAATTATTAATTTTTTTTAAAACTATTTCCTTTTTCTCTGTAATGATAAAACTGTGCCTTGTACTTTAATAACAAACAACTGCACTTTATCACAATGTTCTAGTCATTTGCAATTTCAAGGAATAATAGAGACTGAGTTCCTCCCAGACCTTATCTGAAAGCAAATATTGTGAGGATATATAATAACTCCCTTAATCATCCCTTCCCTTCAAATGCTACTTAGTGCAGAGCCCAGAGACCTACCTACCATGGATTACAAACTGGTTTCTTTGTTGGTGCTGATATTGGCAGTTGGAATCACCAATACAGTTGAGCTTAGTAAGTACATGTGCTGGGGTATTTTCTATAAACAGCACCAAATAGAGATACTAGCAGGTATATTTATCAAGGGTCCAATTTCAAATTGAAAAAACTTTGTACACAAAAAGAAAGACCAACCGAAATTTAGTCAAAGTTTTTTTGGGTCAGTTTTCCATCGAATGGGTCTATAACTGGCCCGAATTTGAATCGTTCAATTCGAAGGAATATCGAATTTGATCGAATTCGATTCAAAGTTTTTCCCCCAAAAAAATAAAATTTTTGAAAGTCCACCAATTGACTTCAAATAGGTTCTAGGAGGTCCCCCATAGGCTAAAACAGCAATTTGGCAGGTCTTATATGGCGAATGGTCGGAGACAGTACTTGATAAATTTCGATATTCAAATTTTTTGCAAATTCTAATCGAATTTGGACTATTCCCTAGTCGAAGTCACAAAAATATTTTAAAATTCAAAATTTTTCAATTCGAAAATTCACCTCGACCTTTGATAAATCTGTCCCTACGTGTCTTTCCTATGTGGGATTTTTTTGGACCCGGAACCATATTGTTGTAGAGCAGGCATTCAAAGAGCAGTCTTCCCAATGGACATGTGAAAATTCAAAAAGTTTTTGGGTACACATGGAGGTAGCCTTCCGTGTTTTGTATTTCACAAGCAGGCCTAATAATCAAAATGAGCCTATAATTAAGTGTTTGTAAAATATGAAATGCGTAAGGCTACCTCCATGTGTACCAATAAACATTTAGAATATTCACATGTCTGTTGGGAAGACTGCTCTTTGAGTGCCTGCTCTACAACAATACGGTTCTGATCCTCTCCCCTTTGGGACCCTAATCTTTTTTTCTCTATATTATTTTAGAATTCTCATAAATTTTCATATAGTGGCCTCACATCAGGTGCTTAGCTTTGAATTCCAGGCTTGGAGGCCTTTTTGGAAGTTTTGGTTGCATTAAAACCATATGTACTACCAAACAGAGCCTCCTACGGGCTGCTAGTCCATATAGGAGTTACCAAAAAACCAATCACATCCCTTATTTGGCACCCCAGGAACATTTTTCATGCTTGTGTTGCTCCCCAATTCCTGCTGTAAAGGTTAAGAGTAGATTACAGCAGACCACCTACCTGATTTCTAAAAATGTGCATTTTCTTAAAGTGGAATATTGGTGCAAGTATGGGATCCATTAACTGGAAACCTGTTATCCAGAAATCTCCCAAATACGGAAAGGCCGACTACATGTTATCCAAATAATCCAATTTTTTTAAAAATGATTTCCCTTTTCTCTGTAATAATAAAACAGTAGCTTGTACTCGATCTCATCTAAGATGTAATTAATCCTTATTGGAGGCAAACACAGCCTATTGGGTTTATTTAATGTTTATATGATTTTCTAGTAGATATTAAGTTATGAAGATCCAAATTACATAAAGATATGTCAACCAGAAACCCCAAGATCCAGAGCATTTTGGATAACAGGTCCCATACTTGTATTTACATGGACTGACACACTTTTGTATCAGAATTCTGAAGGTGCAGAAGAAGCTCTTGCTGGTGTATTTACTGCTGCACAATTTGTGTTTAGGGATCTTGATGTAACCAGTGACTGATACCCTGTTGTTCTCTGTTTTGGCACATGATTAATGAACAAAAAAAAAGGAATCATATGCATTCGCCACAAGTAATGATGGCTGCCTTGCACAATTGAATAACAAAATATAAAGTGGGATCATCTACAGAGATTTCCTAAAGATTTCCAGCTTAGCTTGTGTTCAAAGGAGAGGAATAATAACACTGCCATAGGGGGCTGTTCCTGCTGGATTGTGCTTAGTACAGGGAATACCTATGCTGCCATAGTTTTATGGGATCTCTCTGTACAGACTATGAGCAAACTTAGGGACTGTTCCTGCTGAATTGTGCTTAATACAGAGGAATACCTATGCTGCCATAGTTTTATGGGATCTCTCTGTACAGACTATGAGCAAACTTAGGGGCTGTTCCTGCTGAATTGTGCTTAGTACAGGGAATACCTATGCTGCCATAGTTTTATGGGATCTCTCTGTACAGACTATGAGCAAACTTAGGGGGCTGTTCCTGCTGAATTGTGCTTCGTAAAGGGGAATACCTATGCTGGAGTCTCTCTGCAAACACCAAGAACACTATAGCTTCAGTTAATACAACACTGGATACAGTTCATGTTCATTAATTTGGGAGTGAGCCTACATTCAATTCATCATCAGATACGTAACCATTATGTCTTATTTGCATTGTGACTCATTGTTTTAGGTTATAGAGGTTGAATCCTAACTGTACTGTAACAAGGTATTTTATCTCTACCCCCAGCTGCTGCTAAATGTAAAACTGAACCTAAATCACGGATTAACTGTGGCTTTGGTGGCATAACCCGAGCTGAGTGCAACAACAAAGGCTGCTGTTTTGACTCCAGCATTGTCGGTACGATCTGGTGCTTCTATCCCAAGCCGGAGGAAGGTAATGGGATCATAATGTTTCCAAAATGGGACAATGGTGTGGAACAAGGGCACTCATATGTATGTATGGAGGTGTATCTTTAGCCATTAACATTGTATCTCTCTGTACAGGTTATTGTGCTCAGTACAGGGGAATATTAATACTGCTTTTTATGGTATCTCTATGTACAGACGATGAGCAAACTTAGGGGCTGTTCCTGCTGAATTGTGCTTAGTACAGGGAATACCTATGCTGCCATAGTTTTATGGGATCTCTCTGTACAGACTATGAGCAAACTTAGGGGCTGTTCCTGCTGAATTGTGCTTACTACAGGGAAATACCTATGCTGCCATAGTTTTATGGGATCTCTCTGTACAGACTATGAGCAAACTTAGGGGTTGTTCCTGCTGAATTGTGCTTAGTACAGAGGAATACCTATGCTGCCATAGTTTTAGGGAATCACTCTGTATAGACTATGAGCAAACTTAAGGGGCTGTTCCTGCTGAATTGTGCTTAGTACAGAGGAATACCTATGCTGCCATAGTTTTAGGGAATCACTCTGTATAGACTATGAGCAAACTTAAGGGGCTGTTCCTGCTGAATTGTGCTTAGTACAGGGGAATACCTATGCTGGAGTCTCTCTGCACACAATATGAACATTAGAGCTTCAGTTAATACAACACTGGATACAGTTCATGTTCATTAATTTGGGAGTGAGCCTACATTCAAATCATCATTAGATACATAACCATTATGTCTTATTATTGTGACTCATTGTTTTAGTTTAAAGAGGTTGAATCCTAACTGTACTGTAACAAGGTATTTTGTCTCTACCCCCAGCTGCTGCTAAATGTAAAATTGAACCTAAATCACGGATTAACTGCGGCTTCGGTGGCATAACCCGAGCCGAGTGCAACAACAAAGGCTGCTGTTTTGACTCCAGCATTGTCGGAACGATCTGGTGCTTCTATCCCAAGCCGGAGGAAGGTAATGGGATCATAATGTTTCCAAAATGTGACTATGGGGTGTAACAAGGGCACTCATATGATGTATGAAGGTGTATCTTTAGACATAGACATTGTATCTCTCTGTACAGGCTATGAGCAAACATAGGGGGCTGTTCCTGCTAAATTGTGCTTAGTGCAGGGGAATATATATATATATATATATATATATATATATATATATATATACTGTATATATATATATATATATATATATATATATATATATATATATATATATATATATATATATATATATATATATTTATAAATAAACAAAGAGTCTGCACTCCTAGGTCTTGTGAAGAAAAAATGAATTTAATCAACGTTTCGGCTCTTAAACGTGAGCCGTCTTCAGGAATATGTTTAAGAGCCGAAACGTTGATTAAATTCATTTTTTTCTTCACAAGACCTAGGAGTGCAGACTCTTTTTGTTTATTTATATGCATGCTTTCATGTTCCAGCACCTAGGCTGTAATTGGGTATTCTGAGTGCACCGATTAATTTTGTTTTATATATATACTGTATATATATATATATATATATATATATATATATATATATATATATATATATATATTATATACTGCCATAGTTTTATGGGATCTCTCTGTACAGACTATGAGCAAATTTAGGGGCTGCTCCTGCTGAATTGTGCTTAGTACAGTAGAATGTCTATGCTGCCATAGTATAATGGTATCTTTGTAAATGCTATGAGCAAACTTTGGGGTTGTTCCTGCTGAATTGTGCTTAGTACAGGGAACTGGCACTTATTTGACAGTGTAACAAACTGTAACCTACAGCTCTTTAATACCACTCCGAATTGTGTCTGTCTGTTACCCTCCCATTTAGAGTGTAAGCCCTATGTGGTAGGGACCTCCAGCCTTTTGTCTACTTGACACTGAGCACGTAATCTATATTGTAATTATATTTTATAATTACGTGAATTTTATTTTTAATAATGCACTTATTGTTACTTTTTATTTGAATGACCCCTTGTTTGTTACTTCTAATTTATTGTTTTGCTGTAGAGTGCTTTGCCCTCAAGGAGCGCTATACAAATAAAAATATACATACATACATACATATATAGTACAGAGGAATACCTGTGCTGCCATATTTTTATGGGATCTCTCTGTACAAACAATGAGCAAACTTAGGGGGCTGTTCCTGCTGAATTGTGCTTAGTACAGGGAATACCTGTGCTGCCATATTTTTATGGGATCTCTCTGTACAAACAATGAGCAAACTTAGGGGCTGTTCCTGCTGAATTGTGCTTAGTACAGGGAATACCTATGCTGCCATAGTTTTATGGGATCTCTCTGTACAGACTATGAGCAAACTTAGGGGGCTCTTCCTGCTGAATTGTGCTTAGTAAATGGCATACCTTTGCTGCTGTAGTTTTATGGCATCTCTCTGTACTAACTATAAGCAATTTTATAGGGCTGTTCCTGCTTAATTGTGCTTAGTACAGGGGAATACCTATGCTGCCTTTTTTATGGTATATCTATGTACAGGCTATGAGCAAAGTAAGGAGGCTGTTCCTGCTGAATTGTGCTTAGTACAGGGAATACCTATGCTGGAGTCTCTCTGCACACTATGAACACTAGAGCTTCAGTTATTGAGCACTGGATACAGTTCATGTTCATTAACCTAGGAGTGTGACGATATTCAATCTATCATCAGATACGTAGCATTACATCTAATTATGCATTGTGACTCATTGTTTTAGGTTACAGAAGTTGAATCCTAGCTGTACTGTAACAAGATATTTGTCTCTACCCCCATTAGTTGCTAAATGTAAAATTGAACCTAAATCACGAATTAACTGCGGCTTTGGTGGCATATCCCCCGTCGAGTGCAACAACAAAGGCTGCTGTTTTGACTCCAGCATTGTCGGTACGATCTGGTGCTTCTATCCCAAGCCGGAGGAAGGTAATGGGATCATAATGTTTCCAAAATGGGACTATGGCAGGGATCCCCAACCTTAAGAACCCGTGAGCAACATTCAGAAGTAAAAGGAGTTTGGGGAGCAACAGTAGCATGAAAAATGTTCCTGGGTGCCAAAATAAGGGATGTGATTGGCCATTTAGTAGCCCTTATGAGGATTGTGAACCTATATTGAGACTCTGTTTGGCAGTGCACCTGGTTTTTATGCAACCAGAACTTGTCCAGAACTTGTCTCCAAGCCTGGTTCTACTGAATTCAGACATATTCGATCGAAAACAGGCCTATTCGATCATTTTTGAATTTCAAATATTTTTCAATTCAAAATTCGACCCTTGATAAATATGCCCCTAGAGCTTCAGTTAAAACAACATTGGATACAGTTCATGTATATTAATGTATTATTACTATTTGAGTGAGCCTATATTCAATTAATCATCAGATACATAACCATTACATCTTATTATGCATTGTGACTCATTGTTATAGTTAAAATAACTTGAATCCTAACTGTACTGTAACAAGGTATTTTGTCTCTATTTCCAGCAGTTGCTAAATGTAAAATTGAACCTAAATCACGAATTAACTGCGGCTTCGGTGGCATAACCCGAGCTGAGTGCAACAACAAAGGCTGCTGTTTTGACTCCAGCATTGTCGGTACGATCTGGTGCTTCTATCCCAAGCCGGAGGAAGGTAATGGGATCATAATGTTTCCAAAATGGGACAATGGTGTGGAACAAGGGCACTCATATGTATGTATGGAGGTGTATCTTTAGCCATTAACATTGTATCTCTCTGTACAGGCTATTGTGCTCAGTACAGGGGAATATTAATGCTGCTTTTTATGGTATCTCTATGTACAGGCTATGAGCAAACTTAGGGGCTGTTCCTGCTGAATTGTGCTTAGTACAGGGAATACCTATGCTGTCATAGTTTTATGGGATCTCTCTGTACAGACTATGAGCAAACTTAGGGGCTGTTCCTGCTGAATTGTGCTTACTACAGGGAAATACCTATGCTGCCATAGTTTTAGGGAATCACTCTGTATAGACTATGAGCAAACTTAAGGGGCTGTTCCTGCTGAATTGTGCTTAGTACAGGGGAATACCTATGCTGGAGCCTCTCTGCACACAATATGAACACTAGAGCTTCAGTTAATACAACACTGGATACAGTTCATGTTCATTAATTTGGGAGTGAGCCTACATTCAAATCATCATCAGATACATAACCATTATGTCTTATTATTGTGACTCATTGTTTTAGTTTAAAGAGGTTGAATCCTAACTGTACTGTAACAAGGTATTTTATCTCTACCCCCAGCTGCTGCTAAATGTAAAATTGAACCTAAATCACGAATTAACTGCGGCTTCGGTGGCATAACCCGAGCTGAGTGCAACAACAAAGGCTGCTGTTTTGACTCCAGCATTGTCGGTACGATCTGGTGCTTCTATCCCAAGCCGGAGGAAGGTAATGGGATCATAATGTTTCCAAAATAGGCTATGGTGTGGAACAAGGGCACTCATATGATGTATATAGGTGTATCTTTAGATATTGACATTGTATCTCTCTGTACAGACTATGAGCAAACTTAGTGGGCTGGTCCTGCTGAATTGTGCTTAGTACAGGGGAAATTTTTCTTTAAGTTCTTGCATTCTTATTCAACAAAGCTAAATAAATAGCATACCAAATAAACATTCATATATATATACCCACACACATGTAGCGTAAACTTGTTTGCATAACTTATAGAATAATGTGATTTACATTATACAGTGGTATTCTGTATATAAATACTCAAATTGTGGTTCTTTCCGTCTTCAAAACAAGTGGCACAGTCTGACTGACTGCCACACTAATCATAACAAAACAAAACACAAATCAAAGCTCTGACTCCAGGAAGGCAAAAGATTTGGCTACACACCTAAAACCGTATGAGCCCTTTCAGAAAAATAGAAAACAGCAACAATTTCTGGGGGTGAAAAGAATTAGCTCAACTACAGAGACATCAGAATTAGCAAGTGACTCACCGTGGGTCAAACTGAATGCCCCTCCATAGACCCTTCCACCTTGCTTCATCCATCCTTTCTCTCTCCAAAGAACGTATCTTTCCGAGCTCCCCCAGGATCATCTCCACCACCACTGGACAGGGGAGGACTTCACGTCTTAGAGAAACCTTGCACTGTGCATTCCAGGTGTAAAAGCGGACAACAGAGCTGACTAAGAAAAGAGTGCCCAAATCATAACCCCGTGTTGCTTGAATGTCCCATAGGCACACTCCTGGTAACTACAACCAGAGAGGCAAGGAATGCCCAAGGCAGCAGAGACTTGTTTGTAGACATCTATGTTAAAGGGGCACTGAAGCAAGAAGTGGTCCATTGTTTCCACTTCCCCAGAACATTCCTCCCGTGGGCAATCACGGTAATCAGTGCATCTGTATTTCTGATTGTCATTAACATAGAGCCAAGGAAGGAGCGCCAGACGACATCCCTAAACTTCGGGGGTACCCTTGGGGATTTGACTAAAGAGAGCCCTGATCCCAACACTTCTTCTGGACAGTCCTTCAGGGCCAGTAGTACATGAAAGTAGGAACCCAAGACTCTCCCATTGATCTCCCTTCTGGGAGAAGCCCTGATCTCCCCAACAGACACACACCACCGCCTCATCACCTTCAGACTCACTACAACATAAGGCGGGAGAGCACCATGGGGAGCATGCACACTCTTTACCAAGCCGCCTCTCTGCCACCACTCAAGATAAGGAAAGACCCAAACTCTGAAGATTTCCACCCACAAAGGAGCTTTCTCCAAAAGGAGGTTGTTGTAGTTGTACTTAATAAAGGAGTGTTCAGAGGGCTGGCCTTAAATAGGGCAGAGTCAGCCCTGATTTGCTGACTGCAACCAATCAGGCTGCTGCTGGGTTGGGGTTGCAAAGGCCAGGTGATATATAGTGAGCAACCCTGCAGGCTGCTCACCTGGCTCAGTGGTCAAGACACTGAACCAGAAACCCAAAGGTCCCTGTTTCAAATCCCAGCAGAATCTGGCACCAGGAGACATAGGAACATCTGCTAATGCATCACTCGCCACCACAAAAAACTGTGTATCCTACTACTACACGTTCCTCTAAAAAAAGGTGAAACCTGTGCGGTTAGGAAATGGCATATGTGCAGATCTTCTAGACCGGTCTGACTAACCATGCTATTAAAGAAGATGCTATCATAGTCCAGCCGACCTGCGACACCTCAGATTCTGCCTGTTCAGCAGGATGTCCAAGACCATACATCTGCCCATCTCTACCTCAATCACCCGTTTGACTGTTACCCTACTAGTCTTAAAAAGAACAGCCACTCCACTCGGCCACAAGAGACCAGTAGGAAGGACAGTGTGTCCGTTCTTTTTTGGCTCTATGGAGCACCTGTAGATTACATGATCTGGTCTCTTGCAAAACTTAAATCTAAGAGCAAAAAGAAGGCTGCCTCCCTTGCACCTACAGGCTTAACTTTAGCAACATTAATGGTCATGACGCGTATTGGAGGGGGTACAGCCATTAAGAGGGTGATTAAAATGTGGAGGCTTCTGCCCTCCTTTTTGCTTACCTATCATCATCAGAGAATTCTTTGCAGAGATACCGGATGAGAGCTTCTCTTCTTCAGTAGGATCAATATCCTCCTTCAGAGGAAGAGTCAGCATTACAAGAACTTGCCAGCTCCCTACTCAGTCTCCACTCCTTCTCTGCAAGCTCCTGCTCCTCACTCTCTACCCTCTCACCCCAAGATAATGGGGCAAACCTATTTACTGATAGGGGTATTGGGCCTCCCCCATCCTCCTGAAAACTTGGATGGGCACTCTCTGCAGATTCCCCATTACCTTTCTTTCTGTTATATCCACCACTCACAGTCTTACAATCTTTCTTTTTGGCTTCAGCAGCTTTCTGGGGTTCACTCACATTAATCCAATCTCCCAATATGCTTTTAACTATGGATAGAGCCACACTGCTCAGAAGAAAGGGTCTTCTGAACTACCCCTTGGAAGATTGGTACCTGACCACTAGGCCACCCCTTCCCTCTTCCCCTTTCCCACATGGGCTTAAAAGATGTTGAAGGCTGTGGGGTTTTGGGAGGCTGCAGAGTTTTGGGAGGTCAAGATGGAATGTGGGGGATGCTTGGGTCAGGATCAGGCACAACAGGAGTCAACTCAACAACCTGATATTGTGGTGCCTCTGACTCAGGCTCCCACATTTCCATCCTGAACTCCTCATTGATGCTTTGCCACGACATAGGACAGGAACCGTACGCATTGCCAAGCACTCTGCACAAGTTGCATCTTATACTTTTGGGACAGTGTTTGGCAACATGATCTACTCCAAGGCACATGGCTCAGTACATCACAACTGATAATGAAATGCCTGGTGGAGCCACACTTCCAACATTTTCTAGGCTCGCCGGGATAAAAGCAGCAGACTAAATCCTGGCCAATGTATGTGGAGCTGGGGATGTGCTGGGACACAGCATTGCCTACAGTGCACAGGCAGACTTTAGCTTGCCATTCCATATACCCTGTACCTAAAATCCTTTTCCAGCTCCCCTATCACATTCCCACACCTTTTGAGCTAAACCAGGCAAGGGTCCCTCCCACTGCAATCACACCACATTCTTCAGCACCCAGAATCTGGGGGAAAACCCTCCCACACCTGGGAAACTGCATCTGCATCTGCAATTGGTAATTCAGTACTAGCACCCACTCTACAACTTCACTTGCACCCAAAGCACTTGTACTCACACCCACATTCACCTCTTGCACAAACACGTGACCCTTGCACAGCCTGAGCCGAGCCCCCCAACACTTTACCCCCACTCACATTCACAGATGCACCAACAGATTTTGTTTTCTCAGTGCACTCACCAGCCAAAACCTCAGACAGTTGCTCACCAATCTCCTCCTCACTGCAGTCACGCACACTCGCACCACCAGAAACAGAAACATCCAGAATTGTTGAAGTACAAGAGTCTACTTTAGAGTCTTTTGTTTTTTTCGGAATAGCTGCTTTAGTTCTCTTTCTTTGCTGGCATTTAGTCTTGTCCATCTGCACCTCCTGTTGCCCAACAACTGAACCTTTGCACTGAACGTTATCTTTCATGTTGACATCACTGCCAGCTCTGTCCTGCTCCGTATGAGATGCAGTAGGATTGGCTGAAGCATCTGGTTGCTGTGAGAGTTCCCCATTAGCACCAGGGGCCGCATGCTGCGCTGTGTTGTTGTTTGCAGCAGTGTGGTAAAGTACTTCCCTTTCATCCTTTTCCTGCACCAGTTGTTCTGCATTCGTTACAGATGTCACATTTGATGCTGCAGCCACATTAGCATTGGATTTCTTTAAGTACAATACACTAGGTTCCGACTAAACCCTGACATTCTCAGCTGCTGCTGTTGTACCCCCAGTCGTGGGGCTGCCTGAGAGACTCCTAGAGACACGGGCTGATTTTGGGTCAGGGGCAGAGCAGCGAAATCACTTGCCACATAAACAAAGCCACTTACTTCAGGCTGGTATTTCTGTCTCCTTTGCTTCACCTTCTCCTTTGGGTCAATGTCCTTTAATTCCTCAGTGGAAAAGAACATTTTTTTGTGATATCAGAGTGCAAGGAGATTCTGCCGCTCTGATCTTTCTGAGAAGACCTGGTATTCCAGAGGGAGTACCTGTAGGTGTAGCAAAGGGGGTACCAGTGGGGGTACTTGTGGGTGTAGCAGAGGGGGTACCTGTAGGTGTAGCAAAGGGGGTACCAAGGTGCCAGGGCTCCTTGGGGTTGGCTGGAGGGTCCCATAGCTCAGCTGTCACCTGTCGTCACTGGATATCTCCTTGATTGCTATGTTTTTAAGTAAAGCCTTATATTTCTCCTCCTACGAGCACACTTAGGGACTGTTCCTGCTGAATTGTGCTTAGTACAGGGGAATACCTATGCTGCCATAGTTTTATGGGATCTCTCTGTACAGACTATGAGCAAACTTAGGGGACTGTTCCTGCTGAATTGTGCTTAGTACAGGGAATACCTATGCTGCCATAGTTTTATGGGATCTCTTTGTACAGACTATGAGCAAACTTAGGGGCTGTTCCTGCTGAATTGTGCTTAGTACAGATGAATACCTATACTGCCATAGTTTTATGATATCTTTCTGTACAGACTATGAGCAAACTTAGGGGGCTGTTCCTGCAGAATTGTGCTTAGTGCAGGGGAATACCTATGTTGCCATAGTTTTATGGTATCTCTCTATACAAATGACAAGCAAACTTAGGGGGCTGTTCCTGCTGAATTGTGCTTAGTACAGGGGAATACCTATGCTGCCACAGTTTTATGGGATCTCTTTGTACAGACTATGAGCAAACTTAGGGGGCTGTTCCTGCTGAATTGTGCTTAGTACAGGGGAATACCTATGCTGCCACAGTTTCATGGGATCTCTTTGTACAGACTATGAGCAAACTTAGGGGGCTGTTCCTGCTGAATTGTGCTTATTACAGGGAATACCTATGCTGGAGTCTCTCTGCAAACACCAAGAACACTAGAGCTTCAGTTAATACAACACTGGATACAGTTCATGTTTATTAATTTGGGAGTGAGCCTATATTCAATCCATCATCAGATACGTAACCATTACATCTTATTTGCATTGTGACTCATTGTTATAGTTTAAAGAGGTTGAATCCCAACTGTACTGTAACAAGGTATTTTATCTCTACCCCCAGCTGCTGCTAAATGTAAAATTGAACCTAAATCACGAATTAACTGCGGCTTTGGTGGCATAACCCGAGCTGAGTGCAACAACAAAGGCTGCTGTTTTGACTCCAGCATTGTCGGTACGATCTGGTGCTTCTATCCCAAGCCGGAGGAAGGTAATGGGATCATAATGTTTCCAAAATCTGACAATGGTGTTGAACGAGTGCACTCATATGTATGTAGGTGTATCTTTAGACATTGACATTGTATCTCTCTGTACAGACTATGAGCAAACTTAGGGACTGTTCCTGCTGAATTGTGCTTAGTACAGGGGAATACCTATACTGCCATAGTTTTATGGGATCTCTCTGTACAGACGATGAGCAAACTGTCAGGACCTTTGGGTTTCTGGCTCGATACCTTAACCATTTGGCCAGATGAGCAGCCTGTAGGGTTACTCGCTATTTGTTACCTGCCCTCAGCAGCCCAAGCCCAGCTGCAGCCTGATTAGTTGCAATCAGCTAATCAGCTGACTCTACCCTATTTGAGGCCATTACACGGCCTCCCTAGTACTGTGGCAGTGCCCCTAATTAGATGGTTCAAGCTCTTGCCCTTTTCCTTGTTATTCCCCCTTGCCTTGATCTGCCTGTCCTTGTCTATCTTATCTTATCTTGCTTTACCCTACCTTGTTCCTTCCCAGTCTTGACCTTGATCTGACCCTTGCTTCGCCTGTTCTCATTTCCTATTCCACCTTGTACCTTTCCCTGACTTCACCTTGTACTGACCTTGCCTTGCCTGTTCCTGCTTCCTGTCCTGTTCTGCCTTGAACCCTGTCTTATAGCTTCCCTTGTCTCTCTCTCTCTTTCACTCTCCAGTGCTATCCACTCCTCTTGCTATTCTGTCCTCTCCTGCTATCTTGCTTTCCAGTCTCCTTCTGCTCCAGTGTCCTTCTGTATCCTGTCCTCCCACTGTCCTGTCCCCCAAATCTACGTCTGCACCCTCCAGTCTCATTCTCTTGGTCTGCCCCCGATCTACACCCTCATCATCTGTCCAGTCTGGTCCTGACCTTCACCTGCTCTGTCCTGCTTCACTCTGCACCTGTTCCAGTTCGACTATGCACTCGTCTTCCTGTTCTTGCCTTTCCCTTTATGTTCTGTGGACACAGCCAGTCCCTGCCTAAAGGACTTGCCTTCTCCCTTCAGTCTCTGCAGCGCCCCCTACCTAATCCTTGACACAAATTTAGGGGCTGTTCCTGCTGAATTGTGCTTAGTACAGATGAATACCTATTCTGGAGTCTCTCTGCACACAATATGAACACTAGATATTCAGTTAATAGAGCACTGGATACAGTTCATGTCCATTAATTTGGGAGTGAGCCTACATTCAGTCCATCATGCATTGTGACTCATAGTTTAAGTTTAAGAGGTTGAATCTTAGCTGTACTGTAACAAGGTATTTTGTCTCTACCCCCAGCTGCTGCTAAATGTGAAATTAAACCTAAATCACGGATTAACTGTGGCCCCCCTGGCATATCCCTCACTGAGTGCAACAAAAGAGGCTGCTGCTTTGACTCCAGCATTGTCGGTGTGAGCTGGTGCTTCTATCCCAAGCCGGAGGAAGGTAATGGGACTAGTGATGGGCGAATCTGTGCATTTCGCCAAAAAATTTGCGAAATGCATTGAAGCCAATGGGCGTCAAAATAATTTTGGTGCACAACAATTTTGACACAAGCAAAAACGTTTATATGAGCGACTATTTTGTCCAAATGCATTAAAGTTAAGGGGCGTCATAATAATAATTTTGATGTGTGACAATTTTATGCGCAGCAAATTTTTTTTGTTGAGGCAAAGTTTTCGCCGGAGAATCTCCACTGCAAATTTTTTCCACTTGATTCAGTCACCCATCGCTAAATGGGATCATAATGTTTCCAAAATGGGACTATGGTGTGGAACGAGGGCACTCATATGATGTATGAAGGTGTATCTTTATTTATGTATTAGGGATGCACTGAATCCAGGATTCCATTTGGTATTTGATCAGGCTTCAACCTTTTTTTAACAGGATTCGGATTCTGCCAAATCCTTGTGTCTGGCTGAACCGAATCCAAATGTTTAAAACCATATGACTTTTTGTCACAAAACAAACAAATAAAAAAATGTTTAGCTGCGTGGTGGGTTCTTTTTTCCCTTCCAACCCCTTATTTAAATATGCATATTAGGATTTGGTTCAGTATTTGGTAGGATTCCGTGCATCTCTATTATTTATATAGTGCTAATATAAAATCTATAAACAGTATTCTGGCATTTGGTTCTGAATGGGGCGATGCAGTTGTGCTGCTCATAATGCAATTGCGAGCCATTCACCCAAATTAATGCAAATGTGCATGTGCTTCATTGCAAATCAGGCGCAGTTGTGCTGAATATTTTCCAAGTCTGTCTGGTGTAATTTCTAGTGTTTGGTGTGCAAGTGATGTGTGCACCCTATTTTTTTGGGGCAACCAATTGTGGCAATTGATGCGGGTTGCTGAGGGAACCCTGGAGCTACTGCCACCTCTGGACTAAATGGTAGGTCCAAGTTTCCCTTGGTGTCAATAGGTAAAGCAGCATTGTGCTTAGTACAGGGAATACCTATACTGCCATAGTTTTATGGGATCTCTCTGTACAGACTATGAGCAAACTTAGGGACTGTTCCTGCTGAATTGTGCTTAGTACAGGGGAATACCTATGCTGCCATAGTTTTATGGGATCTCTCTGTACAGACTATGAGCAAACTTAGGGGTTGTTCCTGCTGAATTTTGCTTAGTACAGGGAATACCTATGCTGCCATAGTTTTATGGGATCTCTCTGTACAGACTATGAGCAAACTTAGGGGACTGTTCCTGCTGAATTGTGCTTAGTACAGGAAATACCTATGCTGCCATAGTTTTATGGGATCTCTCTGTACAGACTATGAGCAAACTTAGGGGACTGTTCCTGCTGAATTGTGCTTAGTACAGGGAATACCTATGCTGCCATAGTTTTATGGGATCTCTCTGTACAGACTATGAGCAAACTTAGGGGACTGTTCCTGCTGAATTGTGCTTAGTACAGGGGAATACCTATGCTGCCATAGTTTTATGTGCTCTCTTTGATTAGACTATAAGCAAACGTAAGGCCTGTTCCTGCTGAATTGTGCTTAGTACAGAGGAATACCTATGCTGCCACAGTTTTATGGGATCTCTCTGAGCAAACTTAGGGGCTGTTCCTGCTGAATTGTGCTTAGTACAAGGGAATACCGATGCTGGAGTCTCTCTGCACACAATATGAACACTAGAGCTTCAGTTAATACAACACTGGATACAGTTCATGTTCATTAATTTGGGAGTGAGCCTATATTCAATCCATCATCGGATATGTAACCATTACATCTTATTATGCATTGTGACTCATTGTTTTAGAAGAGGTTGAATCCTAACTGTACTGTAACAAGGTATTTTGTCTCTACCCCCAGCTGCTGCTAAATGTAAAATTGAACCTAAATCACGAATTAACTGTGGCCCCCCTGGCATATCCCTCGCTGAGTGCAACAAAAGAGGCTGCTGCTTTGACTCCAGCATTGTCGGTGTGAGCTGGTGCTTCTATCCCAAGCCGGAGGAAGGTAATGGGACTAGTGATGGGCGAATCTGTGCGTTTTGCTGAAAAATTTTCGTAAAACATATTGAAGTCAATGGTCGTCAGAATAATATTGATGCGCAACAATTTTGACACAAGCAAAAATGTTTATACAAGTGACTATTTTGTCCAAATGCATTAAAGTCAAGGGCTGTCATAATAATAATTTTGACACACGAAGATTTTATGCATTGCAAATTTTTTCAAAGCAACGTTTTCAACGGTGAATCTTCACAAATTGTTTTACTTGTGGCGAAATGCAGAAATTTGCTGTGAGTTTATGCCTGGCGAAATTCAATCGCTTAATAGGACCATGATGTTTCCAAAATGGCACTATGGTGTAGAACGAGGGCACTCATATGATGTATGAAGGTGTATATTTATTAGGGCTGCACCGAATCCAGGATTCTGGTTGGTATTTGATCAGGATTCAACCTTATTTTAGCAGGATTCGGATTCTCCCAAGTCCTTGTGCCTGGCTGAACCGTATCCAAATCTTTAAAATCATCACAAAACAAACAAATAAAAAAATGTTTAGCTGCGCGGTGGGTTTTTTATCCCTTCCAGCCCCTTATTTAAATATGCAAATTAGGATTTGGTTCAGTATTTGGTAGGATTCCGTGCATCTCTATTATTTATATAGTGCTGATATAAAATCTATAAACAGTATTCTGGCATTTGGTTCTGAATGGGGCGATGCAGTTGTGCTGCTCATAATGCAATTGCGAGCCATTCACCCAAATTAATGCAAATGTGCATGTGCTTCATTGCAAATCAGGCGCAGTTGAGTTTAATATTTTCCAAGTCTGTCTGGTGTCATTTCTAGTGTTCGGTGTGCAAGTGATGTGTGCGCCGTATTTTTTTGGTGCAACTAATTGTGGCAATTAATGCGGGGTGCTGAGGGAACCCTGGAGCTACTGCCACCTCTGGACCAAATGTAGGTCCACGTTTCCCTCAGTGTCAATGGGTAAAGCAGCACTTAATTTACAGTGGAAGGTAGGAAGAATTGATCGGCACTGAGCAGAACTATATGGAAGTGCAAGGAGCATGAGCCCTATAGTCTCTTGTATCTATCATGTATTATTTATATTCTCAATTCATTTCTTTTTCACTTTTCAGGTTGCTTTTTTAGAAAATGATCATTGGCATCTGCCCCCAGCAAATTCTGCACCTCTCTACAAGCTTCAGCATCATTTTCTTTGTTAAACAAAGCAGGAATTAAACCAACAGCCCATGGATCCGAAAAGGTCCCCTTGTATGGAAATCCCCCATTTACGTTTCCATTACAACCCCTGTCATTGTCAATTTACTGTTTATTAAAACAAAAATGTCCCCCAGTCTGATGCCCTGTCATTGTATCCTTCCCTCTCTCTGTTGCCGGTCTACGACTGGCACAATAGAATATTCTGTTACTTTAGCAGAAATGTTTTAAAAATGATTATATTTCAAGTAAATTCTAATTTGTAATTTTTGGGAAAATAACTTGTTTGTTAATGAAAAGGAACGGGAAGAAAAATGTAGGTGCCTATGGAGCAGAAGGCAGGAATAAATGCTAAAGGGCACTGGCACCAAGGAACAAATCATCGAGTTACTAGTGATGAGCAAATCAGTCCCGTTTCACTTTTATCATCGAAACGGTGAAAAATTTGTGAAATGCATTGAAATCAATGGGCATCAAATTTTTTTTAATATGCAATATTTTTTCTTGCACCAAATGCATTAAAGTCAATGGGCATTTTTATGGAGGCTTTTTTGTCCAAATGCATTAAAGTCAATGGGCGTTTTTTCTTACGGCAGCTTTTTTGTGCAAATATTTTAAAGTCAATGGGCGTTTTTTCTTATTGCTGCTTTTTGTCAAATGCTTTAAAGTCAAAGGGCGTTTTTTTTGTTTTGCTGCTTTTTGTCTAATGTGTTATAGTCAATGGGCTTTTCTCTTATGGCAGCTTTTTTTGTCCAAATGCATTAAAGTCAATGGGCGTTTTTTCTTATGGCAGTTTTTTTTGTCCAAATGCATTAAAGTCAATGGGCGTTTTTTCTTATGGTGACATTTTTGTCTCTGCGACTATTTTGTTGCAGCTAATTTTTGCTGCAGTGTCGCAAAACAGATTTGCAGACGGCAAAATGCAGAATTTCACCACAAATCCCAAAAAAAAATTTGCTCATCACTATAAAATTGCAGAAACAGCAGAATTCATTTATATGACAAACAAAGCAAACCCTTAGATGATTCAGAGAACTTTTTAGAACGGTTTAGACTTTAGAAGGAATGCACAGTCATACATAGTAACATAGTAAGTTAGGTTTATAACAAAGAGGGATAACCTAGCTCGTTATCCAAAACTCACTTCCCAGAGAGGTAGAGGTGTAGATTACTTTGTTGAGATTATTAGGAAATTAGAGGAAAGATAGTAACCCCCCACTCTCCAACACCATCCAATGCTTATTTGCTTGTCACTGACAAAGTGCTATGTGCCATAAATGTCAAAATAAATAAATGAATAAACTACTAAATTGATTGTGTGTCCTTATTTATATAATTCATTTTTTGTAATTAAAGTAGTCCCACAATGGAAAATCAGTTAAAAAGAGTGCCAGCGCTCATTTCAATTACATTGTGTAATGTGTACACCAATTTTAGGTTTAGTAAATAACCCCCTTAGATTTCTTGGCTGGACTGTAAATTAGCTTTGGCACTTCCAAAGACCAATCTTCCAGACAGACTTGTCAAATAGTTACATAGTTAAATTGGGTTGAAAAAGGACAAAGTCCATCAAGTTCAACCCCTCCAAATGAAAACCCAGCCCCATAGAAACATCCCTCCCTACTTTTAATTAAATTCTATATACCCATACCTATACTAACTATAGAGTTTAGCATCACAACAGCCTTTGATATTATGTCTGTCCAAAAAATCATCCAAGTCCCTCTTATAGTCATTAACTGAATCAGCATCACAACATCACCCGGCAGTGCATTCCACAACCTCACTGTCCTCACTGAGAAGAACCCCCTACGTTGCTTTTTAAATAATAAACAGTATTTTATTTCAGTGCACAAGAATACAGCCTTCCGCGTTTCGTATTTTTCAGACAATTAATCATAGGCTCCTATTATATCTTAGGTGCTGTTTAATTACCACAGTGAAAAAGGAAATAATTTTTAAAAATGTGAATTATTTGATTAAAATTGAGTTTATGGAAGATGGCCTTCCCATAATTTAGTGCTTTCTGGATAATGGGTTTCCAGATAATGCATCCCATAACCATATAGTGAAGGCAGTATTGTACAGCAGAACAACAAATGAATAGAATGAACAGTAGTGAATACAATAATAAATACAAATAAATACAAAGCCTTGCAAGCAGCAATTCCTTGTCAGATTTAGGTGTCCCTTTTCTAGAAATGTATTAGGTAGTTAAAATACTACTCACCCTCAGCTGGGGCAGTGCTATAAACTGCTGGGGGTTTCATTCTTTTTTGGCACCATAAAAGGAAGGCTTTCTTTTACTCTGTTCTCAGCAATGCATGTGTAGGGACCCACAGGGTTATTGTGTCCCTATACGGAATGTATTTTAGTACATCATCAGAAGAACACACGCTCCTGCATGCGCTCATGTAAAGAAGAAGTATGCAGACTCGTCTCTTATTCTACTAACTTATCCGAAGAAACTGCAGTGACACCTCCGTGCTGCCCACATTTGCTGTTGCAATCTCCCCCTCCCTCCTCAACCCTCATTACAAAAGCCCTCCGACCTCAGCCCTCCCTCCTCAGCCCTCAACATTCCCTCCTCAGCCCTCCGTATTCAGACCTCAGTCCTCCCTCCTCAGCTCTCAGCCTGGCTTACGAGCTGAGGTCTGAGCACTGAGGGTTGAGGAAGGAATGTTGAGGGCTGAGGAGGGAGGGATGAGGTCGGAGGAGGGAGGGCTGAAGTCGGAGGGCTTTTGTAATGAGGGCTGAGGAGGGAGATCTGAGGACAGAGGAGGGAGGGCTGAGGAATGAGCCAACAGCAAATGTGGGTAGCACGGAGGTGTGACTGCAGTTTCTTTGGATAAGTGAGTAGAATAAGAGACGAGTCTGCATACTTCTTCTTTATGAGAGCGCATGCAGGAGCATGTTTTCTCCAGATGATGTCCTAAAATGCATTCCGTACCCCTATGGCTTTAATTCCCTATACTTCCTCATTTCCCTAGTTCCTGGGCAGATGCCATGTAGCTAGATGAAATTTGCATAGTTGTGTTATTGGCCAGGAGGTGCTGTGACCACTTCCTGTCACACTTTGGTATAGTGAGTGAGAAGGGGTTGGATCTTCTTCTTTGGCTTCTGATTGCTGATCCAGCTGAAAGTTCCAGGGAGCCTGGGTACAACAAGACCCAGTAAAACCATGTGCCCTAGAGGTATCAGTATCTCTAGAGAGTAAAGTCGTGGAGCAGGAACCCTGTGAATGAGGCCAGCTAGAGATAGGATACCTCCTGGAATAGTATAATAGTCTCTAGGAGAGTAAGATAATTTAGCTTTGCCAACTGCTTGTATGCACACATTTATTTCTCCTAGAGACATCTCTAAAGATTGGCCACGAGTGTCACATTCTAGGTCCCCGTGGTTCTTCACACTTTCTTAGTTTCAACTGGAGCCCTGATATTTCTAAGGGAATTTATGTGCCTCCCAATGTTCTACTTAATTTACATGGTCTGTCTCCATTCTGGATAAAATGTATGGCAGAGCCCCTTATCCAATGTAATGAGGAACAAATTCATCCAGGGTCAACTCTTGCACAGTAAGGTGTAAGGGACAGACAGAACCCCCTTTCCTGAATTATGAGTTTTGGCACAATCATTTGGAATATATCAGAGGAATCTTATTCAGGTAGTACCTTCTACACCAGGATAGAGGTGATTGAGCAAAACAAACTGCAAGTATTCAGCTATGGTTCAACATAACTGGGTCATGCAGGAGAACATCAATGCACAGTTGTAAATTTGCAAGTCAATTTGTAAATGATATAATGTACATGTGTTTATGTACTGTGCAAACGTATTAATATACTTTCTGGCAAATTCAGTAACTAATAAGACCCTATGCAATTTAGACATATTCCAGCAGATGGCACCAGGGGATACATTTTTGAAAGTAAAACAGAAACCGACTAAGGATCATATGGGCCGAATCAGAAAATATTTTTTTTATTTCAAAGGAGACATATTGTGTAAAAAATAAGAATGTTCCAGTGCATTATACTAATTTAGATATAGAAGAATTGTGCTTAAAAAAGTAGTGTTTCAGGCTGATTTATTGAATATTTCTGCAAAAACCCTAATAATCCTTCCCTTCTCTTCCACTTTCTGCTCCCTGAATTCCCAGGATGTTCAGGGGAGCCGGCGACTCTCAGCTCACTGCACTGTAGGACAGGAACCAATCAGCAGCTAGCAGGACCTGATAGGGAACTGAATCCTGTCTGTGCTTGTGCGACTGCAGGGCTGTGATTGGAAGCTCTAATAAAGGGGCTATTTTTAAAGATAATATTAATTTTTAACACCATGTAAAAGCAACACCATATATTACTTATAATTGCCTACAAAATTTGTTTTTCTTTTTCATTTATCCTATATGTCTCCTTAAATAGCATTAGTAGCCAGAACACACACTTTTGAAAAGGCATAAATAATAATAAAGAAATAAAAAATATATACAAATAAGTTACTATATTGCCATGGTGGCTGCCATTCAAGGTCAATTATAGTTGTAGGGTCCGCTCTCTACTGTAGATTATAGATATGGTGCCTAGAATAAATTGTTTTATGGGGAATTAACCTCTATGATCAACATGAGTTCAATAAATAGGGCTTATGGTGGACATTCTTGCTTATTGTTTGCTCTTAAAGGGGACCTGTCACCCAGCCATAAAAAGCTGTCGAATAAAAGTCCTTGTCAAATGAAACATGAAACCCAAATTTTTTTTTTATTAAAACAAAAGTGACTATTACTTGTATCTAATAAGGTCTTGTGTGACTTTGTGTATTCATACATCTAAAAACACACACTTTAAGCCACAAACTGTAAGCTCTGCTGAACAAAACTAGTTCAACGCGCCTCTCTAAAACTGACAATCCAACAATCACATCAACTGAACCTATAACTTTAATGAACAATTCATGCATCAATGTTTAATGATATGTAAGGAGACTTTTGTTCTTTACACACATATATATATCTGTTTCTTTGTTTACTTTTGCATTTAACCCAACCCTTCAAAATAACTCTGCTTGTAGTGAACCTTCGTTTCATGCTGATTATCTGACTGTCACATCCACTTTCATTGTTTCACTGCGTAAATTTTCAAACCTTTCTGATTGATTGTTGGGATGATGTGGTCAGAATAATTGTAAATATTATGATTGTTTCCAACCTGTTATTGAACTATAAATGAGGGATGCACCAATCGGTTAGGATACGGCCTTTTCGAGCAGGATTCTGATTTGGCCAAATCCTTGTGCCTGGCTGAACTGAATCCTTAAAGGAGTTGTTCACCTTTGTAACAAATTGACACATCTAACAGTTCACATTAATAGAACAAACTTTTCCATAGAAATAGTTAACAGAAAAAGTACTGTTCAAGAGATATTCACCTCAGAAGTTTCCCTGTACTAATCCTTCAGTTCCACACGGACCCTGTGCTGAGAGGTGGCCACTGACCCCCCAAAACACTACAGTGTTCACTTCCTCTTCCTTATATGACATCACACATTGTACTGGCAGCTAACTTAACTCCTATTGGCTGTGTCTGCTGTCAATCTGCCACTGCTTTCTGTGCTGGGGAATTTGAGCAGCATTCAGGTACTGTTACAAGTTTGTGAGAGGGAGGGGGAGTGTGGGCTTGTGCTGCAGAGACTTCAACTGTGCAGATGGGATCTTAGTTGGGATCAAGTACAAGTTACTGTTTTATTATTACACAGAAAAAGAAAATCATTTTTAAAAATCTGGATTATTGGATTATAATGGAGTCTATGGGAGATGGCACTTCTACATTTCAGAAATATACTATTTGGGGGGGGTGTCAATGTATTATTTTGTGTATTTACCCCATAAAAAATCATTATTTAGCAACTGACGTGACTTCTGGGACTATTTGTTATGAGCTTGAGGCTTTCCAAATGAGTGGAATTTTTGTGCATAAACTAAAATATTTTTCTGGTATAAATCCCTATATCATGAGAAATATAATTTTTTAATTTTTTTTGGTATTTAGAGCTCTAAATCTTGTTCCAGAAGTGGAACACTTAGGGGCCCATTTACTTAGTTCCAGTGAAGGAATAGAATAAAAAAAACTTCGTATTTAGAATGTTTTTTTTGGCTACTTCGACCATCGAATTGGCTACTTCGACTACGACTTTTTAAAAATCGTTTGACTATTCGACCATTCGATAGTCGCAGTACTGTCTCTTTAAAAAAAACTTCGACCCCCTAGTTCGCCACCTAAAACCTATCCAAGTCAATGTTAGCCTATGGGGAGTCTTTGGAACAATTTTTAGGTCGAAGAAAAATCGTTCGATCGATGGATTAGACTTCGATATTCGAAGTCAAAGGATTTCAATTCGGCAGTCGAATATCTAGGGTTAATTAACCCTTGGTATTCGACCATAAGTAAATTTGCCCCTTAAACACTCAGGTTCTCCTGAAAAAAAGGTATTGTTTTCCTAGGTAAATTACAGCCACCCCCCGGGAGAGAGCACAAAATGTTCAAAAAACCTACCTGCCCTGCCTGTCACTTAGGGCTGCCACCTCACCCCTTTAAAACCAAACACATATGGAATCCACAACCTGCATGGCTAATTAGCAATTCATTTAGATGCATGATACATGGCTGCACATAAATCAGTTCAGTCTGCAGCATCTAAATGAGTTGTTAATTAGCCATGCAGGTTGCGGATTTCATATGTGTTTGGTTTTAAAGGGGTGACGTGGCAACTGGCAACCCTACTGTCCCTGCTAGATGTGTAAGTTACATACGTTTCTAAGCAAGTCAGTGCTGGTTTTGTTGCAATTTTGTACATAACTGACATTATGCTTAAGGGCAAGACCAGACATGGCGTTGCCTTTTTAACATTGCGTTTTTAAAAAAGAACAACCAGGCGTAAATACGCCACTGAAACCACATGCGACCGTCAACATGCATTTTTCATTCGTTTTTCAGCAGGTAGGATTCTTTTCCCAATATGCACTTCTCATTGTTCTCATTGAGAATGTGGACGCCATATTTAAAATACGCTGCATATTTACGCAAAGTGTGCTTTCAAACGTGCAGATCCCATAGAGTCTATTGATTTGGTAGTTTCTTGACGTATTGACGTTTCTGCTACAAAAAACGCCAATATTGGCGTCCTGTGGTGGATTTCAGCTTGCAAGCGCCCTGTGTGAATTGCCATAGTGCGTTTTCCATTGGTTTCAGTGGTAGTGCAGTTTATGCGTATTTACGCCTGGCTGTTCTTTTTTAAAAACGCAACGTAAAAACGCCACGTCTGGCCTTGCCCTAATGCCAAAGGTATTAAAAGATAAAAATATAGAAAAGCCGGTATTTATTCCCAGAAAAGATTGCACCCCTTTGGCACTCCATTCAGTTATAGCCTAGGCAGAAGGAGAGTGCAAGAATTGGGAGGTTGTTCCTTCCTTTTCTGTAGTATTTGTCTGCATGGCTGTGTGATTGTGCATCTGTTAACCTCTGCCACTACAATTGAGTAATCAACCAATCAAATTATGTGACTGGTTACAGTTTACAAGCAACCAATGAATTACTAGGAGGAGGGCAGTATCAACATCCAATAGGAAACAAGTAAGGGCAAAGCCTGGGCATGATGATGTCATCATATAGGAAGTTCTTGGTGTGTCAGGTTCATAATAGGCCACTCCCATCACTTTAGAAAACTGGTCAGAGAGACAGGAGAAGGAGTTAATAGGTTTAAAAAATAGCTTTTACAATGGCATTTTTACTTTTTCTAACACACAGAGAGCATTGTTAGTGGTTTCATTGCAGGAGAACAACCCCTTTAAAATCACACGACTTTCTTGACTCACAAAACAAGCAAGAAAACAAATGTTTACTTTCTTCTTTTGTGATGAAAAGTCACGTGATTCCCCCCTAATTTGCATATGCAAATTAGGATCCTGATTTGGTTTGGCCAGGCACATAGATTTGGCCGAATCCTGCTGAAAAAGGCAGAATCCTGGCCAAATCCCAAACCGAATCTTGAAATCAGTGCATCCCTAATAGTGATTGGGTCCCTTATGCAGAGATTTGTTATCCCAAAAGCTACAGAATTTAATCCAATTCATGCAAATAATTTAGATTTTGACAAATGATTTCTTTTTTCTCTGGAATAATAAACAGTACATTATACTGGCTGGAACTAAGCTGGCTGGACTTGTTTAGGTATCAAAACAATCCTATTTCGTTTATTTAACCTTTAAATTTGTTTTTAGCGAACAATGTATGGAGATCCAAATAACAGAAAGATCCCTTGTTTGGAAAACCCTGGCTCCCAAGCATTCTGGATAATTTTAACTGTCTACATTTTACTTTTCGGCATCTATTTTTTTCATAGCCAAAAATGACTTATGTAAAGCCCAGCAAAGCGCTGGCAATTAACTGTACCCGGCGCCTTTTCCTTAGTGTGAATATACAAAAATACACCAGTTTATCAAGAGAACCAATCTGTTTTTTGGCAAGAGTAATTTCGCAAGGTCCAGTCTCGGATCATGTTGCTGGTTAGTATCCATTGGCATCCTTGAGGAATCAGTCAGCATGTAAAATGTATCTCAGGATGGCTTCTATACAAACATACATACCGTATATACTTATATACCGTAGCTGAAAGGGGTCAAACTTTGAGTTAACTTTTAGTATGATGTAGAGAGTGATATTCAGAGACAATTTGAAATTGGTTTTCATTTTTTAATTGTGTTTTTTGAGTTATATAGTTATTTTATTCAGCAGCTCTTCAGTTTGCAATTTCAGCAATCTGGTTGCTGGGGTCCAACTTATCCTAGCAACCATGCACTGATTTGAATCAGAGACTGGAATATGAATAGGAGAAGCCTAGATAGAAAGATGAGTAATAAAGGTCTCAATAACAATACATTTGTAGCCTTACAGAGCATTTTTTGTGATGGGGTCAGTGACCCCCATTTGAAAGCTGGAAAGAGTCAGCAGAAGGCAAATCATAAAAAAAATATAAAACGTAAATAATGAAGCCCAATTGAGGAATTGCTTAGAATTGGTCATTCTATAACATACTAAAAATTAGCTTAAAGGTGAACCACCCCTTTAAACACTTGTTACATGAGCAGAATATAAAATTAATAAAAAGTTTTATCTGCCACTTGGGGCCTGGTAGTTAGTACAAGAGCCGTGTTCCCTCTAGTAAACCCAGAAAGGAAGAGTTAAACATTTATAGCCTGGCTTGGTTTTTTTTTAATAACTTGCTTATTTACTCTACTTATTTATCTTTCTATAAACCCACTGATTGCACTCTGGTGTCATGAGTTCTTATATGTCTGTTCTAACAGCAACAATCATTTTCATTGTTTTTATGATTTAAAGGAAAACTATCCCTCTAAAATGAATACTTGAGCAACAGATAGTTTATATCAAATTAAATGGCATATTAAAGAATCTTACCAAACTGGTATATACATACAGTGTATATATATTTAAGTAAATATTGTCCTTTTACTTCTCTTGCCTTGAGCCACCAATTCATGATAGTCTGTGTGCTGCCTCAGAGATCACCTGACCAGAAATCCTGCAGCTCTAACTGTAACAGGAAGAAGTGTGTAAGCAAAAGACACAACTCTGTCTGTTAATTGGCTCATGTGACCTAACAATTATAGTTTGTTTGTGTGCACCGTGAATCATATGATCCGAGGGGACGGCCCTTATTTTTTAAAATGGCAATTATCCATTTAGGATTACCCAATGGCAAAAACTACAGGTATGGGACCTGTTATGCAGAATGCTCGGGACCCGGTGCTTTCCAGAAAATGGATCTTTCTGTAATTTGGATCTTCAAGTCTACTAGAAAATGATTTAAACATTAAATAAACCCAAGAGGCCGGTTTTGCTTCCAATTAGGATTAATTATATCTTAGTTGGGATCAAATACAAGCTACTGTTTTATTTTTACACAGAAAAAGGAAATCATTTTTAAAAATTTGGATTATTTGAATAAAGTGGAGTCTATGGGAGATGGCCTTTCCCTAATTCAGAACTTTCTGGATATGGGTTTCCGGATAACGGATCCCATATTTGTACTAAAAAAGTTTATTATTATGAAAATGGTTTATTTACATGAAGCAGGCGTTTACGCATGAGCTGTTTTATGCAATACCTTTTTATAGAGACCTACATTGTTTGAGGGGTATAGTTTTCCTTTAATCCTCAAAGGGACATTAAGGTAAAGGAAAACACACTTAAAGGAGAACTCAACTCCCCAATAAAGAAAAGCCCCTACCTACTAACCTAGATAGTTCCCCTCCCTGCTTCCCCCCCACATACTTCAATATCTAGGTTAGTAGGTAGGGGCTTTTCTTAATTGGGGGGGTTGAGTTCTCCTTTAAAACAACTTTTTGCAAGATCAACAAGTTTTAGATGTAGAGGAACATACTGATTCTCCCAACCACACAGAACACAATTAGTGATGGGCAAATTTGTCCCGCTACGCCAAAAAATTCGGTAATTTACCACGAAATTTGCGAAATGACAAAAAATTCGCAAAACACGAATTTGACACACGCGTCAATTCAATTTTATGTCCGCGTCAATTCTGATGCTCATGTCAATTTTGACGCCTGCTTTAAACTCAATGGGCGTCCGAATAATGTTGCCACGCAGCGGTTTTGCGGCAAGCGACTTTTCTGACACACATACGAAATTTTTTAAATGTGGGCGAATTTTCGCTACAGTTTCGCGAATTTGTTCGCCGGCTGCAAAACATGTAAATTCGCAGTGAATGGAGCAATATTAGTTCTAGGGTCTTCATCTTGTGCCTTAATGTTGGGTGATTCTTCTAAACTAATGCCACCCCCAACTTACTGTCTATTAAATAACCAAAATGACCAACTGCACAGGAGAACTTCAATAAACTTATAACAAGAACAATGGTTCTCAGCATCTACTATTGTTGTATACTGTATAGGAGTAAAGCATACTCATAATCTCATTGCACTGTTATATCCATGTAGGAAAGGAACATGTACTGGCACTCAAGGCCCCTCTTGTTTATTGTCACTCAAAAACCAACAACATTTAGGGGCACACCCCCGAGATGTTGTTGGTTTTTGAGTGATTCAGTAAACACAAGGGTCTTGTCCCATGTTTGCATTGCCTTGAGTGCCAGTACAGTTATGGTATCCATTATCCAGAAACCCGTTATCCAGAATTACAGGAAGGCTATCTCCCATAGATTCCATTTTATCCAAATAACTGGATAGATTTTTTTCTTTTTCTCTGTAATAACAAAACAGTAGGTTGCTAACTAAGATATAATTAATCCTTATTGGTGGCAAAAAAAAATACTATTGGGTTTATTTAATGTTTAAAAGATTTGTTAGTAGACTTAAGGCATTAAAGGACCAGTAACACCAAAAATTTTTATCTAAAAATTCCATTCCAAATGCTAAAATAATAGCCATACCCTAATACATTGATATAAATTACCTAGCTGTTTTTTTCAAAAAATGTCAAAATAGCCTTTCTCCATGACTCTCTGTAAAATGGCGAAAAGGCGACCAGTTCCCACAGCGTGCTCGCTCCCGACGTGTTCCTCCACACAGAACCGGAAGTGAGGAACAGGAAGTCGGAACACAGAGAGAGCAGCCGGGAGGTAAGGTGGTGACAGTCCGAGCACCATGAGAGAACTGCCGAGGGGAGGGAGACTACAGGGAGGGAAAGGCTGTGTGTAGACAGACTGCCGTGAGAGAAATGCTGGGCGGGAGGGAACCAAATCGCTGGGCAGAAGAGCGGGCTAGAGGCAGCTCTAAGATAAGAAATGCTTCGTGGGATCAAACGGAACAGCTGGACAAACGAGCGGGGAGAAATACAGAAAGGCTGCAGGGGGGGAGGAGAGTCATAATTTGCGGAAGGAAGTCAAAGGCTTGTGAAGAGAGTCTGTGGGGCAAGAGAGAGAGACATGCTGTGTGGAGGGAACAGAATGGCTGTTTGTCCAGCCGTTTCATTTGATCCCACGTAGCATTTCTTAGAGCAGCCTCTAACCCCGCTCTTCTGCCCAACGATTCTGTTCCCTCCCCCCAAGCTTTTCTCTCACAGCAGTCTGTCTGCACACAGCCTTTGCCTCCCTGTAGTCTCTCTCTCCCTCCCCTCGGCAGTTCTCTCATGGTGCTCGGACTGTCACCACCTTACCTCTGTGTTCCGACTTCCTGTTCCTCACTTCCGGTTCTGTGTGGAGGAACACGTCGGGAGCGAGCATGCTGTGGGAACTGGTCGCCTTTTCGCCATTTTACAGAGAGTCATGGAGAAAGGCTATTTTGACATTTTTTGAAAAAAACAGCTAGGTAATTTATATCAATGTATTAGGGTATGGCTATTATTTTAGCATTTGGAATGGAAGTTTTAGATAAAATTTTTTGGTGTTACTGGTCCTTTAAAATCATAATTACGGAAACTCCAGGTCCCAAGCATTCTGGATAACAGGTCCCATACCTGTACATGTTCCTTTCCTATGTTGCTAGGGGGGGGGGGGTGCTGTCTCAGAAGACCAGGCAGGATTGCAAAAAAGAGGGTGGGGTATATACTGTGTGCTATTATTTAGCATGCCAGATATAGTAGTTATGGGGCATTTTGTTGTATCTGAGTATTTTTTGTATAACCAAAAAGACCCCTAAAAATATATATCAAAAGTTAGGAGCTGTTCTTCAAAAGACCACAAATCTGTTGTTATTCTACTTACCTCTCCTAAGGCTTCACATATAATTACAAAGCTTTCTTCAGACTAAATATATTTTCATTTCAGCCATTAAAGGAGAAGGAAAGCTATGGAGGCATTTTATTCCCAATAGATTAGCTGCAATAGTGCAAGCTAGAATTCTATATTTATTGTGTAGAATGTTTTACCATACCTGAGTAAAAAGCTCTAGAAACTCTCTGTTTGTTTAGGATAGGAGCTGCAGTATTAATGTGGTGTGACATCATTTCCTGCCTGAGTCTCTCCCTGCTCTGGGCTCCGATTACAGTAGAGAAGGGAGGAGGGGGGAAGAGGAGCAAACTGAGCATGCTCACGCCCAGGGCAATGAGGTTTAAACTGAAAACAGGAAGTCTGAAACAAAAGCCCATGAGTACACAATAGAAGGTAAGAAATGTGGTGTTTCTTTTGACAGGGGACTCAGAGCAGCACTACTTTGAGGGTTTACTGGTATATTTAGGTGGACCTTTCTGATAAGGCTTATTTAGTTTTAACCTTTCCTTCTCCTTTAACAAGAAAGAGTGCAAGGTGGATCCTTATGTGAGAAGGGATTGTGGACACCCTGGAATTCCTGAATCAGAATGCAAGAAACGCAACTGCTGCTTTGATTCCAGCATTCCTAATGTTAACTTTTGCTTCTTTTCTCTTTCCCAAGGTACTTTACATTTTTTGGTATTACATTACATACGGCAGTTGCTCATTGGGCATCAAGAATTCATAAGAGAAACTCAATGTATAACAGGCAGTAGTGCCTGCCAAACACATTGTCATAATAGTAGTGGTAAGTCTGAAGCAAATGGACAGAGTTGTTGATAGCAAGTAAATGTGATGCTCAAGATGATGAAACTTTATTTCAGGTCTTTCCAAAGCTCAAGTCTAGTCTAGTCTTTTGCGCTTTGTGTTAATGAACCTTCTTGTACTCATCAACACCTACCTTGCTTCTAATTTACTATAGATGGGTTGATATAGTCAGTGTGTAAGTAGCATGAGGCTCCCACCCTAAAAAGATCTTTGGAGGGGCCCACCTCTCACTACAAACCCTGGGGAGGGCGATATGGAAAACGGAGAAGGATATGTGAACTATAGCTAGTATCAGCCAGTAGCTACTACTCTTGTTTAAAAAGGTCATTATCTCAAGGGATGAAAACATAATTTTGCCTCTTCAAAGATCCCTAGTAAGGCCTAACCTTGTGAAATAACCTTCTGAGTGTTAGATAACACTACTTGTAAATATAATATAGACTGTTAATAGAATTGTTATGATTGTAATGTTAGCTCTGACATTGCCTGAAAACAGCAAGTTTTTGTCGCCAAAAGGTTGCAGGGTGAGTCACAAAATGAGAAAAGATTGTGGCTATCCTTCTATCAGCGCCAAAGTCTGTTTTTCAAGAGGGTGTTGTTACGACGACAGTGTACCTGGCACCATCTCGTGTTACCACGGCACAAAATAAAGGGAAAAAAGGTAAAACAAAGTTTCTGACAATGAATGGAATATGTAAAATAGAAATATACATAAAGATGTAATATGATAAATTCAATTCTTAGTATGATTGGGAAAATTTGTAGAAAATGTAAGCCCCTCCTCTAAAGCCAACCTATAGCCAGTCAGTAGAAGACACACAGGGTTAGACCACCCTGTACCAGATTAACCGTAGTGCTAAACAAAAGTCAACAATCAAAGATACATTTTAATACCTGCTATAGTCCTCTTTTGCAAAAGTTTACTTAGGGGTTGATTTATCAAGGTTTGCACTCAAATTTTTTACACTATTTGAATTTTTTGTACAAAAACTCACAAATTCGAATTATATTATCAAAAACTCGAATGTTTGGTATTTATTAAGCACAACAAATGGAAAAACTCAAATGTAAATCGTCTGCATCTAAAAGCTTGAGAGTTCAGGCTGAAGTCAATGGGAGTTGTCCTATGCAAAATTTAAGTAATTTTTCAAGTTGGGGTTTTCTTGTTTTTTCTTCTTTTTTTTCGAGTCTTTTTTGAGCTTGTAAACTCACAAATTTGAGTTTTATGAGCTTGCAAACTCACGATTTGAAATATTCAAGTTTTCTTAAATAAATAAGCAAACATTCAAGTTTTTAAAAGTTAAAAAAAAACTCTAAAACCTCAAAAAACTTTTTTTTATAAATATGCCCATTAATAATGTGAAACTAGACGCTGAAAAAGCAACATTTATGATGAAATACAAAACCACTATAAAATGTTGTGCTGGACTTTACTTACAGTAAGTTTTTTTAAAGGGTTCCAGAGCCTTTGATGGGTGCCAAAGTCAGGTTTTATCCTTTTGTATGAATTGGAACATATTGAGATTTTGAGAATCACAGTAACCTAAAGTTATTTCAGGAACACAGATACTGTAATTATTTTGTGAATTTATCTATATTCGTGTACACAAAGTGATTTTATTTTTTTATTCCACATTTCATAATTTTTTTCTTGCAGATTTTCCATGGTCAGTGATTTTAAGGTCAACTCTAAGTAAAAAGATGTTTATTGCTGATTTGTACAATTTTTTGGTTGAAATTTGAGAGTAAATGTATATTAAATGAACTGTCCGGAATGAAAAATTAAAAAAACTGTCATAAAAAACAATAAAAAAATCTACCTGTATTCCTTTGTACCTAGAACTGTTTCAATGATTATCCATAGGGCAAAACATATCAACACTCTTTCAACAATAGAAATCTTACATGGTTACTATGTGTAACTTTAATTATGTAAAAAGACACAAAAATACTCCCACAAAGAAAAAAACATTTTAGGTCATGAAAACATTTGGTACAGAATCGTTTTGAGTATTCTCTGAATACCACAGACTTATGAGCTGCACAAAAACAAAAGGAAATATTCTTGGATTACTTTTTTTGAATTTTTTATCTGTAGAACAAGAACAAAATAGTTTTGATAAGTTGAGTATTCTCTGAGTAAGTTCATACCTTGGCTTTCCTAGGGATAGATTCTCCATTCTTAGGATTCTCCGTTTTTGATTGCATAACCAAAAATGGAGATGTCCCTGCCAAGTGTTTCTTGTAAATCCAAAGTTCCTTATATACAACTGTACATTTATAAAATAACATTCATAACTAATGAATGATCATGGAGTTACAAAATGCATTACATGCAGGCTTGAAAGGCACATTGATACAAAGGGGTTTGTAACCCAATCAGGTGATTATGGGAAGTGATACTGAAGGTGGTGGCCAGTCAGCCTGAGACAGGCAAGGCTGAAACTACAGGAAAAGCTTCACATTAGACATAATACATACAGGTAGATGCATAGTAATTGGTTTTTCAGTGAATGTTTTACTTAGACAAATAAAAAGGTAAGATACACGATGATAATATAATGGTCTTTTCAATGGAATGCCCTAGTAGCTAATCAGAGGCAGACTAAAGAAGGAACATTGGATTTGAAAATTTTTGGAAATGGCATTGTTAATAAACACTGATGCAAATTACAGAGTGCAGGACTGTTGGTGCAAGGCGGCCCTGTACTTTATATCTGCCGCAGGAAAGCAGCAAGTATAGAGCTTTCCTGCTTCTTTTGCCCACTGGAATCCCTATGATACACAAGCTAGGGAGCATTAAAAGGGAAACCCCTATACCTCCCCACGTTTATACATTCTGCCAAATGCAGGCAGCACTGTATTTATTGGAAAGGCACAACCCTGCCCAGAATTTATAAGGGGCACCTTTACTAAACTCGAGTGAAGGATACGAAGTAAAAAAAAAACTTCGAAATTCGAAGTATTTTTTTGGGTACTTCAACCATCGAATAGGCTACTACGACCTTCGACTTCGATTCGAACTAAAAATCGTTCGACTATTCGACCATTCGATAGTCGAAGTACTGTCTCTTTAAAAAAAACTTTGACTACATACTTCAGCAGTTTAAACCTACTGAGGTACAATGTTAGCCAATGGGGACCTTCCCCAGCACTTTTCTAACTTTTTGGGATCAAAGAAAAAGCCTTCGATCGATCGCTTAAAATCGTTCGAATCGAACGATTTTTACTTCGATCGATCCATCGAAGGCTTTGCGCTAAATCCTTCGAATTCAATATTCGAATTAGAAGGATTTAAATTCGAGGGTCGAATTCGAGGGTTTATTAACCCCGTTATTCAACACTTGATAAATGTGCCCCTTTATGTTAATATAAGATTGCAAAGATTTGAGACATAATTCTCTAATACATACTGAAATTAATTTAGGAAACTCGCAAAATAATGTTTGTTAAAAAGGCCAGCGAATGATACATGGCAAGAAATGAAGTATCAGATTTGGCTTCATAAGTATTCCAATTATTCCAGTTTATTTGATCTGGAACTCAGGCAAGCGTCAGTAATTTATAGCTTTTCTCTTTAAACTGCCACTGACAAGTCATGAGAGTGTAAATGAGCTTGTACTAAACACAGTAAATTATAATTGCAACTGTAAATGTATCATTAGAATTGAACAAAACAAAATCATCAGGATATACTTGTCCACTAAAGAGGTGAAATGCTACGCAACTGAATCTAAGGTCAGAGAACCCCTTTGAGGACCAGCATTTGGCAAGGCCCTCCCTTAGCTCATAACAAGGTTTCAGATATTTGAAACAAAATTCTGTATCAGCCATTCAGGCATAGTTACAAGAATATTTAGCACGACCAATAGGTTTTCACTCCTAGACCTAACTCATATTGACCATCCAGTAGGTTTTTCCGACGTTTGGAGCATGTAGACTAAGTGGTTTTAGGTTCCCCTAGGGTTAAGAATTAAAAAAAGGAAAGTTTTATTAGATAGAACATTTGTTACATTGATGTCCTCAAATATATCAGTGTGTTTTTTCAATATTCACATTTTTAAGAATAAAAACAATGTAAATATTTTTTGTAAACATGTTAGTGAGTAAGAGAAAGGCCATTTAATTCTAGTTTTTTATTTGTTTCTTGAAAATGAAAATGAATAAACCCACCTCCAAGGGGCAGATTTATTAAGGGTCAAGGTATGTTTTCCTCAAACAATTTGTTTTTGTGGTGATTTTTTTGTGTTAAAAAAATTTTTTTTTTAGGTTTTTGTAAAATTTTTAAACCTCAAGTCTGAAAATACACCATGTAAATCCTGTTGAGGTCATGTAGAAGTCAGTGGCAGAGGTCCCTTGAACCATATGAAGATGTTTGTAGCCTTCATGATGTTCAAGTTTTTTTTTTAAAGGTTTCAATGAATTTCAAATAATTTGAGTGCTTCAAGTTTTTTCCAACTGAAAACTCGATTAATTTGAGTTTTCGGTTGTTACCCCCAAACTTGCTGATTCAGGTTTTTCCATTCATATTTTTTCTTAAATTAGAAACCAATCGAGTTGTGAGTTCATTCGAGGCTTTACATAGCTCTAAAACTCGACCTTTGATAAATAACCCCTCAAGTGTTGTGTACCCACCATGTATGGTTTCTGATCTACTAACTTTCCATCTACTACCTTTGTTTTGTTGTCCAAATACTTGGCAATTTTAAACTTGACAAACTCATTTAAATTAAGTGTAGAATGTGATTTCAATGCATTCCAGTTTTTTTCACATTCATTTTGTATTTTTGTCTTGAGTTTTTCATAACTAAGTATAACTGTGCGATTTCTGGGGTTTAGAGTTTTTTTTAGAAATAAAAAAGGTGAATATTTGAAAAAAGTCTTTGTATAAGGAAAGAGAAACCAAAAAATGCAAAAAAAGTAACAAATTGTACAACTACAAATAAAAACAAAAGATTTTTGTATGGAAAATTGAAAAACAAATAAACAAGAACAACATACAAAGCAGGATGAATACAATATGATCAACAAATATAGCGATTTACATCTTCTCTTGGCCATCACCTAATCAATTAGTGACTGGTCTGTCTAGTGGCTGATTGTGATCATGTGACCATATGCAGGTATTTTGGAAGAAGAACCATAGATCATTAACAAATATATTTTATGTATTTCATTTTATTTTTTGTGATAGAACAGTCAATTTAAACGGTCAGTCTATAGCTATTATGACAATGTTGATTCTGGGCTGCTGTTAGAATGCGTTATCTTATGATAGGATGCTTATCATGCGTGTGTACCAAGGCTGATGTAATATTTACAGATGAAAAAAACTATCCAACCTGAAACACTGAAAGAGGCTATATAATGGCAAATTTAATTAGCTTAATCATGAGACAGAAGGGGAAGAATGACAGCGCGTTCCGCCATGTTGTATATCACTGCTCTTGCCTGGGTAGTGGCAGTTTTCAGTATAGAGAAGGCTGCTGGATATTCAAGTAGGTAATCTGGAGGCTTAATAACTAATGATTAGCATGAAGTATCATTTTTAAATCAATAGAGAGAAATGTGCTTTTAGATATAAAAAGGTAGAAAGTAATAACTTAAGTAATCATGGGGGAAAAAGGGTGACTATTTGAAAGGGATGGTCAAGGCAAAAAATGTAAATGTTTTCAAGTTATTCCCTACTCAAAACAATGTTGCAAATTTGTCCTTAAAGGGATCCTGTCATCGGAAAACATGTTTTTTTCAAAACGCATCAGTTAATTGTGCTACTCCAGCAGAATTCTGCACTGAAATCCATTTCTCAAAAGAGCTAACAGATTTTTTTATATTTAATTTTGAAATCTACATGGGGCTAGACATTTTGTCAATTTCCCAGCTGCCCCTGGTCATGTGACTTGTGCCTGCACTTTAGGAGAGAAATGCTTTCTGGCAGGCTGCTGTTTTTCCTTCTCAATGTAACTGAATGTGTCTCAGTGGGACATTGTTTTTTTACTATTGAGTGTTGTTCTTAGATCTACCAGGCAGCTGTTATCTTATGTTATGGAGCTGCTATCTGGTTACCTTCCCATTGTTCTTTTGTTTGGCTGCTGGAGGGTAAAAGGGAGGGGGTGATATCACTCCAACTTGCAGTACAGCAGTAAAAAATGATTGAAGTTTATCAGAGCACAAGTCACATGACTTGGGGCAGCTGGGAAATTGACAATATGTCTAGCCCCATGTCAGATTTCAAAATTGAATATAAAAAAATCTGTCTGCTCTTTTGAGAAATGGATTTCAGTGCAAAATTCTGCTGGAGCAGCACTATTAACTGATTCATTTTGAAAAAAAAAATATTTTTTCCCATGACAGTATCCCTTTAAGTGAAATGGATCAAGATTTTCATGTTCAAAAGTACCCCCTCCTGTCACATCTGCATTTAGGTTTGGTACCGTCCAGATGTTGTTGTCCTGGATGGCAAGAAAGCTCAGTTCAGTTACCAGTGATGTTTCTGTAGATACAATATTCTAGGCTTATGGAGAGCACATGGGGCAAAAATCACCTGTGGGTGTAGTAGTAAGTAATAGATCTAAAATAGCCATGCCCATGAGTTTGAATCTGGGGCAAAGAATGTGAAAGCTTGTTGTTTTATAAGTAGCATTTTTGTTTCATTATGTGTAATTATTAAATGATTGAAATGATAAACTAGTTGGTATGAGATGGATTTGTAGCACAAGGTAACTGCAATTCCCTTCTCAGGCAATAGAGACAATAAACTGCCCCTTATCGCAGTGATAGAAAGGACACACCATAGACCAATAAGGTCTTATAAAACAACATAATGACTTGCACCTCATATCAGCTCTTCTATTAGTTGCACCTACAGTTTGGATTTGGATAAAATATGGAGAAAACTCCTTATAACAATCACATTACTTTATTCTATTTTATGGCCTGCATCTGCTTTGATTCTTATAGAAATTTAACAGTACTCAAAATTATTAAACCAAAAGGCCAATGCAAAACTGTTAGGAGGCCAGTTGCATTAGGATTTCTGACCAGTCCAACAGATAAAGACATATTTCTAAATATTTTGGTTTATGTGAATGGCAGCTCTCCGTGTATTTATGTAGCCTTCAACTGGATTCAGGATAACTTTGGGAGAGGAAATCACAAACACAGTTTAGCCCTTTACTTATTATAGGATATAGAAATATAGTTCATAGGAAGCAGACAGGACTGTTATTCATTAGTATGTATGTGTTAGAGTAAAGAGGCAGTGACTAGAAAAGGCAGAGGTATAAGGAACTTTGACTTATCATAGCACAAAAAACAAAAAATAATAAATAAATATAATGCATTAGAAAAATGAAAAAAACATTTTTGCCTTTACTGTCCCTTTCAGCTTATTTGTACCAGTGTTCAGACCCAAACCACTAAATATCAGTCTGCAAAGGTTTGGCACAGCAGATAAGGATAAATTTTGGTTAAGTGGGGTTTAAATGGGGAGGTAGATAAACACGGAGGTTACTTATAGCTGTCCAAGTGCAGACCTTGAAGGCATGTATGTATGTATGTCCTTAAGGGCAAAGCACTGCACAGAAAAACAGTAAATTAGTAGTATCAAACACGGGGTCACTGCAATAATAAGTAACAATAAGTGCATTATTAGAAATTCAATTCACATAAATATAAAATACAATTACAATACAGATTAAGTGCTCAGTGCCAAGGAGACAAAAGGATGGAGGACCCTATTTTACAGTCTAAATTGGAGGGCATGTACTAAGGATTATGCTTAGAAGGTGACTGGTTTAGCCTTTGCAGTGTAGAATAGATGCATGGGGCAATCAAGTCACAAACTTATAGATGTAATGCACATATTTAATGGGGAATGTTGGGTAAAGCCAATATGGGAATAGGCAAAAGTTTCTCTCAGTTTCTTACAGCATTCCAACCCACTCTCTGCTCTCTTTCCTAGATTTTAATCCAACCAGTTTCTTTAAAAATGTCAAAATATGGCCTCTGCATAAATAGGGTCAGCCATAATTGTACAGATCTATGAGTAAGGGGCACATTTACTATGGGTCGAATATCGAGGGTTAATTAACTCTTGATATTCGACCATCGAATTGAAATCCTTCGACTTCGAATATCGAAGTCGAAGGATTTACCGCAATTCGAACGATTCGAAGGATTTTAATCCATCGATCGAACGATTTTCCTTCACAAATTGCTAGGAAAGCCTATGGGGACCTTCCCCATAGGCTAACATTGGTGCTCGGTAGGTTTTAGGTGGCGAAGTAGATGTACTTCCAATGGTCGAATAGTCAAATGATTTTTAGTTCGAATCGTTCGATTTGAAGTCAAAGTCGTAGTCGAAGGTCGAAGTAGCCAATTCGATGGTCGAAGTAGCCAAAAAAAACTTCAAAATTCAAAGTTTTTTTCCTTCTAATCCTTCACTCGAGCTAAATGTGCCCCCAAGTGTTTTATAATTTTGTATATGGCAGATGTGAGGCTTACTCTTTCACATATGCAAGGTAAAGAAGAAATCAGAAAGTTAGTATCACGATGCATATGATCATATGAAGCTGGTGTTGCTAGCTACATCATATTGACAATATATACAGTATACTGTATATGTATATATATATGTATATATATATATATATATATATATATATATATATATATATATATATATATATATATATACTGTATATATATATATACACATGCTTTTCTCATAACATCAAAGGTCAAGACATACTGCTACTTTCGCCAATTATTTCATTGCTCGGGGCCCTTTCAGTGAGATTATACATGGGTCAAATGTACTTCATTGCTCTTTAAACATAAAAATCATACAGTATAGGACTGCTGCTGCCAAGAAATATTGTATTTGACCCCTTGTTTGGCTGCAGTCCCGACCTCACAGTGGACAAAAAAAAATCCATTGCAAGATGAAGACTGCAGTATCAGGTGGCATAGACCTGAAATATTGTATTTTTTTCCCTGTCCCAGCCCTGTAAGTTATTCAGAAAAACAGTTAATATTTCATTCCAGGCTTTCATTCTTGGCCTGTGAATGGTGCCAAGCCAACCATTTTCAACCAATCCAATGAGGCATAAATATTTATATAAAACATATATATAACATTAGGTACAACATAGAGTGATTGTAGCTTAACAATGATTCTGTTCTGATAGCAATTTACAGATGTACCTCACAGAATCCATCGGGGAGACAAGAATGTGGCTTTTCAGGCATTAACCAACAGCAGTGCACCGCCAAGGGTTGTTGCTTTGACCAGTCTTCCTATGGTAGCTTTTCATGCTTTAGACCTTATGCTACCAGTCAAATAGGGGGTCCAGTAGTAGCGCAACCAATTGCAGTTCCACAACCTATTCACATTGTTCAAGTGCAGCCAAAAGAAAAATCATCCTGCCAAATATGCAGAGAAGAGGAAGCAGGAAGAGGAAGTCCTGGCATAATTGGTTCAGCATTCAACTTATTGTTTGGGAAAAGTGAATCCAATGCATGTGCTCTATGCCGAAGGGAACATGGGATACCTAAAGAAGGTAATAGATATTTCTTGTTTTATCGAAAGCTAATGTGCATCTTCATCAACTGTTCTCTGCTAATCCTTTTGTATTTCTCTAGTTCCCCAGCCACTCAATTCATCTTCTGATGTTCTCATTCAACCTGTTCAAATACCTTTTCTATCAACCATGGCTCTTCCATACATGGGGACATTGGCAGCCCTTGCCTTTGCTGTGTGGTCTAGGGACTATTTGACATTAAAGATGTGTCAGAAGTTTACAGACATATTACTGTTCTAATTTAGGCATAAGGGAGGACATTAAGAAGGTCAAATATTTGGCCATATCCACTCTTACATTCCATGTTTTCGTGAAGGCAATAACAAAAACCAGGCAAAACATCATAATAATAATTCAGTGCACAATAGTCCTAGTTACTTACACAGTTACATAGTTAAGTTGGGTTAAAAAAGACCAAAGTCCATTAAGTTCAACCCCAGTGCACACATAGCACCCACACAGATTCATCCATGCACTCACACATACAGACTATATATATTTACCAATATTATATAATAATTGTAAATGTATTATCCCAATAGCCCTGGATAGTGTGCTTGTTTAATCATCCAAGCCACTCTTATAGGCATTAATGGAATCTGACATCACCCGGCAGGGCATTCCCCAACCTCAGTGACCTCAACTTGAAGAACCCCTTATGTTGCTTTAAATGAAAGTTATGTTCCTCTTATCTAAAAGGGTGGCTCTGGTGGGTTGATCCCTTTTATGGGAAAAAAAGATTCCCCTGCTATTTGTCTATAATGCCCTCTAATGTACTTTATAATCATGTCCCTTTGCAAGCAGTTTTTTTTTTCGAGAGAAAAAACCCCCAACTTTGTCAGTCTCCCCTCATAATTTAAATCTTCCGTCCCTCTAAACAATTTAGTTGCACTTAGTCTCTGCACTCTCTCCAGCTCATTTATATCCCTCTTAAGGACTGGAGTCCAAAACTGCCCCCATACTCCAGATGAGGCCTCACCAGGGACTTATAAAGAGACATAATTATGTTTCATCCCTTGAGTTAATGCCCTTTTTTATACAAGACAGAACTTTATTTGCTTTAGTAGCCACAGAATGACACTGCCCAGAATTAGACAACTTGTTATCTACAAAAACCCCAAGATCCTTCTCATTTAAGGAAACCCCCAACACACTGCCATTTAGTGTATAACTTGCATTTATATTATTTTTGCCAAAGTGCATAACCTGCATTTATCAACATTGAACCTCATTTTCCAGTTTGCTGCCCAGTTTTCCAACTTAGACAAATCACTGTGCAAAGTGGCAGCATCCTGCATGGAACCTATAGTTCTGCACAATTTAGTATCATCTGCAAAAATAGACACATTGCTATCAATGCCTTCAGGACATTAATAAACAAGTTAAAAAGCAAAGGAATAAGAGCAGACCCCTGAGGTACTCCCCTAACAGCACTGGTCCAATTAAAAAATATACAACTTACCACTGCTCTTTGTAATCTCAGGCAGTTGTCTATCCAAGTACAAATATTGTGCTCCAAGCCAATATTCCTTACAGGGATACTGTCACAGAAAAACATTTTTTTTAAAAAAATGCACTGGCCCTCCAGCACACTCCTATATTGAAATCTGTTTTTCAACCGAGCAGATTTTTGAATATTTAAAGGGGTTGTTCACCTTCAAACAACTAGTTGGTTTCAGATAGATCACCAGAAATAAAGACTTTTTCCAATGACTTTCTATTTTCTATGTGTGACGGTTTTTCGAATATTGAAGTGTAAATTGTTATTTCTCTCCTTCTGAAGCAGCTCTGGGAGGGGGGGTCGCCGATCCTGTAAACTGTTCTAAATGGATACATTTAGTTGATACATTTCTTATCTTTGTCCCTGCTGAGCAGAATCTATGGGTTTCATTACAGGCAGCTGTTAGACTTGATACAATAGTTGCTAATACTCCAGAGATGCTGCTGAGAAATGGATCAACTCAATGTTGCAAAATTGTAACAGTTCAGAGTCTGCACCTGAATTACTGAGCTGCCAGACTCAAACACCACAGACACAAACATTCAACTTTACACTTAGATTTTGGAAAAAACGTAGAAAATAAATAATGGAAAGTATTTGAAAAAAGTCTTTATTTCTGGGGAACAATCTAAAAACAACTGAATTGAAAAAACTGTTTGGAAGGTGAACAACCCCTTTAAATTTGAAATTTCATGTGATGCTTGACATTCTCTTAGTTACCCATATGCCTTTAGTCATGTGACTTGTGCTCTGATACATTTCAGTTGCTCTTTACTGTTGCACTGCAAGCTGGAGTGATATCACACCCTCCCTTTACCCCCATGCAACCTATCAGCAGAACAACCGGCAGGTAACAAGGTAACAGCTCCCTAACACCTGCATTACTAAAAATTCTCTCAACTAGTGGTAGATATAATGATCGTAACATCTAAATGAGATTATTCAAGTCATGAATCACACACTACACACAAATATTACAACTTAAAAAATACATTTATCAATAGATCACCTTATTCAATTAGCTTGGCAAGATCTGTAATGCATAGAAACCATGCTGGCACAAACTCATATTATTGTTATTTTCAGTGTATTTCAATTTCTTATTCCTTATTACCCATTTCAAAAGCTTTTCTACCACTGATGTCAGACTAACTGGCCTATAGTTTTGAGGCTGAGAACGGGATCACTTTTTGAATAGCAGCACCACATTAGCAATTCACTAGTCTCTTGACACCATGCCAGACCTCAATGAATCCTGAAAAATTAAGTACAGGTTTGGCAACCACAGAGCTAAGCTGGTTTAGTACCCTGGGTTGAATACCATTCGGTCCAGGACCTTTGTTTACCTTTACATGTTATCTGTTATAAAATTCCTTCTTGAGTGACACATGCATCATTAGTTATATTACTAGAATTGCGTCTATTAAAAAGTAAACCTCTGCTTTTCCCCTGATCTCTAAACCAACTGTCCTTCATCTGATAATAAGGATCCTATCCCAACTTGCTTCATTTTTTTACTATTTATATATTTTAAAAAGAATCTTGAATTAATTTTACACCTTGCTGCATGTAGTCGTAGTTGCACTTTAAGATTTGAAATTGCAGAAATATATCAAGGTAATAAACACACTGTGGCAGTGATTTATCAGCGTTTAATTAAAAAAATTTTTGCAATTGGATTTTTTGTCACAATTTTGATTTTTTTTGGCACTAAATCTTTTGAATTCGAATTATGCTTTCAAAAACTTGAATGTATGCAAAAACAAAATTGAATTAGAATTAGTCCCCCTGCCCCAGCCACAAAGACACCTCAGGCTCCCGCCCCAGCCACACCCTCCCTCCGGCCCCCTCACACCAACATTTTTCTGGTTCGTGGTCACGAACAAGGCCAGGGAGGAAAGTCCTGGCAGCGGCAATAGCAAATGCTGGCCCAGTCTGACCCTGACTAGGCCAAAAGCCCCCAAACTCCTATTCAAGGTAAGAGAAATTTTTGATAACATGTTCTGAGTGGAGTTAAAGGAACAGTAACACCAAATAATGAAAGAGTTTTAAAAATGTTTAACTCTAATTTTACTCGTTATTTTTAAAATCAAAATTCAACCTAACTCCCAACCATGATTTGGCTTAATTTACGAAAATATCCAAACGAAAATGCATGTGCAGGAAAATACAAATCTTTTTGGATTTTCGAACAAAAATCAGCATCAAAATGTCCGAAACCCACGAAGAACATTAATGCAAAAAACATCTTCCATTTTTAAAATGAACATCTGCCATTGACTTCTACATGACTTTGACAGTTTTTAACTGGAGTATTTTCAGATTCGGATTTTTAGCATCTTTGCAGCATAAAAAAATCCCGAAAAAATTCAAGTTTTTTTTACCCCTTAAAAACTCAACAAGAAAATTTTGAGGCTTAATAAATAGGCCCCTTGGTGTTAGTTACTCTCTTATTATGTTGTTTCTGCAGCATAATCTCAAAGGCGACAATGTTATGATCACAATTGCCTAAATGCTCACCCACGCAAATGATATGACTCTGAAAATTAACAGTGTTACAAGAAAATTACGTTTTTCAAGGTTGTCATGTGTTGTCCCTGTGGGGCTTTAGTAAAAGCATCTGAGATAACTCCTTGAAAAACTTAATTTTCTTGTAACACTGTTAATTTTCAGAGTGGGATTTGTGTCATGTACCGTTATGAGCATTCAAATAGCACCCAAGTGTCCCAATCAGTGCATATGAACATGATTTAGGAAAAGTAGCAAGAAGGATGCAATCAATGTCAAACTGGGGGTGGTCTGGGCCAGGGTACCAGGTAAAAATCCGGTGGGCCTTCATGGGCCCCGCTGACACCTACATGCACTCTCCTACGGCCACCTGATTGCACCCCCAGCCGCAACTGCCACACAGATATGACCCGGAGCCAGAGGGGGGGTCGTGGCTTGGGTGGGGGGCCTCTAGGGCAGTGATCCCCAACCAGTAGCTCGTGAGCAACATGTTGCTCCCCAATCCCTTGAATGTTGCTCTCATTGGCCTCAAAGCAGGTGCTTATTTTGGAATTCCAGGCTTGAGGCAAGTTTTGGTTGTATAAAAACCAGGTGCACTGCCAAACAGAGTCTCCCGTAGGCTGCCAGTCCACATAGGGGCTATCAAATAGCCAATCACAAGCCTCATTTGGCACCACCCAGGAACTTGTTACATGCTTGTGTTGCTCCCCAACTCTTTTTACATCTGAATGTTGCTCACAGGTAAAAAAGGTCGGGGAACCCTGCTCTAGGGGGATGTCGACAGGAAGCGGGCCAGAGCAGGGGACGCCCGTTACAGAAGCCCCAATGGGCCTCCAGTCCGATGCTGGTCTGGGCTCACCAAGGCTGCCACATGAGGGCCCCCCTCTTCCAACTTCAGGGCCCCCTTGCTAGCCGCCTGCAACCCTCCTCTAGCCACCTCCCTCCTCGCCCTGATCAGTAAATACTTCGTTTTCTTGCATTGGTCGAGGTGGGGAGAGATCACGAAACACAAGGAGTTTGGACACAAACATTTTGCCCATTTTAGTGGATCACACTTGTGTCTGTGTACAGCATCATTGTTTAGATATAGTCCAACTTGTGATCATGATGTAGTAGATAATGATCACCCTACATTTCAGTTCCTTCTTTTATTTAGCGGTCAATGGATTGCAAATAATTTATTTATCTGCTGAAATGTGATGCATACGGTGAAAATATGTCTGATGAATTCTACTTCTTTCTCTAGAGCACTCACTCTTGGGTGGAATTTTGAAAAGAAGTTAACAAGCAAATGTTTTCCAGAGAAATTGCCTGCTGATTTCTTCAACATTATAAAAAGAAACAAGAAAATAAAATACTAGAAAAATGTGCTTGTTAAGAGAGGCGGGTGCAAATAATCATGCAATAAAATCATTTTAACTAAGCCAACAGTTGAAAGGTTTTAAATATGGTACGTGCTTTGTCTTCACCTATCAAATACATCATGTGATGTGTTCCAGCAGAATCATGGGTAAGTGGGTGGGGTCTGTAACAAGTAGTTTGCACAAGGTGATAAAGGACCTTTAAAGGTAGTATATGGTTACAGGTTCTACAGTTGGTTTATACATTTATATACATTTTTATCCATTATAATTGAGAATTGTAGTGCACATCGCTTTCAGCCAATTTCATTGCTGCACAAATAGCTGCTCTAGATCTGTTATTTACATCATATAGCCATGTATATTCAACTTCCCTCTGCTTTATAGAAATAGGATAAGTAGGGACAATTAAGTATGAAGTTGTATTATTATTTATTACTAAACATTATTATTAACATGTATTAATATAGCGCCAACATATTTCACAGTGATGTAAAGTAAATGCGTTTATTCAACTAAATCACATGAATAACATACATAGAATACAGTATATGGAGCTACATACATCACAACCAATACCGATACAAAAGGTGAGGAAGTTCCTGTGCAAAGAGCTTACAATCTAAAGGGAAGGGAATAAGACACAAGGTGTGGTAGTGGGTGAGAGATATAGTTCTGCATGTGGTATTGTATTTGGTAGTTAAGTAGAGTGAGGATAGGCTTCTTTAAATAAGTGTGTATAAGAGATCTTTTGAAAGCAGAAAGGTTGGGAGAAAGTCGGTCAGACCGGCAACAGGGTTGAGGGTGATCTGGGTGGGGCTTGACTTAGGTACCTTCAACGTTAGGCCCAGCACTGCTTCTGACACCCCTCTCAATATAGTGTATAACAGTTGTCTATCCAGATGCCTCACTGCTTGCAAAAATTCTGCATGACATGAATCTAAATAAAAACCCTCAATAGGAATGGGATTCCCACCTGGTCTTGCCTGGTATGTTCATCATGATTTACAATTATGGCCTCAACAGGCTCATCAGGAGTTCTATTGGATAGAGACATTACTATCCTCTCACAAAATACCAACAAAACTGACTTATACAGTTAAATTCCAAATACAGAATTGCAGCTCACTGCCGGAAGATTCAGAAGGGACATTTTAATTATTAGTCCAAAGTGGTGCTGTAAGTATATCATGCCAGGTCGTTGCCCACCACTGTAGCCACATCATAGAGAACTGGATGAACACAATGTTCATTGGATAAGACAACTTGGTAAGAAATAAGACAGAAATTAGATCAGAAAGAAATGAATATCTACAAGAGGCAAACACAACATTACACAGCAGATTTCATTGATTCCCAGTGGTTGAGTAAACCCACCAGCTCTTCCTTTAGAGAAGACACTGACCACCATTCCCCATCTGATGCCCAGAGATATTTTTCTCCCTAGAACAAGTATAGTAATCATCTGTATATAATTTGCAACAGTCTCTTGTTGTCTTCCTTGTCCCAAATTGCATATATTGCCCACAATAAAGGGTAATTACTGTGAAAATGAAAAGCTTCAGCACACTGAAATAAGAAACTTTCTAAATACAATCAATTTAATATTGTGCATCATTTCTGAAATAATCAAGTTTATCTTCACTATCCCTCTATCAGCATCTGTTTCTCTTCATTCTCTCTTCATTCAGCAGTTGAGTGTCAGATGAATGATCCAATATATCTTATATCTAGAAGATGTATTAGAGCTCACTCTATTAAAATCACCAGACATCATGTCTCTCTACATGCAGGGTTTGTGCAAAAGGCAGTTATTTTGTTAGATTTTGTTTGTACTGGAATCAGTTATTTCAGTGAGCTCTAATACATCTGCTAGGAAAGGAAACCCCCCCCAATAAAATATATTGGATCTAACTGTCAATGAATATCTGACACCCAACTGCTGCATGAAGAGAGAATTAAAAGAAACAGATGCTGAGAGAGGGATAGTAAGAATACATTTTATTATTTTAGAATTCAGAATATTTAATTGATTGTATATAGAAAGTTTCTTATTTCAGTATGATGAAGCTTAAATTAAATTTTCAATTTCACGATAGTTCCCCTTTAATATGTAGTATTATAGAAGGTAAGATCCTGTATATAAACTGCATCATCCAAAAAATCCTGCAGTAGTTATATTTTTTCTATGCCTTAACATACTAAACTTGGGGCAACTTGGGGACACCCAAATACAACTGCCCTCTACAACTGCCATGTACTACAAATTCAGCAGCAAAACTTATATTGGCATTCAGGAATGAATTTCCAAGAAGAACTGGCAAGTTTATCAGACTGCAGCGACTGAGCAGCCCTAGTGATGGGCGAATTTGCGCCGTTTCTCTTCGCCGTAAAATTCATGAATTTCCCGTGGAATTGGCGAAACGGTGAAAAATTTGCGAAATGGCGCCAGCGTCTCGTTATTGACGTCGGCGCCCGTTTTTCACGCCGGCGCCCATTTTTGGCGCCCGCATCCATTTTGGTGGAATTTTATTTTGACGCCAGCGAATTTTCACGGGTGTTTCGCGAATTTATTCGCTGGCGGCGAATCACGCAAATTTGGCGCAAATTTGCGCCTTTTATTCGCCCATTACTAAGCAGCCCTAGTCCCTAGTCCATCTGCCATTTAAATAACACAATATTGACATCCAAGATATGCTCATCAGAGAGGCCTCCTCACACGTTCAGCCTGATGGCAATGTCAACAACTACAATGGTTAAATAAACAATAGAAAATACTAATAAATTTGTGTGATCCTGACATTTAACTTAAGCAAAGCAATGAGAAACATTGGTGACCACTCACCAAACATCTATTCTCTTCTATTATTGTTGAATTTTATTGGTATAAGAGTGTGCGGCCCGGTCATTGTAGCATCATATCAACCAGTGTTAGAATGAGCTGTCCAGGGCCCACCGGGGCTGTGACCCCAAGGCCCTTCATTACGACATCAAGGCCACCCTCTCCCGATAAACCCTTCCCACCACTGTTGCATCACATAAGTTTTACCATGTTTCTCAACTCACTTGCAGCTTGAATTGGTCAGTGGAGTCAAGGAGATTCTGCAGGAGACATTGGTCAGTGGGGCCCACAAAGGCCAGGAACCACCTGTTTTTTCCCAGAGTCCCATCAGCCCAGTCTGACCCTGATGGCAACCTATATGATGCTCCCTTCAGGGCAGTCTCTTAGAAAGTCCTTACTGTTTAGTATAAGGGTTGGAAACCTCAAGCCTGTGCATCTAAAACGTTTTCCCTTCAGAAATGCAGCTACATCTGATAGATGAAGAGATGAGTGCTGAGTCCCCTTAAAATCTGGGATACTTTTACAATAGCTCTGTTGCGACCCTAAAACGAAAGGTACAATAGATGTTCAGGGTGTTGTGCATTGTCTGTTGTACAGGGTAAAGGGTTGTTGGTGGTCTGTACAGCTGAAGAGGAATTAAATGTTCTGCTTCCAATTAAGTTGCTCTGTGCCAACAACTCTACTGTGCCAGTAAATCAAAATAATAAAGGGAGGAGAACTCCAGCAGAATCTCTGCAAAACTTTTATTCCAAGTTGTGGTTACAGGACATGTTTCGGGTAGATACCCTTTATCAAGTGTTCAAAGACCCTTACCATGTGCTCGTATATATATCCAAAAGAACCTTTAATCCAAATTAAACCTAGGGTATTCTGGGTAAACAATTCATTTAGACCTCATTAGGCCCACAGTGATTCTATACACATTTTCAAAACCGTAACATTCGTATATTTTTGAAATTGAATAAGTTATTAATGCAATGTGGCATATAAGTGCAAATAGAAAAAAGCATTATAAATACACAAAGAAAATACGGTTAAAAAAAGTCCAAAAAATGGTCCAAAATCATCAATAATCAAAATGTAAGCACAGATTCATTTGGAGAAACCAAAAACAGTCCACACTTATGGTTGGCCACTGTATAAACCTGGCCCTCCCGATGATGGGAAACTGCCCATAAAGGGCCTACCCAAGGTATCATACTCATATGTTGCAGAACTAAAACTCTCAGATTGCTTTGACTTCTGTATTGGAGAATGGTGGGCGTTGTACTACCAGCAATATCAGATGGAATAATATAAAGCTAGGTGGCCTAGCCATTTGGTAAAATATACAGTTTGTGTAGTAGAAGCCAACAAAAGCATAATATAATCTCTTCTAACTCACCTAAATGTAATGACAGCAGGAGATCAGTGTAATACAGGTATAGGATCCCTTATCCGGAAACCTGATATCCAGAAAGCTCCGAATTACGGAATGGCTGTCTCCCATAGACTCCATTTTATCCAAATAATCCAAATTTTTAAAACTGATTTCCTTTTTCTGTGTAATAATAAAACAGTAGCTTGTACTTGATCCCAACTAAGATATAATTAATCCTTATTGGAAGCAAAACCAGCCTATTGGGTTTATTTAATGTTTAAATTAATTTCTAGTAGACTGAAGGCATGAAGACCCAAATTACGGAAAGATCCGTTATCCAGAAAACCCCAGGTCCCGAGCATTCTGTATAACAGGTCCCATACCTGTACTGCAATTAGCTGGCAATTTCTTAATGCCTGTAAAAAAAAGGAAAGAAAATTAGAATTTACAAGAAACAGCTTAAAGTAAACTGATCATTCATACCTTTCGTATGAAACTATCCAGGTGCCTGATCCACCAGCCCTCCCTCTGTAGCAATAGGTTATTCCAGTCTCCACCCCCTGTAGGTTTCCAAACCACTTCTAATACCTTCCATTTAAGCTGTTGTATTAAAAGGGTGGTACTAGTATGTTATGGAATGGCTAGTACTAAGCAACTTTTTAATTGACCTACATTTTTTCTTTTTAATAGAATTATTTGCCTTCTTCTTCTGACTCTTTCCAGCTCTCCTATTCATATTCCAGTCTCTTTTTCAAATCAGTGCATGGTTGCTAGGGTAATTTGGGCCATAGCAACCTTCTGAAATAGCAAACTGGAGAGCTGCTGAATAAAAAGCAAAATAAGTCAAAAACCACAAATAATAAAAAATGAAAACCAATTGCAAATTGTCTCAGAACATCATTCTCTATACCATACTAACAGTTAAGGTAATTAACCCCTTTAATAACTAACATTATAATTTTTATTCAACAAAATGAGTATATGGAGCCCAGTAAATGTATTTGCTAATATGCTGGTAATTATTATTTGGTGAGGTCACTATAAGATCATGTGTCAGTAGGAGGATTAATTATGATTATTATTATACTAAGCTGATCACATTGACCCTTAAACTGATTTACAAAGAGGGAGTGGTGTTCATAGCTGCCACACAGCTGTTCCCTCTTTGCTCTCTCTGGGTAATTTATTTAATTATAATTATTACCATTATAATTCATTTAAATAGTGTCAACACAATTATGCAGCCCTCCCCAGAAATAACTAATCATAGTCACATTTACTGTGGTCGTTTAATCAGGAGCCTGACTGTTTTAGGGTGTGGGAGGATATTGGAGGACTTGGAGGAAACCCAAGGGGAGAACAAACAAAGCCCAAGTGCTGCACATTGGTAGTGTTAACCACTCAACAGCCAAGCAGAGCGTGACTTAAATTTCCATAGGTTTAGTACATAATAGTAACTGAATTTTAACAAATAGTTCACATGGGATCTTGTAAGTGTTGGTTGGGTTGTTGTTTGGGTAGTAGTGTTGGGGGAGTAGGTGGGGTTAGAGAT